>NC_090442.1:493039715-493342745 GCF_031143425.1 Pleurodeles waltl | reverse complement strand
CCAGTGGTGCCCAGTCATAGCATAATGGTGGTCAAGTAAATACAGTGGTAATTATTGGCATGATGTGTGCATGCATTGCACAAAGGTGCACAACATTGCATTATGTTCATGTTTGCAGGTTGGAGGTACTTAAATATTTCATAACATACTGAAACTCCATTGTGGTATTTTTGGAAAGCAATGGACAATCATTAGATGTTGCCCACCAATAGTAAAATAAACTGAGCAGGACATAGTGGTGTTAATTCCTAGCTTTTTGAGGGCATCCATGTTATGATGGTACTCATATCTGGCATAATAGAAGCTCTTACAGAATGGCGGTCATTGTGTTATATTGTTCACACCTATGGTCCAGTGGTGCAGAGTCATAGCATAGTGGTGGTCAAGGTCATATAGCGGTTGTTACACCTGACAGCCTTAGAGTGGTCTTCCCCCAACTTTTTGCATGCGTCCCTCCTTTTTTCTGATCTCATTTTCACTGGTTTTCAGGACTCTGCACACTGTGCCACTGGTAACCATTGCTAAGTAGGCCTGGGCATAGTTCACAAGGAACTTCGCGAAGTGACCTAAAAACTCTGCTGGAGTACAAGGAGTTCCACAAGTGGTAGAGTGCATTAGGATGTGCTGATCTGCTACTTTTTAGCATTGGGTGTTTGTCCCACACTGTGAAATCATTGCGAGCAGGATCACACCCAGCACAAGAGGGCAGCTTCCTCAACGTGAACAGAAGGTTTCTCAATGCAGGTAGTAGCGACCATCCGTGACTGCCTGTGTTGAGAAATCTCACCAGGAGTGAGTAAGATTTTCCTCGCTCATGGTCACCAATTAAACGTTGGTAAGGGGAAACATCCTTTTTTACGACTTTTTTATTACGAAAGTCGTGGTTAACGAAAGCGTAACAACGCTCTTTTTAACCACGACTTCGTATTTTTGTGCCTTAACTACGTATGTTCTGAACAACGAACATGCGTGGTTAAGGTACAAAGAAGGGAGTTGGCAAAGGTAAGTGGTGGGTTTAGGTTTTGGGGTGGGGTTGGGGGGGTGGGGCGTTTTTGGTTTTGGGGAGGGGGTGGGGGGTTAGGGGGTTTTAGGTTTTGGGGTGGGTTGGGGGGGTGGGGCGTTTTTGGTTTTGGGGAGGGGGGTCAGGGGGTTTTAGGTTTTGGGGTGGGGTTGGGGGGTGGGGCGTTTTTGGTTTTGGGGAGTGGGTGGGGGTCAGGGGGTTTTAGGTTTTTGGGTGGGGCGTTTTTGGTTTTGGGGAGTGGGTGGGGGGTCAGGGGATTTTAGGTTTTGGGGTGGGGCGTTTTTGTTTTTTGGTTTTGGGGAGTGGGTGGGGGTCAGGGGGTTTTAGGTTTTAGGGTGGGGTTGGGGGGGTGGGGCGTTTTTGGTTTTGGGGAGCGGGTGGGGGGTCAGGGGGTTTTAGGTTTTGGGGTGGGGTTGGGGGGGTGGGGTGAGGGATATAGGGTGAATGGTGCCTATTGCTAATGATTTTATCAGGAATGCCTTTACAACGAAATATCGTTGTTAAGGCATTCGTGGTAAAATCATTAGTAGTAAGGACGAGGTCGGTGTTCCAACCTCGTTGTTAAGGTTAGTAGTTGTTTTTATTTCGGTGTTCCGTCATATAATCGTTGGCAAGCGCAAATGAGGAAAAAAATCTACTATGCTGAGATTTTCACAACTCTGTGCTCTAAGTGGAGTGCGGAGTGGGAAAAACTCTGCAAACTCCATGAGCGGAGCGGGGTTCACCCTTAGTGTTAAAGTGCTTGTGCTCTTTCCCTTAAACATAGTAAATTTACTCCTACCCCTTTGGCATATTTAATTAACATATAAGTCCTTAGTAAAGTGCACTATATGTGCACAGGGCCTGTAAATTGAAAGTTACTAGTGGGCCTTCAGCACTGCTTGTGCCACCTATAGAAGTAGCCCCTTAACCATGTTTCAGGCCTGCCATTGCAAGTCCTGTGTGTGCAGATTCACTGCCACCTCTACTTGGCATTTAAAACTACTTGCCAAGCCTTAAACCCCTCTTTTATTGCATATACGCAACCCCGAAGATAGGCCCTGGGTAGCCCGTAGGGTAGGATGCTATATAAGTACAAGGCAGGACATGTACTTGTGAGCTTTTTATGTCCTGGTAGTAAAGAACTTCGAAAATAGTTTTTCACTACTGTGAAGCCTGCTCTTCTCATAGGCCAGCATTAGAGATTCCCTTATATGCTTTTATGTGGTAATTTCCGATCTGAAAAGAGTAGCATTTTCATGTGTGGTATAGATGGAGTGGTAGTGAGAAATCATGCTTACTGGTGAAGCTGGATTTAACATTACTATTTTAGAAATGCCATTTATAGAAAGTAGGCATTTCTCTGCACTTACTGCTCTCTGTGCCCTACAGCCTGTCACCAATCCACGTCTGGTGTGTGCTGGTTGAGAGCTCCCCCTGTGCATTCCACTCAGACAGCCATAAACACAGGACACTCAGCTGCATCTAAATTCATTTGCACACTGATGGGTCTTCCTGGGCAAAAGGGGTGGCGGGGCAGTCACTTACACTTCAAAGGCTGGTTGTCTGCCCTCACACAAAGGAATGATAACCCCCCACAGATCCCCTGGTAGACAGGATTGGGTTGGGGAACTGGTGCACTTCAAAACCACTCTTTGAAGTTTTCCTCCACTTCAAAGGCACATTTGGGTATAAATACTGGGTCTTTGACCCCCTCAAATCAGACACTTCTGGACCTACAACTGGACTCTGTCAGAGGGACTGCCGTGCTGCCCAAGGACTCATCTGGACTGCTTTTCTGGAAGGACTGCTCTCCTGCTTGTTGCCATGCTGTTTGCTGGCCCCTGACTCTGATGGAAGGACTCTGCCTTCCCCCACTCAAAGGGCTTGGACTGAGCTTGCCCCCTGTTCTGAAGTCTCAGGACCATCAAAGACTAGATCTTAAGGAGAAAATCTAAAGCACTGGAAAAGCCGGTGCAACACCTGCAAAATTTGCCCCAAAGCCTTGTGAATCGATGCAGTACCTCTTCACAATGCATTTAGAATTTTCCACGCATCGTCCCTGGGCATCAAAATATCCGTGCATCGCAGTGAGAAACCAAGGCTTCATACTCGGAAATTGATGGATCATATTGCCGTGTGAAAAGAAACAATGCATCATCTTCGCTGAGCTGGAAAAACTGATGCATTGCATTACTTTTTGTTGTATCTCCTCCTCTGCGTCCCTCTGTGTTATTTTTTTGTACACATCCGAGATACAACCAATGACTCTTGAGGATTGAGACTCATTTAAACTTTTAAAAAGTGATATCTTGACTTGTGCATATTGTATTTTTGACCTTTTGGTTCTGTCTTGAGACTTACCCTAACTTGGATTGTGGTTCCTACCTAGACAGGGTGCATACCTCTGCCAACTAACAGTGGTAATTGTTGCTATGTTGTGTGCCTTCATTGCACAAAGGATATCAATCTCAGCATAATGTTTATGCCGGCACAATGTTGTAATTCCTTACATATTTTGGGCATCATTTGCTACAGCATTGATTCTCAGCATAGTGGAAGTTCTTGCACTACTGTTGGCATCCACTACACAGTGCAAGACATTTTTGACATAGGGCCTGATTACGACCTTGGTTCCAGTAATGAGGAGGTTAAAAAAGGTGGGGGCCAGTGTGAGCCTCATGAGCACAGCGTAATTCTCTGTGTGCAGAGCAGAGCAGCCCACAGTTTTTGGCAGGAGTTGAAGTGCATTCCCTAAAAGATTACACTGAGCAAGAAGTTGACGATGTTACCGGTATATTCAGACCACTTTTGCAGAGTACGATGTGTATAATTAAGTCAGACAAAACAGAGGTACTGTCGCAAAATGTGCAGTTTCTGGGAATTCAGTGGAATCCAGAACATAGGCAGATGTTGTCACAGTTAAACGAAAATTTTTAGAGTTTCTTATTATTTGCACTAAGGAAGAGACACCGAGTTTCATGAAATTGTTTGATTTTTGGAAACAGTATAGCCCTCATCTGAGTAAAATCTTAACGCTTTGGTACAAAGTAAATAGGAAAAAACATTAGTTTGAATCGAGTGAGGAGCAGCTGTGTGCTTTTGATTTGGCAAATTAAATAATTCAATAGACTTTAGATTTGTGTGCAGTGCAAGAGGGAAACACTGATTTACATGTAACTGTTCAGGAACAATATGTAAACTTGAGTATGTGGCAGAAACAGGGGAGGACAAGGACGCCCCTGGGGCTTTGGACTAGAAAACTACTTGACTTTGAGGAGCACTATACTCCTTTTGAAAAACAGCTTTTGACTTGTTATTGGGCTCTAGTGAATACTGAGCAAATCACACTAAATGATAATGCAATTCTGAAACCTGAACTACCAATCATGCAGTGGGTGATGGGTTCACTTAAATCTTGCCATATAGGACATGCACAAGAGGCTAGTATCATACACTGGATCTGGTACATACAAGACAGGGCTTGAGTGGGACCGACAGGCACTGCAGCCCTACATAAACAGGTGTCACAAGCCCCTTTACAGGATGAGGAGAGGGTGCAGAGAGTACCACAGGTAAAAGAATCACCAGTGAAATGGAATGCACCATTTGAATTCTTGTCCCCTGAGGATAGAAAGCGTGTTTGTTTTACTAATGATTCATTGAAATACGTGAGTACTAAATGACATTGGAAAACAGTGTTATACACTTCAGTTACTGAAAAGTTGTTGTCTACCACAGGAGAAGGAAAAAGTAGCCAATATGCAGAGTTGTACAATGTGTGTCAGACTCTAAAGCAAGAGCTGCTTGAGACGTGTCATTTTTACACCGATTCTTGGTTCACTGCCAATGGATTAGCCATTTGGCTTTCCACATGTCTTACACATAACTGGTTCATTCAATCAAAAGAAATGTGGAGCAAAGAGTTGTGGCAGGAAATTTGGGAAATGTTAGAACAGAGTAAAGTCATAGATGCTCATTGTCCCATTGACTCATTATAACGCTGGTTCAATTCCCTTGCAGATGTTAAAGACAAAAGTGCAGAGACAAGTGTCAACCCAGAATTCTTACTTGGTTGGGATGGCTAAGTGGGCGCACCAATTAATGTGGACACCTGGGAGAGAAAGCCACTTACAGTTGGGCAGAGATGAGAGAGATGCATATTCCCCTAGATTTGATAAAAACTGTGATTTTGCAATATCCTATTTGTCAGCACACACAACAGAGATCTGTCCCACAAACAGTCAAAGATCAGTTGGGGAGAGGAAAGTTACCAGGACACGTATGACTAATTGATCAGGTTTTAGGCAGACTGATTGCTGCAGATTGCCAAGGAGAAATCAAAGTTATTGTGATAAATAGTAGAGAATTTGATTTATTCATACAGATTGGAGACCTAATTGCCCAACTTTTCATAGGTGCAGTGAATGGAGGTTTGGTAAGGAAGGAGTCTGCCCCAGCCCTTCTTACAGTGCAAGGAAAGGGAAGCTGTGGTGCAGCAAATAAAAAATATCAGTGCTAAGGTGTAATGTAAAATGTAAATTAGCACTTGTATAGCGCACTACTCACCCGTTAGGGTCTCAAGGCGCTGTACTCATACCGCTATGGAACCCCTCCTGGCTTTTCCCTGTGAGGCCCCACTCCTGAGCACCCCCAGGGTGAAGCCAGGCATCCAAGCGCTGTTGGGGCCGTTGTGGAGATTAAGCAAGCTATTGCCCAGAGTTGCAGAGTGGGACCCATGAATTAGATTAGGCACCGAGGCGAGAATTATCTGGTCAAGGGGAATTGAGCCCAAGACCTGCCGAAGCGGGACTTGAACCCTGGTCTTGAGCCAGATCTCTGCTTCAGGGTCTGCCGCTCTAACCATTGAGCCACACTTCTCCACCAGTGAAGGTGTGGGTTGAACCCCCAAATGGCCCTCCAGAACTTGCAGAAATTATAGCAAAGGGCCCCAATAACATCCTGCTGATTATAAAACAAGGAAAGGAAAAGGGAGAGCACAATTCAGACAAATGTTATTTGCAAGAAAAGTCATACTTTTTTTTTTTTGCAGGTCCTACTATGACTTACCACTGACCATAAGTGTGCTGTGTGGCCTCCCTTCGGGCATTTGCGTGTAGGGTCGGGGAGGGACCGCACCCCCAACCTGAACCTGAATGATTAAAGTACAAAACCTATGGATCCATTTTGCGCAACTTGCGTCTTCAGTTCAAGTTCTACATGGGATCAATATAGAGTACCATGGATGTTCTCCCACTGGAACTAACTCATGGCCTATTATCTGATGACTGCTGCCAGTCTCAGTAAGCAACATTGCCAGTTAGCTGTCTGTTTTTCGGAAACCTGACTTTCACTTACATTCCAGCAAACCTTTCAGATGGACTGTGTACCTTTTCATGATTAGAACTCATGATGTTTCCATCTAATTCTACACCAATTTGCTATATTAGAGACACTATTCAATCAGTTATTATCCCAATCAGAATATATAAGCTTCAGTCTTTTCATTGTAGGTGTATCTGATTTGAAGGGTTATGAGATCAATACGTTAATCCACTTCCATTGCTTTACAGTGATTGCTTTTATCATTACATTATGTTGCTGTATACAATGCAAACCTGATTTGCTTATAACGTTTTTGTTTTTTCTTTGAAATAAGAGAAAAGTAAACAAAAGTCATTGGTCAGAGGGTGGAGATGTAGTGAAAATAAGTATGTTTGACCACTGACTTTGTGTTTCACCACTGTGCATATTAGTTGTTCAATGTTCACCAGTAGCACATTACATTTTGTATTCAGTTTAGCTGCCTATTGGCTTTATCGTGGCGTTAGACATTACATTTTGTATTCAGTTTAGCTGCCTACTGGCTTTATCATGGTGTTAGACATTGCAGTTGAGACATTGCAGATGAGCTTTGTTTTCCACATGGCAAAATGATCTTGTATTTTTTGTATTTTGTCTTACCAAACATGATAGCATGATAAGGAAGCACATAGGTTTTTTTTCTTTAGTGCAGGAAAGGACTCGGCGTTGGGAGAGAGATCCTTGAAAACTTGGCCAACTTTCTTTCAACACTGACCTACAGTAGCCAGCATGTTTTGAATATTCTATCAAAGGTGTCCCTGGGCAGCAGCGAGGGGGAATTTTCAGAGACTTCAGTTAGGAGTGGACGTCAACTTCCTGACCTCCTGTGAGGGTGGAAAAACTCTTTCTCGCAGTTGAACAGGGGTCATCAACTTGCTGGCATGAGAAAGATGAAGAGCAGTGATAGGCCCTACGGTGATGAATTTTGACTTTATTCTTTGCTTGGCAGTTATGCTATAATATAATCACATATATTTGCTGTGTACATTGCAGTTGAGAATCACTTTGATATATTTTCCTTTCATTTCTGTGACTATTTTTAAACGTGTTCCTCCAACCTACTAATCTCCTCTCTCAGGAACCTTGTGGTGAAGTAATAATAAATGTCTTCAAGTGCATTCCAGAGATTTTTGTCAGCTCAGTCATTAGTGAAAGCAAAACAGTCCTTCAATAAAAAGAAAATCAATGTTTAGTTCTAGATTATCAGACCATGGAAACTTTTAACCTATGAAAGCACAAAATGAAACCTATCACAACAGAACTTATTGCAACTGGTCATAAATTGGGGAGTATGTCACACATCAACTATAGCCATTAAAGAAAGATCTACCATTATACATTAAACACACCAAGGGGCACACCCAGTGCGCCCCTGGAACGTCACTTTTTGTGACACACCAATGGCACATAGAGCAGACCTGTATCTACAAGCCATGCAAAGCCACTTTGGGTGGCTTTTCATGGCCTTGTAGATGTGGTGTAAGGCAACGCACCACAAGTTGCTGCAATGCCTTTCACTGTGTCAGGGAGGTGTACCATGCACGTTGAGGTGGATGATCCCATGCAACACCCATGGGTTTTGATGCATTCTCAGATTTGCAAGAATCTGTAAACCTAGGAAGGTGCCAAAACTGTACGCCTCCGAGGTCAGGTGCAACAAGGAGAAATATCTTTATTTTCTCTTGTTGTTCCCTCTCTCTATGTGTGCTGCATTATGGTGCACACATAGAAAGAGGAAAATTACTCTCTGGATTATTTTGTACAGGAAGGAGTCTCTTCCTGCACCCAACTAATCCTACCTACAAAGCAGACACAATTGCACCATGGTGCAAGGGTTCCTGTGTTGGCGCTAGCAGTAATTTGTACCCCAGCACAGGAGGGATGGACAGAAATGCACTCTGTCTTGATATATTTCTGCCCTTTCCCTAGGGTGCAGGGCAGCACAGTAAGGTAATTTGCTGCACTGCTGTGTGCCAGGGGGCTTTTAAAAATGCCCTGAAGTATATTCTATGAAAACTAGTCTATCAATCAAATATAGTCAACCTAAATACGTCTATTAAACTTGAGGATGGAATGCGGGTTACTAGAAAAATACCAACTACTAGTTCTTTTGGAATGTAGGGCCTGATTGCGAATTTGGGGGCCCTGTGACTGCCATGTTGGCGGTCTGACCCCCAATGGTCTGGCAGAGTGGAACACCATATTACAAGTATGGCGGTCGTAAAATCAGATGATGGCCAGTGGTCCACCATCACTGCCAGCAGCACAGGCCACCACAGTGACTCAGAAGCTCAAACAAGCTGGTGGAGCCTGAGTTTCTGCCAAAGTCATTACAAGGTTGCACACTGCTAAGGTGACTGTGGCAGTCCAACCATCAGGGAGAAACTGGCAGAAATGGATAGAATAGAATGGTGAGTATGGATATACACTCACTTGCAGATAGCTGCACACTTCTGGAGCTGCCATGGAGCCTATCGCAAATGTCATGCTACTGCTCACCGAGAGACAACAAAATCAACGTGGGCAACACCAACCATAAATACACAAACCTACCTGTATCGTTAATCTTAAAAACAGCTTGTAGTGCCGGCAAACACATCATGGGGGGACGCCACAGGCAGCAGGTACATGTCTCAAACCACACATACTCACTGACATACTGCAATATGGACACCTACACATTCACAAAATGCACACTTTGGCCAGCACACTCACGCTGCACTACAATATACACAAATACATACAACCACACAGCTCAGGCACAGGGACACTGAAGACTACACAACATAGTCACACACAGGAACAAAAACACACCTACAGCACATATACAAATCCAAACCACACATTCACATTCAACACTGGCCAGGGACTGTCCACACTTAAAACACACATATCTATCGCTGTTACATGGTATACATACACCACCATGAAACAGCCCTGCAATGGACACACACATTACACCACAATGGATGCACAATGGCATACACATAAGACAGAGAGATAAATAGATAAAATAGACAATGTGCACCATACCAACAATACCTGCACATTTGAGATGGGAGCATCAGGAGCATACATGTAAGGAGGCTGCACTGGGGCACAAGTCAGATTGAACAGGCTCCTCAAACAGTATACACAGGGAAGGGGCATGAATGGATTTTAGGGACAAACAATACCAAAACCATTTGTCATGCATAGCTATATAATGGGGAAGGGCAAATCAACAAAGCACATACAACTCCAACACCATTGGACATACCTCTACACAAACTAGCTGCAAGGGACACACACCTAAATGGACACATTCACACCCAAATGCTAAGCAACCTAGCACAGCTTAACACACTCCATATCTGCAATAACAAAACTCAAGAATACACACATCACATGTACACAATAGCCATATCAGGGGGACAAGTCCATACCACACATGCCCACATTGGACAATACAAATACTTATCATACCAAACAGTGCACAATGCCATGAAACCAACATTGTATATACAAACACAGAGATACCACACAACATATACATATATTTGGGAACAACAGCACTGCACGCAAACTTACATGCTGCAGAGAACAGCACATGGAGCAGCAAGCAGGCACAAACACACACAACTAAAGACACACAACCAAAGTCATTCAGGAACCTACGAAAGGAATTACAGGATGAAGGTATACCCAACAAAATCAACTATTTGGCTTTAATGCCAGGAAACATTATGGCACAAACAATGTCCAAAGGCCATTGGCCAGTCCAATAAATATCCAAATAATGGCACAGTGTTGTGCCCCTGCTTGACTCCTGACTACCATGTAGACTTCACAGTAAGGGGCACCAAGGGGGCAGGCAGGCACATCAGGGATTATCCAGGGTGAGGGGGTTAGGATTTGGGAGGGAGGGTTTGGGTTTGGGCTTGGGAGGGCAGGCTCCTTTTGGGAATGGTGGGCTTCTTCCTGGGGAGAGGGGTACGGGTCTTTGCAGAGGGGCTTGGAAGGCCATGGAGGTGGAAGGGATGGCCTTGGGGGTGGAAGAGGAACTTTTTGGTGTGGGTCGAGGGAGAACAGAGGTAAGGCCAAGGTCACAAAGAAAACGTTTTGGGGGAAAAACAAGAACAGTCATCAGAAACGGGTCGAGATTTGGAGTTTGAGGGAGTGGTTGTCTGACATGTAGTTGTGGCTGTCTTGGGTGTGTGCTTATGGGAGGTATGCTTGTGTGTGGTGTGTGTCTGTTGGGTGAGCAAGTAAATTAAGGTTTTTATGCTTCTTGGGCTGGGGGAGGTGGAGGTGCTGGGGGATGCCATAGTGGGTGGGTGGCTGTCTGGTTGGTGACTGTAGGTTTCGTGGATATGATGGATGTAGGTGTGTCAGTACCTGTGGTGTCTGTTGGTATGGTGTGTTGGGTGGATGTCTGCAGGTCTGCTGGTTTGGGGTCTATGGGTAGGATGGGTGTGGTGGCTGTGTCTGTTGTGGTAGTGTCTGCAGGTAGGCTTTATGTGTTTGATGCTGGGGGTAATGGGTGTATCAGGGAAAGTAGTGACTGTTGCTGTGTCTGCAGGTGGATGTTTGTGTGTATGCTGGTGGTGTGTCTCATGGAGCTTGTGTTTTTGTGTGCTACCTTTGTCTATTGAGGTCGATGCCTGAGGATCTGTTTGTGTGCTTTGGATAGGTAGAGGAAGGGGGGATTTGGACCGGAAAGAGGGAGGTGGAGAGAGACAGAAGGTAGAGGGTGACTGGCTGCAATCAGTGTGGAGGCCAGAGCCTGAAAAGATTTCTGTAGGGCAGCCATTGCATCATGAATGTCTTACAGGAATGCATTGGTTGGTTGGAGTTGACCTGCCAATCCTTGGATGGCATTCACAATGGTGGACTGACCCACAGAGATACTACTCAGGAGGTCAACAGCTTTCTCAATGAGGGCAGCAGGTGCCTGCAGCAAAGAAGACGCCCACTCTCTTGGGTGAGTGGCAATGGCCAGGTGGGTGGTGATAGAAAGGGGAGGTAGTGGACAGGAATGTACTGGTAGGTCCCCGATGGGTCTGCCACCAGTGGGAGTGGCCACTGAAGGAGGAATAAAATGATGATGAGGAATGTTCAGTCTCCCCGTGGCACTCCCCTCACCGTCCAGGCAACTGGGTTCCTCTGTGTTGTGGTATCTTGACCTAAGCTCCCATGGCCGAATGCTTCCCCCCTCAGCTGTGTCCTATCTCCTTCGCTTGTCAGTGCTGATGTTGCAAAAATAAAAAGAAATAGGGTCACAACATGAATCTGATAACACTGTAACCACAACTCTGAGTGACAAAGAATAATGTCAGGTTAAGTGGGCCTCAGCAAAAACCTAAACCTAAGTGACACATACATGTGCCATAACACATGCTTGCATGCGATCTGGATTTCCCAAAGTTACTCACAAGAAAATCAGGATGTCAGACAACTACAATTGCATGGGTGAAGTCTAGCAAACCACACAACCATACTACAGCTAGGTGACCTCTCCATCCCCAATGCTGTGCCACATGCAGCAGCCTCCAGTTAACATGTAGCCAACAAGAATATCCTATTGTAAAATACACACCCATTTTTCACACACAAGCCTGTGCACACACCTGTTCTACACTTTCATGATGTATCACAATTTGGGATGAAGCCAATGACACCCAGCAGACTCTGACACAAAAGTGCAATATCATAGAGGATTTGAAATGGAAATACCAATGTCATAATGGGCACATGTCAACGATGTACTGCTCGACAAGTGACACGTGTCACAATAGAATCAAGGAGGCACTATCAATATCACAAAGAGAAGCCTTACATGTGTCAATGAAAGAAATACAGTTGATGTCAGATTCAATATGTCAGGGAGTAATGTCTCAAGGATAAACACAACAAAGAATCAATAAGGCCCAGGATAGTCACCACTGTCTGACACCAATGACAATGACAACATCTTAGTGTGTCAGTAGTATACATCTGTTCCTTAAATGTTGTAGAGACACACAACTCACAGTCACAAGTAGAAGGACTTCAACCTGTTGGTCAATGAGAAGCAACATCACTACCCACATCTTGGACATGAGAAACATGGTAGCAATCTATGGATGAATGCATGAACCCAAACTCATGTGATGTCAACATCGATGCGAGACACTCTATGGTGCATGACAATAGTCAAGTAACAACCCTCAATCAATACACATGTGCAGAAAACTCTTCAACATGATGCCACATCAATGGCAGAGATAAACACAGATTGGTCCCTCAATTTTGGGCCACCAGTCATCCCTCATTGCTACCGCTGTTCTGGATGCCAAATGACATACCATGACAAATGAAGGTATCTGTCAGACAATACACAATGCAAACACACCCCTGTCTATGACACAACATGGACTATACCCCCATTGTAAGTATACCATTCCACTAACAGTTTTCCTAGCACATGTATGTGAGGGTATACAGACACCATGCCATCAACATGCCTGTCATTTCAGATAATGAACATCACATATATGATGGGCACCAACACAACACATACCACAGTGAGGCACCAATAGTCATCATATACTGAGGATAACTTGCTTTCAGGCATCATGGGCCTGATTACAACTTTGGAGGAGGTGTTAATCCGTCCCAAAAGTGACGGATATACCACCAGCCGTATTACGAGTTCCATAGGATATAATGGACTCGTAATACGGCTGGTGGTATATCCGTCACTTTTGGGACGGATTAACACCTTCCTCCAAAGTTGTAATCAGGCCCCATATGTCTACATAAACATATGCCCTGACATATGGCAGAGGACAGTGATCCATAATACAATTACCTTCTGTCTGTGACATTCAGGGGCAGTGAATATTGACTCCCAAATAACACCCACTACAACAACAAATAGTACATGAATGAGGAGTGGACACATCCATTTTGGGCCCTTGCAGAGTAAGTGGTTTGTGCATTGCCCCAATGTTTGTACTAGATCCTATGTTCAGAAGGCAAGGTGCACCAGTTAGATACGCATGACATGTCAATACAAAAATCTTCCAAATATTGCGTGACATATGGCTCATCCCTAATTGTCAGGGGGAGTAGTCAGTACCCCACACAATCACCTGGCAATGGGTCAAGCACAAATTCTCTGGGAACTCACTCCCTTGTGGCTGCTGTGCTGCCCTCAAATGCCCATCTATCTCCTGTTAAGCCACCGCCATAATAAGGGCCATTGGGCAGGTGGTGGTCCAGCGGGCAACCCACCCATGTTGAGAGGACATCCCTAACTGAGCCTCTGTGATCTTCTGGGCCCAACATCTCAGAATCTCCCACCTCTTTCTGCAGTGGGTGTTCTGCCGGCTATGGACCGCAAGGGTCCACATTTTCTTGATGATGGCTATCCAAATCCATTTAGTTGTAATTGCCATTGACCTCCGTGGATGCACAATCACAAGACAGAAAATGATGTCCCCAGATCACAATCAAAATGGCAGAGTCGCATACATGTCAGTACACATTGCAATGTACAACCTGTTTAGCCCAAAATGCCCAAGTGGGGCACATGGACAACACTACAAACATTTCCCAATCTGCAGAGAAAACCACCTCCCTGCTCAGGCCCTCCACTAACTAGGTTCGTCAATTGACATCTTGTGGGATATGCTCTGGCATTCAGGCAGAGTTTTCAAAAAGTATGGGACACTAAACAACTCTGTGGCTTCCTAAGCCACAGCAACTGCAGCTCCATGGCCTTTACAAATTTTGGTACACATGGGCACAATCTAGCCTGTGAGGAGGTAAAATATGTTGAAGGACAGGGAAAAAAGTGGACATGAGGCACCTACCTGCTCCTCTGGTGTACCATAGAATTCTTTATACAGGGATAGAACTTCCTACACCAGCTTCTCCAGTTCCTCTAGAGAGAAGACAGGAGCCCTATCACCTGTTGGACATGGTATGATTGCTCCCAGAGGTGGTTCACACCAGCTGAGGTCATACAGGTCTTGCTGGCAGCAGTGTCAGGAGTCAAGTGAACTATTATTACGAACATGGCGGTTACATCCACCACATGCGCTGCCGTTACCGCCAGCAGATACGGCTGTTGGCCCAAGACCATCGCTGGCAACAATGTTAGACTATGACTGTGTGTACTGTGGTTCCAATGCCTACCTCCATGATGACTTCCGCTGGCAGACGTGGGTGGTTCCTAGTATCCAGTTGAGTAGGTCAGGCACCCACCATTTTAAAAGCATTTTATGTGGTATTTGGCTAATATTAAATGTATCACCACTCTGAATAATGGTCTAAATAACTGAAAAGTGTTGGCCTTGTCCTGTCATGTATGTCTTTCTACTTCAACATCGTTTTTATACATTGCCAGGCATGAATGGCAAGTTTATTTTGGCCACAGACAACCCTCCCTGGTCATTTCAAATCTGGGAACTTATGTCACATTCCGAGTACCATGTTTCATGGAAAAATGTGTTGCTATCCAGATACATGATGTATAGACATTTGTGGTAAAGTAATGGGGAAATATGTTACTTCTCTGGAGTTGGCATTGGTAACGTGTACTGAGCATCGTGTCATCAAATCATGGCATGCCTTGTCACAGTATGTCATTAAAATTAATTATGTATGTTGCAAGAAAAGAATTGGATGATGTCCATAATCATTTATTGTCCTCTATAGGTACCCAAGGAGGGAAAGGATCAGACATCCTCCTGTCTACCGTCCACTGCCAGGCCTTCGTGCCATGGAAGACAGACACATCATCCAGATGTACTGTCTGAATTGGCAAACAATTATGGATCTCTGCTGTCAGTTGGAACCAGACATATTGACTGCCATTTCTTATCCAAATAGCATGGCACCCATTGTACAAGGTAGGACAGTGTTGCACTTCCTGGCCTCAGGCTCCAAAATACAGTGGCCCTGTCTGCTGGGATATCCCTGCCTATCTTCAGTCTTGTATTGATGGATTTACTCTCAGTAATGTTGAAACACCTGGACAGGTATATTTGGTTTCCTCAAAGTGAGGATTTCGCACATGTGAAGGCTGACTTCTATGGCTTGGCACACATCCCAAATGTGGTGGGAGACATTAATCGTGTACATGTTGCCTCGGTTCCACTGCATGGCAATGAACAAGTCTATCGGAACAGGAAGAACTTCCATTCCATCAATGTGTAAGATGTCTGTTTGGTGGACCTCTACATTTCACAGGTCTGTGTCTATTATCTGGGTTCAGTTCATGATGCCTTCATCATGCAGAACAGCGCAATTCCACAGCTAATATCACAACTGTACCCAGAGAAGGCCTTGCTGGTTAGTAAGTCACATATGTGATGTGTGTTTGTATCATAAGTGTGCTACAGAAGAAACAATGAGAGGGATTAATTCTTGTACATGTGTCTCAATCCATTACAGGGGTCTGTGCATACCTAAACCGTTGATGGTTGTTGACACCAGTGCGGAACCCAACTACGCCAGGGGAAGCCGGCTTCAATGATGCCCATGGAAGAACACGTCATGTAGTGGAGCAGGATTTTGGCCTCCTGAAATTCAGATTTAGGAGCATAAACAAGACTGGTGGAGTCCTTCTCTACTCACTCTAAAAGTACGTATGATCATAGTGGCCTGCTGCATGCTCCACAACATTGCCCTGAGGAGGAACATCCCTTATATACCAGATGAGGTCGAGCTACCAGTGCCACTGGGTGAGAATCCTGAAATGCCAAGTGAGGATGACAGTGATAAGGAGGGAGGTGAAGACTTGCGGGCAGATCTCATCAATCAATTCTTTACTTAAGTGCAAGTGTGTGATAATATGTGATTCTGGGGATTGTATGGCAAACTGTAGTTGACAGGATGTGTTGAGTCGGGCATGTTTTTCACAAAGGACAGGGGATCTCACACCATGGTGTGATTGCAAATTCAGACTGAAAATGAGCTAAGACCATCATTATCCTCTTTGTTTGTGCCAGTCTCATGGAAATGTGAATGGATCCACTGAAGTCTAATATGAGGTTATGGTCATATGTATGTATTTTTCTTGCCAAGACTCCTTGCATTGTGTTTCATTTCATTCAGATCTCCTCATGTGGGAATTTCAGAGTTGTGTCATTGGCATGCGGCTGTTGCTGTCCTGAGATATGAAGTAGACATGGATTGATCACAGATTTGGGTTGTATAAGTCCTTTGCCCAAAGCAGCTAGGACAGTGGGTGGGTGGAAGTCTGAAGTGCACAATTCACTTGTTTGATGTGGTGTGTTACTCCAACTGTCTCATTTGTGTGATCATATGGCCTTGATACATGTTGTCATCCAGTGCAATCCATGCATTCTCCCTTCACATTATATTGACAATGATCCTTTATGACCTGTATGTGGCTGTCAAAGTTTTTCCTCATTGCAGGCTACAGTGCCTGTGCCACAACACTGACATTGGTTTGTATCATACCACCAAGCACTTGCTCATTGTAATATGATGGACCTATGATTAGCCACTGTTGTACTGCCCTCTGTCTGTGTCATGGCACAGGTCAAGTTGGTAGACCTGGTTTTGGTATGTGATCAGTCTCAAGCTGGTGACAACATCCACTAATCTGTTAGCCTTAGTTCTACGCGACAAGGTCTGACAAAGCCTTTTCTACTGTGGACTGGAGGATGGAACCTTGAGATATCTAGTCTGACTCAACATAGTTCTGCCATTCTTGGCTATGACAGTCCAGTCATTTTGGCATCCTATGTGCTGTACACTGCAATAAAATGTTTGTTGTGACTAGTCAATTCTGTCATTGTGCTAGTAGTAAACCTCTACATGCAACTGTCTGTGACATAGCCCTCCTTCCATTACCATCTTATGTATTCATCATTGGCATCACATGGATTTAACCTTCAAAGTCTCAAATTGATGATAAATTACTCGTAGGCATTCTTTTATTGTTAGGTATGTTTATATACATTGGCACACAAAATAAATATAAAACTCTGAAAAAAACATTGACAGTGAAGGAATCAATCATGGTGGATGTAATCATTATAATAGATGCCATAAGATTTGGAGTCCAAAGTCCACTGTCCTACTATCATGGAAAATGGAAAATGGAAAGTGTTTGGAGAACAGTCAACAGAGTAGATCAGTGGCACACAAAGGAGTTTCAACAGGAAGGCTTCTCTTCCTGGCAGTGGTTTGTGTCTTCCCATCCGTACATCTTGGTTGCTTGGGTGGACATCCCTCCTTGTGGGAGAGGGTGTACTCCAGCTACAGAGGCAGGGGTTTCTGAGGCAGGTCCTTCACCTGGTAGGGCCTCCCTTCCAGTGGCTGCTATTGATGTAGAAGGGGCTAGAATAGACTGGCCAATGCAAGGGGTCTGATGTTGTTGACAATCACTGTTCAGGGTGGTGTTGATATCTCTCAGTACCCCTATTAGGGAGGCCATATTGGTATTGTGGGCCTCACACTGTTCACACATTTCCTGATGGAAGTCCCTCTGTACCTCCTTGATCTCCCTGAGTTTAGAAAGTACATGTCCCTTCACGCCTAGGGATTGTTGGTATGCTCCCAAGACCTGGGTGTTGGTGTCCTGGCCAGAACCATCCCCAGCAGCCACATGCCGCTTGCCCATGCCATCCCCCCGATGTACCCTACTCACACATGCCTACACCCTTGGTGCAACTTGCCCCCTACTACTGGTTCTAAGACCGTCATTGTCAGAGGTGTCTTGCTGTGACTCAGGATCCTGGACTCGGGTCACAAGATTGTTGTCACTGTCCTTGGGACACAGGTTTGGGGGCGACTGGTTGCCTGAGATGTTGATGCAACCGGGCTGGTAAGATTCGATGTGGTCACAGTGAGGCTGACAGGTGTCATCTGACCAGGTTGCCCGGATGGACCAGAACCGTCCTCACTGTGTGCACATCCAGAAGGGTTGTCCTCATTGAGGGGTTCATCCATGGGGGTAGTGGCAGTCTTCTGAGTGGTTTCTGTGCTCCAAGTGGCAGATTAACCTGTTGATGTGAGAGAGAGAATGTTACAGATTGTATTGTGACAGCTACCTCCAATAGTTAACAGTGACATTTGACTAAGGCCATGTACACTTTAGATTTGCTGATTTGCCTTATGTGACAGGCACACATGCTATTGACATAATATTTGGGTAACATACCAATTACATATCAGTCAGCTAGCTTCAGGATGTCTGAATTTATTAGCACTTGGAGGGATGGTCATAGGCGTGTATCTTGCCAGAAGTGCAGTAAAAACAGTGGCTGGGCAGGATGTGGTTTAGGTCAGCCTAAGACCTAGTTGACTGCCATGCAGGCAGATCCAGAACCTTGTTGTTTATGTGATAGTTACCATCATGTGATCAGTGCTTTGGGAATATTTCTGCTGCCAATATCATTCAAATAATGCTTTTTGGTGCCTTTTGATCTTTCTTTAATTTTATTTTGGCACACAGTTTGAGCTGTCCTTCCTTTTTCACATTTTTGGCATCTTAGCAGACCTGCTCATGATGGATCTAGGTCGTTACCTACATCTCAGAGTGTACCCAGATCTGTATCTTGGTCTCTCCCAGGTGCGTAAATGTCATCTGTGAGTTCACAGGCAGATGCACATTGTACTATTGGAGAACAGGGACATGCGCTCCGTGGATACACAGTCATGTTACTTCAAGATATACACACAATATACATGGGTAATCCTCTCTTATAAGAAGGGTTCTGTTGCAAGTTCACATACAGGGATACTTGAACAGATGCACAGTGGGCTGATGTTTGACATTGGGCATACAGTGCCTCCTGGCCTTATATTTGCTGTCAGTGCCTGTTCTACACACATACTATACAGATGGCATCCTCTCAGGTCAGAGGAGGATCATAGTGGCAGAGGACAATGTTGTTGCTGAGTGGAGTAAGACTGCTGGGCCTTCAGGATTTAGCATTGCTGTCAGTGCCTGCCCTACACAGATTATTCAGAGGCCATCCTCTCAGGTGAGTACACTCCAATGTGGAGTTTGTGCAAAATGTTATATTTGAGTAGGCTACACTGTTCTAGTTTTATTAATGTTGGAACAGTGCCTGCTTGGAATTGTAGTGCTGAACTACACCCACTATACAGAGATGTAGTTTCCCCAAGTGAGTCCAGTTCACATGTTAGAAGCCAGAATGGGGTTTGTGGACAGGTGGACACTGAACTGTTGAGTGGGCGACAGATAGGGTGGAAAAAGGTGATCAGTGAGCATACATGCCAATACATATTGATGCCATTTTTATGGGTGTGAATTACCTGACTCCACTCCTCCATTTATTGCTGTTAAGCCCTCAGATGCAGGATAGCCAAGACTTTCTCCTACCAGGATGTGAGTTGGAAGAGAGGATGTGGGGGCTCACCTCTAGTCTTCTGGACATGCAGCTGGTGCCTAGATGCCATGGAATGGACTGTCCCCTTGAGGTTGTTCCACCTCCTCCTGATGTTGTCCCTTGTGACCTACAGAATTAACCCTGTCAACTATAATTTGCCACATTTACATTTTCCTTGCAACAGTAGTGTGCTGGACTTGGGCTCCAAATAGATGTTGCTCTGCTCTAAAGATTTCATCCACCGTGACTCTTAACTCATCCTTATTGAAACTGGGATTTTACTGAGGTGACGTGGTGGTGGAAGGAAATAATCATTAATAAAGATAGATGCTGGGAATTGAGAAGGTGATGAGTAGTAAAAAGAGTGGAGGGGTGCAAATGGGTGTGAGGTTGTGGGATATTTGCTCATTAAGAGACGGAGTGGTGCCAATTAAATTGGAAATTTTATTTTTTTGGGTCGCTCTGGATGGTGTATTTTGTGTGGGAGTTGCAAAGGATTGTGATATGTGAATGGGGTGTGTTTTATAGTGTGGTTTGAAGGTGTGTCAGCTGCATTGTTTTTAAAATCATTGAATGTGGTGTTGTGTATTACTGTGATGGCTGCAAACTGTTGTGGTTTGGACCTCCATTGGAGTACTGCCACGGCATACCTGCCACTGCAATTTTGAACTTGTAAGAGGGTCAGTGGTTGGTTATTGGGCTGTCGGTGCTTGTGGTCTGGCCACCTACATCCCACCGTCCAACCTACTGGCATAATTTTTTTTGTTTACTGGGTTTTGGCGATTCTGGCTGTGTAATTCCTAATATGTCTGAATGCCGACCAACATGATGATTTCTTAACGGCCATGGCGAATCTGGTGGTCCAAACGCCAAAGTCTTAATGAGGCCCTTAATAATAATTCAAATGCGGAAATTCTGCCTCACTAACAATGTTTTTATCTTCAATAAACATTTTTTTCATCTAGCTATAAGGAACAGCATTAGCTGCCGTATTTACAATGCCATCTTCATAGGGAAAGTTGAAAAGTACCGGCAATGGGACAGTACTTTCCAAGAATTCCCCCAACATGTGGTCTTCTGGGGTGTTATATTGACAGTATCATTCATTTCTGGCAAAGGCACTGGAGCTGCTGTGTACATATATAACAAAATTGAATTTAAATTGTTGCAACATACTTCTTCCATCTCCACCAATCAAGTTGATTTTCAGAAACTAACAGGCCAGGTAATAAAAAAAATCACTAATAAATCATATACATAAAATACATACATAGAGTGGTTTTTGCTCAGCTTTGACTCAATTTTCCTCATCCATCAGTATGTTAAACTCTAGTACACCTTCTGGTTCCACCAACCTCAGGATTAAGCATTGGTTAATGAGTCACACCATTTCAACCATTGGCTGTTTTACACTGTGAGTGACATAATTTTGCTTCCCCGCATGTTCACTTTAGTGCCAGGCCTGGTGCATGATACTTTGATCTTACCATTGTTCAACATTTATAGCCATCTTTGCACTTAAACTGTGTCTTCACGTTTCAGGAATTCAAAGCTAACAGTACCTTTTATTTGCAATATGAACATATTTTTCAGTGATGAGCATTATTATTATTATCATACAGTCTTGTACTGCATGAAGCTGCCCACAACAGGGTTTACTGTACATTGACAACAAGTAGGGGCTTGCAGAATAAGACCATATTAGGAAATCCAGGTTTTCCAGCTGTTTAGAAGAGAGTCAGAGAGGCACAACTTCTCAAATGCTCATGTAATCTTTCCACACTATGAAAAGGAGTGACCTCCCATGTGGCCATTTTGACGCTGGGAAAAATGCAAAGGGGCAGGTTGCTTGAACACAGAGAATGAGTGGGCTCTTAGGGAAGCACCAGTTCTTATAGCTACTGTGGACCAGTGCCTGACCTAGCCTCATGAATGTAGCATAGTGCCTTAAACTGCATCCTCTTTTCCATTGTGAGCCAATGAAGCACAACACAGATGCATGTTTCAGAAGTTGATATCAAAGCTTGGTGGTGGAGTTCTGGACTACTTGTAGGAGTGCAATAGAGTCGTTGTCTGCCCCTAAATAGAGGATCTTTTTGTAATCTAATTATGATAAGATCAAGACCTGAATAACTCTCCTTCGGACTGAAAAGGGAGCATTGAAATGATTGTTTTCTGCCATTTCTGGACAGCAAAAGAAATAAAAGGTACCTTAGCAATCTGAGGTTTCATTGACAGATCACTGTCCAGCTAGCAACCCAAGTTCTTTACCTTGGAGGCTGGCTCAGGAAGAGCACTTAAAGTCCTAGGCCACTGTTGTGGGCCCCAAAGCAGGGAGTTCTTACTGAGCACCATCACCTCAACCTTATTGCAATGAAATTTGAGTAAGTTGAGGTTCATCCGGGAGGAAACTAAACCCAGGCAGGAGTTCAGGGCCTCAGGGTTATAACCCTGACCGGATGACAGAGGGAAGATAAGTTGAGTGTCTTCTGCATAGGAGAACAAGGTAAAGCCACAGCTTTCAAGCAAGTCTGCAAGAGGACGGATATAAATATTGAATAACATCAGGCTGAAAGCTGATCCCTAATGGACTCCAGAAGTAAGGGCATGTGGGTTTGATGCTGAACAGGCAGAGAAAACTTGCTATCCCTTGGAGACCTAAGTTCACCAGTCTTTCCAGTAGAGTGATGTGTGACACCATATTGCAGGCTTCACTAAGGCTGAGTAAAATAAGTGCATCCATTCCACCCTTATCCACAAACCGTCTCAGATGTTCAGTTGTTATGGGGTCCTTCTATAGTAATAGGACTATGGTGGTCATTATGACATTGGTGGTGACTGTTAAAGTGGTGGTGATACCGTCAAAAGGCTAGCGGTAATTCCAGCCAAATTATGACCATGGCGGTGACAACTCCCATAGACCGCCACTGTACCGCTCCAACCGCCAGGGCGTTAAAACCACTGACCACGGTGTTAGCCAACAACAGCCGGGCGAAAGACAAAATACTGCCCACCATGTTAAGACATAGCAAACCGCTACAATTTCCGGGGCAGTACCAATGCCATCAAAACCCTGGTGGAAACAGAACGCAGAAGACCAAAGACTCACCAACAGAGACACAGAGAAGACTAATGCCGCCATGGAACCGGAACTTCTGCTCTTCTACGACATGCTCCACCTGGAACACAAACTCCGAAGAAGACGACGACAGTGAATACAGCCGCCTAGCACATGAGGGAGGGAGGAAAAGGAGAGTGACACACACACGCACATCACACACAATTCACACACACACCATACACACAACCAGTTGCAGAGGAAAACCAATGTCACAGGACACACTTCATAATAATGCAAGGACTACATTTTTCCAGAACTGATAGCGTAATTTGATGCAAACAGCCACGAAATTGTCCATATGACAAGAAATACATGAGTCGCTGTTCCGAAAGGGCCAATGGCCAGTCCAAAGAACAAAAGGCCCACATGGCCATAGGGCCCAGTCCAGGGCCCAACTTGTTCCCTGATGTAATCCGCACTACACTGTGCAGTGGCATCATGTTGGTAATGGCCAGGCACCCCAGGGGGAGAGGGGTGGGGAGCATCTCAGCTGAAGTGGTTCTAGATGGGGCTCCATGCCCATTTCAATTTGCTCGGGAGTACAAGTTCAGAGTCTCTGAGGTGGGAAACTTGCCCACTGGTTCTGGAGGGGGCTCCATGCACATTTCAATTTGCTGGTGAGTTCAAGGTCACAGTCCCTGATTTGGGGAACTTGCCCACTGGTTCTGGAGGGGGATCCTTATACAACAGTCCCTGGAAGGTGGCCTACTTGCCCTCTGCTGTAGGTGAGGGCTGCTATGTCCCAGCTGGAGGTGAGGGCTGCCATGTTCCAGCTGGAGGTGAGGGCTGTTGTTTCCCAACTGGAGGTGATGGCTGCTGTGTCCCAACTGGAGGTGAGGGCTTCTTGCCCACTGCTGTTGGAGGGGAAACCCTGCCAGTCCCTGCTGGAGGTGAGTGCTCATTGCCCACTGCTGCTGGAAGGGAACCCTGCCAGCCTCTGCTGGAGGTGAGCGCTCCTTGTCCACTGCTTTTGGAGGGGGCCTCTTGCCTCTCTGAGTTGGTGGAAAGGGAAGCTTCCCTTTCATGAGTGGTGTAGTGGGATCCTTCCCTCTCTTGGGTGGTGGAGCGGTATTGTTCCCTCTCTTGGGTGGTGGAGTGGGATCGTTTCCTCTCTTGGGTGATGGAGTGGGATCCCTCCGTCTCTTGGGTGGTGGAGTGGGATTCTTCCCCCTCTTGAGTGGTGGAGTGGGATCCTTTCCTTTTTTGCCTCCACTACGTGGAGGTGCCTCCACTGTCCCTGTAGACTGTTTGGATGAGGTGCTGGGCTGGGTCGTTGTGACCCTGCTCTTACAGGCAGGGTGAGGTGAGGGAGAGTGGGGGGAAGAGGTTGAGTTGGTCAAGGAAAAGCTTCTTAGGGATGCTGTGGTGGGATGAGGGGGGAGGGATGGGAGTGGAGGTTGAGAGAGTGGTTATTGGAGGTGTATGTCTGCTGGATTTGGGTGCAGGTGCATGGGCAGTATGCTGATGTGAGGTTGATGTCTGTTGGGTGTCTGAGTGCATGCATTTGTGTCTCTAAGGAGGGGGGCAGGCAAGGTGGGAGAAGACACAGGGACACGTGGATGGATTTTGTGGAGGTGTTTTCAACTGAGGTGTGTGTGCTACTTAGTGTGGTGATAGTGGTGGCGGAGGCTGTTGATGCAGTGCATGCAGGTGTGAGTGTGGATGTGACAGTGAGGGAGGAGAGCAGGGGGAGGCAGTGAATGCTATTGTGTGTGCAACTGTCTGTTGTTTGTGTGAGTGCTTGTGGCCTGAAGTGTGCTGCCTGTGTTTGTCTGTGCCACTCTTGTGTGATGTTTTGAGTGCATGGTTGTCTGTATGTGTGCATGGGTTGGGGTTAAAGATATTGGGACTGGGAATTGGTAGTTAGAGGGGGGACGGTAAGAACAGGGACAATGTCTGCCATCAGAGAGGAGGCAAGAGCCTGAAACAATCTCTGTTGGGCCACCAATACTCCGTGAATGCCCTCCCTGAATGCATTACATTGCTGCATCTGGGATGCCAGCCCCTGGACGGCATTTACAATGGTTGACTGTCCTACATTATGGATCTCAGGAGGTCAATAGCCTCCTCACTCAGGCAGCAGGGCTGACTGGTGCAGGGCCTGAGGTGCCTAGGGCAAAGGAGATGCCCACCTGTCTGGGTGAATGGGCATGGGCAACTCGGTTAGGGGCTACTGAGAGGGCGGTGCTGGTAAGGAGGTGTACGGCTGCACCTGCTGCTGGGGTGGTCCCAGAGGTGTCCGCCACCATTAGGGAGCTTCCATCGGAGGAGGTATCTGAGTCAGTGATGTCACCTCCTGTCTTTCCTGTGGTGCTCCCCTCCCCCTCCGTCCCACTGGTCCCCTCGGCATCGGTGGACTCTGCCTCCTGGGTTCTGTGGGATGTAGCTCCCTCTGTCGGGGAGCACTAGGTCAATTGCAGCACCAACACCACAGATGGCATACACATTACTGTCACACACAGGGATCAGAATTGAGCACCATGCATCGCACTGGCATTACATTGGCTAGGTACTGCAAGATGTGAGCCAGCCCCCTCCAACTGCACCCCTCCTGGGGGTCACTAAGCCCTTTCTGACATGGAATGCAACCTAGCTAGGTTACCAGATTTAGCAATATAACCATTACCCTTGAGCTGGATCACGCTGCATTCTCTGAGCTGGCATTAAGGGGCACCCAGTAACCCAGTGGCTGCTGTGATGCCCTCAAGCGCCCATCCAGCTCTGGGTAGGCCAGTGTGTGGGCCATTACGGGGGTCAGGTTCCGACGGGCACCCAACCCTTGTTGGGAGGCCAGACCCAGCTGGACCTCCGCGGTCTTTCGCGCCCAGCGTCTCAGGTCCACCCACCGTTTCCTGCAGTGGGTGCTCCACTTGCTGTAGACCCCCAGGGTCTGCACATCCTTGGCAATGGCATGGCACAATCCCTTCTTCTGATGGGCACTGACCTGCAGAGGAAACACAGACAGGAGGACACCATTACACATAGAATCCAGCCTGTCACACATATGACACACAAATCCCCTTTCATCCCCATTGGCACACATTTCACAAAGCGCACACCATGTACACTACCAACAGACATACATCTCCCCCAAATGACACGATGCTTGCACACACATCTCCATGCAACCTTGTCACATGCCTCGTGCCCAACATACAGCTGCTCATGCTGGGGTAGGTCCCATCCACCAAGTGTTCCAACTCCTCCGAAGTGAATACAGGGGCCCTTTCCCCTGTCACACGGGCCATGGCAGGATTCAGACACAGGTCACAGCATCACACGCAGTGTAGGTGTTGTCCTGTGCAAAGTCAGGAATCAAGTGAGGTTATAGGCAGAAAATGGCGGTCACATACGCCACAGTGTACACAGTCAGCGCGGCCGGTGATCCCAATTTACCACTGTACTCCATAGAGCCCCATGTTATCCAATGAGGAATAGCACAGCGGTGCAAGACGTCCTTCCGCCATGACGTGCAACGCCAGCGTAGTTACCTCTCATCCACCTGTCCCTACATACCGGACAGGTGGTCGTCATTTTATGGTGATGGAAAATATTCAGATAATCGAGAACTGCGTCATTTCTATTATTTGTACATACATTGCCATTACCAATGTTCCATCACGTTACTGCTCTATGTACACTGAGGTGGTAGTTCCATTGTTCAAATTGTGACAGCCTACTCACTCTTGTGTCCATTAGATACCTACCACTGTGGAGGAATTGGAGGAGGAGACAAGACCCAGTGTACAGACCATTTTCGGACTTGGCCACACTGGAAGACAGGCACATAATACTGACCTATAGACTGGACAGGGCCACAGTCACAGAGCTGTGTGTTCAATTGAAGCCTGATTTGATACCAGCTATCAGTCATCCCATTTGGCTTCTGTCTGTGTTGCAGGGATTGTTTGTGGAGTGGCTCATCTTCAGCAGGAGGAGGGTTGCTAGTGGCCTGTGGGTCCTATGGCAGGGCCTCCTGCCCACTAGCTGCAGCGGAAGTGGTGGGCTGGTCAGTAGACTGGCTAGTGGTAGGGGCCTGCTGGTCTCATGATATTGGCCATATCTGCCAGCACCCCTACTATGGAGACCATGGTGGTGTTGAGGGCCTGCAAATCCTCCCTGATCTCCTGATGGTGTACTTCATGCAGCCACTTGTTCTCCTGCATGTTGAAAAGGATCTGGCCCATTTTGTCCTGGGATTGTTAGTAAGCCCCCAGGACAATAGTGAGTGCCTCCTGGAGAGTCCATGGGCCTGTCATCCCCCTGGCACACAACAGTCCTCCCAGTGTCCCTGTTACCCTGTGCCTCTGTCCCCTGAATGGTGTGCCCTCTGCCACTGACTCCAGGTCCCTGATTGTCTTGGGTGTGAGGTGTGGACTGGGGTCCCTGTACAGGTGGATACACTGCTGATTGACGTGTCCTGGGGATAGAGATGTGGGGACGTTGGGTGGGTGTTGCGGTGTTGGATACTGATGGGGAAGGCTCTGGGTGTTCTGTAAGAGGGCTGGGGTGTCCGACTGCCCAGTGGTCCCCGGTGGGCCAGGTAGTTCATCTAGATCCTGAAGTCCAGAGTTACTGTCATCACTAGGGACACCTTCTGTTGGGGGACTGGTTAGTCGTGGCACTTCCTCGCCGCTGAAGTTGGCTGGGGAACCTGTGGGGATGTAAGTGATGTATTATACTTCATGTCTGTGACATATTGTACATCCCTAGAGTCCCCTCTATTCCCCTGTCACCTTTGTGTGTGTATGGTGATGGATTGTGTGCTTGTTAGTCTTCCATGCTGTGCATGCTTTGGGGATGGGTGTCCATGCAGGGCTGGGAGGTCTGTCCGTGCATTGGTATGGCATGCAGGGCTTGGCATTGGAGTTAGTCAGATGTGTAGGTGTAGTGTGTGGGATGTAGTGGAGTGATGGGAGTGAGGGTGAGGGGGTGAGGTGGCATGCAGGTATGGGGGGTGATAAGTAATAAATATTGATTCACCAGTGTCCAGTCCTCCGGCTACTCCAGTGAGTCCCTCAGAATGCAGTATTGCCAAGACTTGCTCCTCCCATGCTGTGAGCTGTGGTCTACTGCCAGTCCTCTGGATGGCGAGCTGGTGCTTTGCTGCCACGGACAGTACCTTCCTCTTCCTGATGTCGTCCCTTGTTCTTGGATGCTGTCCCACGGTGTTCACCCTGTCCACAATTCTCCGCTATAGCTCTATCTTCCTGGCAATGGATATTTGCTGTACCTGTGCTCCAAACAGCTGTGGCTCTACCCTAACTATTTCCTCGATTATGACCTGCAACTCCTCATCAGTGAAACGGGGTGCCTCAGTGGGAACATGGGTGTTGTGTGATGTTTGTTGTGCAGAGGGTGTTGAGTGATGTAGTGGGATGTTGGATGTGGGGTGCGTGATGGATGGATAGGTGTTTGTGGTGAGTGTGTGTTGTTGTTTCAGTGGTCTTTGTGTTAGTCTTGTGGCACTTATTGGTATTCATAAAGGGTTGTGTGTAATGTGTGTGTGTGTGTGTTTTATAGTGCTGTTGGTCTGTGGGTGTGGTGTGTGTCTGAGTGTCAGGTGTGCGATTTTCGTTTTTAGGCAATGTTGTGTTGTGTTGTATTTGGGTGGCCATTCTCAGCGCGCCGGTGTGTACCGCCTTTGAATGTCCACCATGGTGATTTGTGGGTCATAATGTGGTAGGCATTGTTTTGTTGGTGCAACAGTATGGGTGTTCGTACCGACACTTTAACACTGACCTTTGGGCTGGCGGATTTGTGTATGTGGCGGTATTTTTTCAGTTTGGTGTATCCTCACAATATGGTGAATGCATATTCGCCACCACGGCGGTATGTTGCTGGCCATCACCGTGGCAGTAAGCAGCATTTACTGCCAATGTCATAATAAGGGCCCATGTGTTATGATGGCAGAATGGTAGAGTGGGGGAGACTGAGTCCATCTACACCATTTGTAACTGTCGGCCTGACTCCTGGGTAGCTCACAGTGCTTTACTCAAACCCCTAACCTACCAGAATGGAAAGTGATTATGGCAACCTGAACATGACACACTGACTCCCCAGGGAAATAATGGAAACAGACCTTACCCTTTTGTATTCTTACTCATGCATGCCAAGGCGAGACACAAAAACATTCGCAAAAACAAAAACATTCACAATCTTGTATATAAAGAGTGAACTGCCATAATTGGGCAGATGAAACAAAATAAAGTAGTCAGCATTACCAAAATGGTGAAGAAGATAAACAATTTGACCATGGTGTATGTGGTTCTCGATGTTTTAGAGGTTCTTACCTAACCCAATATCTATGCTGAGAACACAGCAGGTGTACCCTTAAGCCTGGCCTGATCTAAGGGAATAACCCCAACCACATATCTGCAAACATGTGTCAGGAGGTAGTCAGGGAGGCAGATGGGAATCCTCTCAGGAGGCTAGTAGATCACCACCAGCCAAGCTGTATGTCACACAGCAAGAGTCCCAGGATAGTTTTGGCTGACATGCCCTCTGCCCACTTCAGGTCTGTGAACCATTGATATAATAAACCATACTGTATTGGAAGTACAGTTCCGGTACAATGCTGTGTCTAGGAGTTAGAAGCTGTCTCCTGAACTGGCACCACAGGCTAGCATATTATGTACATTTTTTTTTTAGTCTTGGACAGAAAGTACTGATTATATGTCATGCAAAGGCTAACTAAACAAGCTGCATGTTCCTTGTTTTCCCTAATGAAGCGAGCTGATAGAGACATGTAAAAAGCACTGCAAAAAGCAGCCTTACTAAAATGAATAAAATATGAACTGAAAAAACAAAGCTAAAAGTAGGGTGTCCAACTCCGGTTCTAGAGGTCCTCACAACACAGTGACTCTCAGAAGGGCAGAGTTGGTACTATGTCCAGCTCTAAAAGCTGACAGAGAAGGGTGCAAAACATTTTGAAAGTCTACAGAGGTGGTCACTTGTCTCCCCAAAATTTTGGAAAGAATGGGAAGCATCAAAATCTGTCTAATGTTGGAATAGTTGGAAGGGTCCAGGTTAGGCTTTTATTAAGAAGGGGAGAACCATAGTATGCTTCCATGCCTGGGGAATGTGTCCCCCTTGTGAGGATAAGTTGAGGAGTCCTACCAAATGTCGTATAAGGTCATGGTCCAGTGTGCGACCTTGGCAGGAAGGAGAGGGTCATGAGCCAGACTTAATTGAATGCAAAAAAGACATAAAGAGGAGGATATCCAGAGGGAAAAGTGAGTTAGTTTTATGGATGTTCTGAAAAGAGTCTGAGATACTTACTTCCACAGTAGGAGGATGCATCCCTTAGCTGGTATTGGGGATGCTGCCATCCGACTGGTATATACCCATCCAAGAGTCAAATGAGAATGTTGGATATCTATCACCTTCTCAACAAAGAAGTGTACTAGCTTCTCACAACTTGACTGTGACAGCATTGGGGACGTGTTTCATTACTTGGGTCAGAAAGCATGCTCTAGAGCAGTTTTGGACAGCGAAGATTTTATCTGAGTAGAAGGTACCCTTAGCACCTCTGCTAAGAAAATGATAGTTTTCAGTGCAGATTTGCACTCAAGTTTTTTGTCCTTGTCATGGGATTTCTTCTAGGACCTTTCCAGGCCCGTGAACCTCTTTTTATCTACATGTAAAGCCTAGTTAAATCATGGGGGTGGAGTCTAGCTAAGGAAGTTTTGCCTGAAAGATTGCATCTAACTAATCTCAAATCCAGTTGTCAACCACAGGTTGGTCTAAATCGACGTCCTGCAGCAGATTAGGTATCATATTCTGAAGCTGAACATTAAAGGAGGGGACATCTAGTTTGAAGCATCAACACAGAAATATCTTTCTGTGCATGTACAAAATAAAAATGACTACTAGAAATCACCATACTGTTTCATTATAATCATATGCAATGTTTAGTATTTTATTTAAAAAAGTGTTTTTCTTTTATTTTTGCAACAAATTATTGCAATTAAAAATAAACACCATATCAGATTAACAAGGCCAGGGTGGAAATTTGTTGCATTTCATGCAGGCCATGTTCACTCCATTGAATTCAGAGCACTTTGATTGAAATAGAGTGGAGATTGATGTAGCACATTTCATTCTCAGGGTGAGAGGAGCAAACTGGCATACTCCTGAACTCTGGGGTAACTATGGGCCATATGTACGAACAAATTTTCCCATTGACACAGAATGGGGAAAACCCTTTGCTACATCTGGCCCTATGAGCCTATTGGCTTAGCTGAGCAGTGAGTCATCTTTAGATACTGACTGGATTAAAGTCTGTGGGACAGAGTAGTTTAATTGTTTTGGGCTAAGCATATTGGTGCAACAGAAGAGATGGTTCTCCAGATTTCTATGGTATTCCAAGAAATCATTCTTAAGTTCGCCTGTGCAGGCAATGTATTTCATAATGGTGATTTATGCATGTGATCTACCATCACTTCACTTTTATATGTATTGACAGGCTGCAAAATTACAAAATGGTTATGGTTGGCTGACCTCAGGCTTTTGGAGTGCAAGAATAACTGGGAGATGAGAAGGAGTGGCCTCCCGTGAGGCCAGTTTGACTCTGGGAAACATGTACAGGGGAAGAAAATCACTGAATTTTGAACTGTCATTTTTCTTTGACAGAAACCTAGTATGCTGTTTTGAGGTCAGTTAAGATATGATATGATCATGATGGATCAGATGGTGGTATGCTCTTGCCTGCTTTTGCAAGATCCTACTGGAAAAATCGTGTATTATCCGGCAAGGTAATGAGCATCTAAGAAGGAAAACCATCTAATCTAGAGAATCAGAAATAGTTTTTCAGACAGTTTTTTCTGTTGGTGGTGTTAAGCATTTTGTTGATTATACATAAACCTTCCCATAGAAGAAAAGGATACTGCAAAATAAAACTAACAAGCTATGTGATTGTTAGTGAATGTGATAGCAGAGGTTTGGTATTTCAAAGTGAAGGTGAGAGATACTCTTCATCCAAGAGTATAATCTACATTTCTATTCATTGCAAGAGAATCAGTAGATATACTTCAAGTGCTGTATTTAGACAGATTGAGTCTCTTTAAATAGTCCTAGGTCATTCCACAAATTTGTTCTAGATCAATGTACCTAGATACTTGTGAGTTGTTTGGACAAAATATCAAATAAAAACGACTGTGATACTAAGACAGTGTGAACATAAATATTGAATGTAAGAATATTGATTTAAGTGTTATTTTTAATATCCTTGTAAAAATTTAACTTTGTATATAATATTAGTTTAAAATGTTTTGTTTGTAGTATTTATCTGGTGTTGATATGTAAATATTATTATTTTCCCTACTAATTAGAGTCATTTTTTTTTTTTATTACATTATAGGCATAGGATGTTGGATTTATAAGGAAAAGAGCGCGGAGATGTCATTTTTAGTTAACTGCGTGAGTTTGCTATAGTATTAATTTCATTTGTTAATTTTTTATTTTATGAGAAAATATTTTTTCAAATATTTGGTATGATCTTTTTCAATACATTTGTGTTTTGTTGCATTGATGCTTTTTCGAATGTACATATTTTCATATTCATTTTGATAAATGTGATATATAATTTATTAAACAATGATATTGTTTTTAATTTGTTGAGAATATGTTTGATTTTTAATCATATGTTTTAGTAAATTGTATCCATACTGTGAATTTTTAAATATATTTTGATTTTATTTGATTATTTTAGTTTGCCTTTAAATTGTATTCATTTTATTATGTAGCTAGGAATATTCCTTACATTTCTATCTAATTTAAATTGGGTAAAACAATGTAAAAATGAAAAATACCTTATTAGTTAACAGTTTATATATTAGGGATATAAAGTTAAACATTGTTAAATATACTAAATATACTATTTATTAAAGTATAGATATTTTCATTATTTAATAAACATAAAATATAGGGGGTCATTACAACCCTGGTGGACGGTGTTAAAGCGGCGGTAAGACCGCCAACAGGCCGGCAGTACAAATTTAGCAATTATGACCGTGGCGGAAACCGCCAACAAAGACAGCCACTTTAACACTCCGACTGCCACGGCGGTACAGACAAACAGCGTGGCGGTCACAGCCAACAGACAGGCGGGAGACAATGTACCACCCATACTATTATGGCAGGCCAATCCGCCACCTTTTCCGGGGTGGATTCACCGCCGATAAAAACATGGCGGAAACAGGCATTTCGAATTGAAAACGCTCACCTCTACAAACTCCACGAGGAAGGAGGACAGCATGGAGCCGGAACTTCATATTCTCCCAGCGCTAGTCTTCCTGCTCCTCTACAAGGAGCACCAATGCCGGGGGCGAAGACCACGGTGAGTACTGCACCTACGACATAGGGGAGGCAAAAAACAGGGACACATACACGCAGCACGCAACACCCCCACCCTCACCCAATACAACACACACACCAATGCATATCTATACCCCCTAACCTCCTCCGGAAGAATGCAAAGACAAAAGGAAATGAGTGTAACAATTGTAATATATCAAAATTCAGTAAGCAAAAACATACATATATATATATACACTATAAACAAAATATACACCACGACTAGTCGTCCAGGTTTTGCACCATTCATAGTCCGTGACCACTGGGCCCAAAATGCATGGGCGAGGCCCACACAAGATACCCGAACATGACGGAGAGAAGACTGCAGGGGCATCAGATAGAAATACAACAGGCACCTCAGGGGGAAGGGAACGGGGGGGGCACCTCAGCCGGATAAGTGCACGATGCCAGATCCACGAGGGGGCACCATGCCCATTGATGTATCCTGGGGAGTGCAAAGCCACAGTCTCTCAAGTCTCTACAGTGGGTGGGTTGCCCACTGTACCATCCTGGGAAGTGCAAAGCCACAGTCTCTCAAGTCTCTACAGTGGGTGGGTTGCCCACTGATCAATCCTGGGGAGTGCAAAGCCACAGTCTCTCAAGTCTCTACAGTGGGTGGGTTGCCCACTGATCAATCCTGGGGCGTGCAAAGCCACAGTCTCTCAAGTCTCTACAGTGAGTGGGTTGCCCACTGATCAATCCTGGGGAGTGCAAAGGCACAGTCTTTCAAGTCTCTGCAGTGGGTGGTTTGCCCACTGTACCATCCTGGGGAGTGCAAAGCCACAGTCTCTCAAGTCTCTACAGTGGGTGGGTTGCCCACTGATCAATCCTGGGGAGTGCAAAGCCACAGTCTCTCAAGTCTCTACAGTGGGTGGGTTGCCCGCTGATCAATCCTGGCGAGTGCATAGCCACAGTCTCTCAAGTGGATGTATGTCTCCACTGGTTCTGGAGGGGGACTGGTGCCCAGAGTGCTTCATCCTGCCAAGGACAGAGGTAGTGGATGCATGTCTCCACTGGTTCTGGAGGGAGACTGGTGCCCAGAGTGTTTCATCCTGCCAAGGACAGAGGTAGTGGATGCATGTCTCCACTGGTTCTGGAGGAGGATTGGTGCCCAGAGTGGAGCACTCACCCCGTGACAGTCCCAGTTGCGTCACTGCCCCTGCCGCTAATGGGCTAGCGGTGCTCGCCTTGGCGGTCTTTGCCCTGTTCAGCGGTCCTTGCCTTGTTCAGCGGTGCTTGAGTTGGCGGTCTTTGCCCTGTTCAGCGGTCCTTGCCCTGTTCAGCTGTGCTTGCTATGGCGGTCTTTGCCCTATTCAGCGGTCCTTACCCTGTTCAGCGGTGCTTGCCATGGGGGTCTTTGCCCTGTTCAGCGGTCCTTGCCCTGTTCAGCGGTGCTTGCCATGGCGGTCTTTGTCCTGTTCAGCGGTCCTTGCCCTGTTCAGCGGTGCTTGCCATGGCGGTCTTAGCCCTGTTCAGCGGTCCTTGCCCTGGCGGTCCGTCATTGCCCAGCTGGGCTGTGGCTGGCGGTCCTCCATGGGTCAGTTGGGCTGTGGCTTGCGGGGCCCTCCTGGGCAGCTGGGCTGTGGCTTACAGGGCCCTCCTGGGCAGCTGGGCTGTGGCTTGCGGGGCCCTCCTGGGCAGCTGGGCTGTGGCTTGCAGGGCCCTCCTGGGCAGCTGGGCTGTGGCTTGCGGGGCCCTCCTGGGCAGCGACGACTGGGCTGGTGGTGGCCTCCTGGGCAGCGACGATGGGGCTGGCGGTGGCCTCCTGGGCATCGATAATGGGGCTGGGGCTGGCGGTGGCCTCCTGCGCAGCGACAATGGGGCTGGCGGTGGCCTCCTGGGCAGCGACGATGGGGCTGACGGTGGCCTCCTGGGCAGCGACGATGGGGCTGGCGGTGGCCTCCTGGCCAGCGGGGATGATGGCGGTCTTCTCCGCCGTGCTGCTCCTCCCAGACTTTGCAGGTTTCTTCTGCCCCTTCCCCACCTTGGGAGGAGTCACAGCTGAGTCCACACTCCCCCGGGACCCCTGTGAGCGGCTTGGCTGGCTGGAGTCTTCCCCCTCTCCCGCCGGGCACTGGCCAACTTCTAGTGCTTCACAGGGGGGGGGCTGGCTGTGCTGTGGCTCCGTGACAGACTGGCTGGCCTGGTGGCCGGTGCACTCCACATACCTGTGACAACAGGCACCACTGGTCCCGCAGATTTTTTGGCTGAGGTGCTAGTACGGGACCTATGAGTCGGACGTGGGGGTGGTGGGAAATGGGTTAAGGGGGCACAGGAAAAGTTGTTTGGACACACTGGGACGGGTAGCTGGAGGGGGTTTGGGAGTGGAGGAAGAGGTGGTGGTTGTAGGAGGTGTAACTTTTGTGGCTTTGGGTGCAGGTGCATGCGCTGGAGGCTGTCGTGAGGTGGATGGCTGTTGGGTGTGTGTGTGCCTGCGTTTGCGTATCTTTGGAGGGGGCATCACAGACACACTGGGAGAGGACACAGGGGACGTGTAAATGGTAGTGGGGGTGGTGAGTGCACGTGAGTGGGGTGTGGTAGTGGGTGTGCTGGTGCGGGACGTAGTGGCTGTAGTGGTAGTGCATGAAGGTATGAGTGTAGACGAGACTGGGAGGGAGGAGGGAGATGAGGAGGAGGGGGACACAGTCGAGGCAGTTGATTTTGGTGTGTCTGTATGTGTGTGATGCCTGCATGAGTGCCTGTGGGATGTGTGGTGCTTATGTTTGCCTGAGCTTCCCTTGTGTGGTGAGGTGTGTGCATGCTGGTCTGATGGTGTGCTTGGGATAGGCAGAGGTACAGGGGATTGGGTCTGGGTGGAGGAAGTTGGAGGGGGGAGGCTAGACACAGGGACAATTGCTGCCATCAGTGCTGAGGCCAGAGTTTGAAGGGTTTGATGAAGGGCAGCCTGACCAGAATGAATGCCCTCCAGGAATGCATTTGTGTGTTGCAACTCCCTTTCTACACCCTGGATAGCATTCACAATGGTAGACTGCCCAACAGTGAGTGACCTGAGGAGGTCAATGGCCTCCTCACTGAGGGCAGCAGAGGTGACAGGGGCAGGGGCTGAGGTGCCTGGGGCGAAGCTGATGACCACCCTCCTGGGTGAGCGTGCACGGGGTGAAGGCTGAGGGGCTGCTGGGAGGGCGGTGCTAGTAGGGGGGGTGGCGGCTGTACCTGTTGAAGTGGGGGGCAGAGATGTTGCCGCCACCACAAGGGAGCTCCCATCGGAGGACAAGTCCGTGTCGCTGGTTGCAGATCCTGTGACCGCCGTGGTGCTCCCCTCGCCCTCCGTCCCACTGGTGTATTCAAAGTCCGTAGTGTGGACCTCCATGCCCATGTGGGATGCAGCTCCCTCGTGCTCCGGTGTCACTGTACCTCCGCCTGATGATGCTAATGCACACAAGAACAGGGAGACCGCAAAAAAAGGGGGGGGAACAGAAGAAAGACAGGTTGAGTGCATGGCTTACCGCTACCGTTGGTGGACAATACAGACACAGCAGCCCCCTGCACTACGTCGCGCTGTTGGGCTCTACAGTTCAATTCCTGGGAAATGGCCTACAGGGCTATAGATGACATCTGCACACATAGATGACACAGGGGCATGAATAGCTGTACTTGGCACTCTACAGAGGTGGGGTGGAGGGCCACAGGGCCATGCCTTATGAATGGGCCTGGCCTACTGAACTCGCCCTGGCCTAGGGAAACCCACAGCCCTCCTCCCCCACCCAGACACCTTCACTGCGCGCAAAGTCAGCTGAATGATAGTGTACTCACCCCCTTGTGTCTGCTGTGATGCCCTCAAGCGCCCATCCAACTCAGGGTAGGCCACCGCCAGGATCTGGAACATCAGGGGGGTCATGGTTCGACGGGCACTCCTTCCACGTTGGGAGGCCATCCCCAGCTGAGCCTCCGCTGTCTTCTTGCTCCAGCGGCGAATGACCTCCCATCTCTTCCGGCAGTGGGTGCTCCGTCTGTGGTGGACCCCAAGGGTCCGGACGTCCTTGGCGATGGCACGCCAAATATCCTTCTTCTGGTGGGCGCTGACCTACATGAAATGTACAGGGGAAGAAGAGAAGTCATTACCAACTGCACCGTCAAAGTGAGTAACCCACTTCCCTACCCTTGCCATGTGGCACATGCACCCACCGTCTTTCAAGCACTCAGAACCCTGCCCCCTTCCTTCTTACAACCAGCCCTCTCCACACAGGCATAGCCCATACAACATGCTTCCTGTGTACTTACCTGTTGGTCTGGAGGACCGTAGAGTAGCGTGTACTGGGGGAGGACCCCGTCGACGAGCTTCTCCAACTGCTCTGCAGTGAAGGCAGGGGCCCTTTCCCCAGACGCACAAGCCATTGTCTCTTCCAGACCGAGGTCACAGCAGCACTTGCAGTGTAGGTCCTCTCCTGTCGAAGATCAGGCATCGAGTGATTCAACAGTTAGAAAATGGCAGTCACGTCGGCTTCGGTCACGTCCACAGTGGTGCGTACCATCACCGCCGGCGTACAGCGTCATTGGCTCCTGGGACCCATAGGGTCCAATGATAACCAATGCAGCATTGCGCCACGGTCTTCGACCGCCTACAGCGACGGTATACAACGCCAGCGCAGTTAACTCACATCCCATTGTCCCGCTTCAGAGGTCAGGCAGCCGCCATTTCAGGGGCCCACATGGCCTAATTACCAACTGTGTCACACATACCTAGGCCTACTCTCAACACACACACAGGTCAGATTTTGTGTATGATTGGTGTTCTGTGTAGACTGTGGGTACATATCTCTGAGTTGTTTGACTCTGTGCTCTCTGTTGTCCTTCATAGGCACCGTCCGCTGGGACATGTGAGGAGATGGCGGAATCCTCCGGAGTACCGACCGCTGGTGGACCTGTCGACAATGGAGGAAAGAAATTTGATCATCACCTACAGGTTTGACCGTGCCACAATCCAGGAACTGTGTACCCAGTTGGAGCCAGACCTGATGTCAGCAATCCGCCAACCCACTGGAATCCCCCCTCAAGTGCAGGTGCTATCAGTGCTCCATTTCCTTGCAAGTGGGTCTTTTCAAACAACTGTGGCCCTGGCATCAGGGATGTCCCAGCCGATGTTTTTCAACGTGTGGTCCAGAGTGTTGTCTGCCCTGCTGAAACGCATGCAGAGCTACATCGAAATCCCTCAGGTGGAGGATTTGCCTACAGTGAAAGGTGACTTCTATGCCCTTGGACATATACCCAACATCATAGGTGCCATTCATGGGACCCATGTGGCTTTGGTCCCCCCCTACAGAAGTGAACAGGTGTGCAGGAACCAGAAGAGTTATCATTCCATGAATGTACAGATGGTATGTTTGGCAGACCAGTACATCTCCCATGTGAATGGCATGTTCCCTGGCTCAGTGCATGACACCTACATCATGCGGAATAGCAGCATCCCTTATGTGATGGGTCAACTACAGAGGCACCGGGTGTGGCTATTAGGGGACTCTGGTTACCCCAACCTGTCATGGCTACTGACCCCAGTGAGGAATCCCAGGACCAGGGCAGAGGAACGCTACAATGAGGCCCATGGGAGGACTAGGAGGGTGATTGAATGCACCTTCGGCCTCCTGAAGGCCAGGTTTAGGTGCCTCCATATGACAGGTGGATCCCTATTCTACTCACCAAAGAAGGTGTGTCAGATCATCGTGGCCTGCTGTATGCTTCATAATTTGGCTTTGCGACGACAGGTGCCTTTTCTGCAGGAGGATGGTCCAGATGGCGGTGTTGTGGCAGCTGTGGAGCCTGTGGACAGTGATGAGGAGGAAGCAGAGGAAGAAGACATTGACAACAGGGACTCAGTCATCCAGCAATATTTCCAGTGAAACACAGGTGAGAATACATTCCTGCCTACTGCATGTACTTTTACACTTCTACCTCTATCCTGTCTGTCGATTTCACCCAGTGCATGGTCACTGAGTTGTCACTTTCCCTTACGGTTTCACAGGTGTGGGTTCCAACGTGTGTCATCTGCTTAGATTCCTCATGGACTAGAGCTGTGTGACATAGGTATGTTGACATTACTATTTCCTGGAAATTTTGTCACTATAATTGTAAATACACTATTTCAAAATCACAGACAGACGCCAGATCTTTTGGTGCTTTAGGTGTGTTTATTTACATACAAAATATTGGAGGGGGACGTTAAATGGTGAGGGGTGATGGCGGAGGAGTGTTCATGGCAGAGTCCAGTGTATTTGTCTCATAGGTGCATTGCCCATATGGGCACAGGAAGTGGAGCTGGGGCCTTTCCAATATGGACAAGGTGACAAAGTGGGACAGTGGGTTGACAATCAGGGTGGTCTAATTTCTTGTCGGGGGTCTTGGCATTGTGCTCTGTCTTGTTCCTGGATCTCAGAGACCGCTTGCGGGGTGGTTCTCCATCTGCAGGGGGTGGGGTGCTGGTGTGGTGGTCCTGTGGCGGTGCCTCCTGTCCACTAGCGCCGGAGGAGGTGGTGAGCAGTTCATTGTCCATGCTAGTGTCAGGGGCCCCTTGGAGTGCCACAGTGTCCCTCCTGGTGTTGAGTATTTCCTTCAGCACCACTACGTTGGTGCCCAGGGCGGAGCTGATGGTTCTGAGTTCCTCCCTGAAACCCAAATACTGTTCCTTCTGCATGCGCTGGGTCTCCTGAAACTTGGCCAGGACCGTTGCCATCGTCTCCTGGGAGTGGTGGTATGCTCCCATGATGGAGGAGAGGGCCCCGTGGAGAGTGGGTTCCCTTGACCTGTCTGCCCCCTGTCGCACACCAGCCCTCCCAGTTACCCTGTGTTCCTGGGCCTCCGTCCCCTGGACCGTGTGCCCACTGCCACTGCCCCCAGGTCCCTGTTGTTGTTGGGGTGGTGGGTTATCCTGGGTTCCATGTAGTGGTGGACACACAGCTGATTGACGTGTCCTGGGGACAGAGGTATGGGCCCGCTGGGTGGGTGATGTGCTGGTGTTACCAGAGGGTGGAAGGTCTGTGGTGGCCTGTGCCTGTGTGAGGGGAACTGACTGTCCCGAGGCCCACAATGGTCCGGGCTGGTCATCTGGATCCAGTTGGACAGAGCTGCTGTCATTACTGTGGGCCTCTTCTGTGGGTGGGGTGGAGATGTCTGGACCCTCCTGTCTGGTGACGTTGGGTAGTGGTCCTGCAAGGGTGTAAAAGCATAATTATTGCATCTGTGTGTGTCATGGTGGGCAATGGGTGGGTGACCGTGTACCCCAGTGCTTGCATTCCTATGTGGGGACTTGTGTGATGCTGGTTTAGGGGGGTGTATGTGCAGTGGGCATGCTTTAGTGATGGGTGTCCATGCGTTGGTGTTGCATGCAGGGCTTGGTGTTGGGATGTGTGGTTTGTGATATTAGTACATTTGTGAGGAGTTGGAGTGATAGGGGAGGGGGCGAGGGTGGGGGTATGTGATAGCATGCAGGCAGGGTGGGGGATATGGTAGTTAAAGGTTTGACTTACCAGAGTCCATTCCTCCACCGACTCCTGCGAGGCTCTCAGGATGCAGAATCACCAAGACCTGCTCCTCCCATGTTGTTAGTTGTGGGTGAGGAGGTGGGGGTCCACCGCCAGTCTGCTGAACCGCCAGGTGGTGTCTGGAGACCATGGAACGCACCTTTGCCCGTAGGTCATTCCACCTCTTCCTGATGTCCTCCCGATTTCTTGGGTGTTGTCCCACTGCGTTGACCCTGTTGACTATTCTTCTCCATAGCTCCATCTTCCTTGCAATTGAGGTGTGCTGCACCTGTGCTCCAAATAGCTTTGGCTCTACCCGGACGATTTCCTCCACCATGACCCTGAGCTCCTCCTCCGAGAACCTGGGGTGTCTTTGCCGTGCCATGGGGTGGTGTAGGTGATGTGTGGGGTGGTGTGTGTGGTGATAAGTTTGGTGATATGTAGTGGTGTGTGGTGTTTTGTGCGTGGAAGTTGTGTGGGTGATGGTGTTGAGTGCCTGTGGATGCTAGTTTGTGGATGGTGGTGTCTCTCTATGGCCTTCTCTCTGTAATTGTGGTTGTAGGGGTTTGTGGGTGATGTGGGTGTGTGTTTTATATTGTAATGGATATGTGGGAGTGGTGTGTGTATTTGTATCAGGTGTGTGTATTTGGAATTGTCCAATGTGGCGGTGTTTTGTAGAAGTGTGTGTATTTTGAGCGCGGCGGTGTGTACCGCCAATGGAATACTGCGGATGAAAGACTGCTGCGTGGATTCGTGGGTCATGATAGCGTGGGCGTATTTCTGTTGGTGTGACGGTGGAGGTTTTGTTTTCGCCAGTTTATCACTTACCTTTGCTGTGGCGGACTTGTGTGGGTGTCTGAATTTTGTCAGATTTCGAGATGTGGGTCATAATAGCTGTGGCGGAATTCCGCGGCCACGGAGGTATGTTGGCGGTCTTCTGCAGGGCGGTAAGCGGCCTTTACTGCCAATGTTGTAATGACCACCATAATGTTTTAATTCAATTGCAAATAATGATCATTTTTATGTTTACTTTAGTAATTTTGATTGTGTGTTGTAGAAATTATTTTTTTTAAATGTATAGGCACATTGTTATGTTAATTTATTTTTTAATTGTATATAAAACATTTTTTAACATTCATACTTTCATATATTTTCATTTTTTATAATTATGTTTGTTATATTTAGTTTTTATTTTCTGTTATTCATTGTCTTTTTTAAGGTGCTATTTGTTTTATGGGAGATGGAAAATAATTATATTTGGATTACAATTTATAAATATTTTTGTCATTTGTCATTGTCTTTTTTAAGGTGCTATTTGTTTTATGGGAGATGGAAAATAATTATATTTGGATTACAATTTATAAATATTTTTGTCATTTGTGTTAAGCCTATAAGTGTGGATGTACTCCCAATGGTGACACCTGCACACCCTCCCCAGTGCGTCTGTAGGCCATTGGCCGACTCTGATAGGGGCTGAAAATAATCCTCCAATGGAAGCATTGGAGGATTCTTTTTTCTCCTAAAGTGAGGGGGAGACATGGAATCGCTTCCGTAACAGTAAATCTGTGAGCCTCCCCACCCATTTATGTCATCAGAACGCTGCAATGCAAGTTGATGTCACAGATTCCACACCGGAGCAGGGAGAAGACGAAGGTAGGTGTTCTCTCCTACGCCTGTGGAGAAAAAGCCCTGGAAAAGGACATCCCACATTTCAGAGAGGCCTCATTTGAAAAGGAAGATTCTCTGATTTCCAACCAGGCCTCTCTGAAACTACTTCCTGGTTTTTGATCCTGATCCCTCCACAATCTAGCGCAAAGATACCCAGTAGGCCACCAGGGATTCTGAAATTGTGTTGACCCTAGTGGCAGTATTCCTCACCATGTTTCCTTAGTTTCAAAGGTAAACATGCTTGCTCAGGACAAGGAATAAGGCCTTGGCGGTATACTCGGGCATTCCCAACCTGCATCCACAAACCAAAAGGAGTTGGATTTAGCACAGGGGGTGCACTGAAGGTGCATGAAAGACATATTTTCTTGACCATCAAGTAGCTACAGACGGAAGGCATTAGCATAGGTTCACTTGGTAAGTATACAGGGTTAGTCAGGACTCTGATGAGGAGAGAGACATGTATGGGAAATATGAGCTTAGGCTAGGTGTGCTTTGACAGGGATATTTCATATGTAGAAGGCAGATAGTAAAGGCAGCACCGATGCACATGCCATCTCTTCATTTTCACGTATGGATTCAAACCCATTGGTGCCGCACTCCCCCTGATACTGAATTACTCCATGCTCAACTAGGCTGATGACTCCAAAGCAGATGACTCAAAACCATACAGAACTCTGGAGTCAGCTGTCTCCCTCAATATCCCAACATTCACACATCTGGCATCTGAAGCAGCTTCACTGTCTCCCAATCCATCTTTCCAAACTCCTGAAACACACATTCAAATTGTGGGCGGGTGAAATCTTCTGTTCCACTTGCTGGGATGGCAGAGTTTTAGGCGCTCCATGTTACGCATGTAACACAGAGTCCCAGCCAAATTCCACGCTCTGCTGTGCAGCAGAGTTTTTTCCCACAGGCGGCTCACCAATGGTGTGCTCTAGTGAAATTTTTGGGCACTAAGAGTGCACCAGCAAGATTTTCCCAAAGCGGGTAGCCACAAACATTCGGGTTGAAAAAGCTGCTGCTCGAGTAGAAAATCTACTCGAGCAGCAGCAAAACCAACTCGAACAGTAAAACCCTCCTGAGCGTCGTGTGGTGCCATTCACACAGATTTCTCAGCGTGGAAGGAGCTCCCAGTGCTAAAATCAGTGCATGCAGCACAACACATTCATTTCCACCAGCTTGTGGAAATCCACGGAATCCTGCAGCGTTTTATGTAACTCAGCATAAATCAGTGGAGTGAAACTCTGCATGTGAATGGACCATAGAGAGGTTGATGTCTTGACACATCTTTATTGCTCACTATCATTAGCCTTTGTTTCAATACTTAGATATTTTGATAAGTATTTGTGCTTTGAAGCTGGCATACCTGGAGGTACTAAAACCAACCAGTGTAAGAGGTGTATTAACTTAAAGAAATTAGCTCCGCATGTATATCTATTGGGGGAAGGTTACTCCGTCGCCAGGGCAACAGAGTATCCTTACCATGAAGATGACAGTCTGGCTGCCCGATATATATGTGGACAGAGCATTTGCATAACCTATGGGAAGTCTACTCCAACTGTGGCATGGTTGCACCCCTCCCAGATCCTATCTGAGTAAGGGCCCTCTGTGGCTGACCTCTGTGCCTGCCCACCTAATTTAGATGTGCAGACATACAGGTCAGTTTTCACTGCCTGTCACCACCTGGAAAATCATTGTGGTAAAGGGGAGTGATGACTGTCTAATGTCCCCCTTCCTTGCCATGGGATATAACACCCATGGTAAGAGGGGCATTTTTGTTTTTAAACAAGAAAATCAGATTTTGGATTTTTGTATTTAAAAAATAAATAAAAAATTGATGGACGACTCGTTCATGTTGATGGAGTAGTACATCAAACGTAGAAAGGCATTGACAGGAACCACAATTTTGGTGGCTCCTGTCAATATATTTGAATAGACAGCCAGCTTGGCAGTCATTTCTAAATTTTGCAGGTGGAATAATCTCAGTATGGAGTAGGAGACTGAGGGGGTCATTCTGACCCCCGCCGGCGGCGGAAGCCGCCCGCCTGGCGGGAACCGCCAGAAGACCGTACCACGGTCAAAAGACCGCGGTGGTCATTCTGACTTTCCCGCTGGGCTGGCGGGCGACCGCCAAAAGGCCGCCCGCCCGCCCGCCCAGCGGGAAAGCACCAGCAACGAGGAAGCCGGCTCCGAATGGAGCCGGCGGAGTTGCTGGTGTGCGATCGGTGCAGTTGCACCCGTCGCGATTTTCAGTGTTTGCTAGGCAGACACTGAAAATCAATGTGGGGCCCTGTTAGGGGCCCCACGACACCCGTTACTGCCAGCCTGGTTCTGGCGGTGAAAACCGCCAGAACCAGGCTGGCGGGAAGGGGGTCGGAATCCCCATGGCGGCACTGCTTGCAGCGCCGCCGTGGAGGATTCACAGGGGCAGGGGAAAACCGGCGGGAAACCGCTGGTTTCCCTTTTCTGACCGCGGCTTTACCGCCTCGGTCAGAATTGCCCTTGATGCACCGCCAGCCTGTTGGCGGTGCATCCTCCAACCCCGGCCCTGGCGGTCCATGGCTGCCAGGGTCGGAATGAGTCTTCATCAACAGCCAGCAAAATGTCAATATGGCCCTAATTAAGAACTCATTTTTTTTTTTGCAATGTGGATAGGTGTGTTTTTGCCCTAGATCATCAAGCACCTAGCAAGAAGCTAGAAAACCAGGGAAGGGCAGGATGATGTGCCTTGCCTGGATCCCATGAGATTTTCTTACCCACATTTCTCTGCAAACCCTAAACTCTGCCTGAAATCATGCATTGTTCTTCAATTTCTGTGATGGAAACTTCTGATTCCACAGTCGGACCACCACGGAAACCTGACTGATACGAACTGTATAAAAGGAGACACTCACCTCCAGGAAGCCATATACTTCTGGAGCCACCATTGAACCCCAACTAGACATTATCCCGCTGCTCCTGATTACCAAAAGACAACAGAATCTTTTCCAACGACAGCTACCGTAAGTACAAACACTCAACTGTTACAGTTGTTTATTGTGACATTTTGTACACTTACATAACATACCATGGGGAGGGAGCTGCAAGGGTAATGCACACACGTACCAGTACACTGACACGCACACTTACATACAACAACAAAGACACCCACACATACACAGCACACACACTGCAGCCAGCACATACACTGATCACACGTCAAGAGCACTCACGCATGGCAATACAGCACAGACCCAGTTGCACACTATCCCATACAACATACTAACACATCACAACAACACCAAAACCACACTATCACCTACACATTGTCAGGCACTCACAACCGACACTGGACATGGACTCATCACACATACAACAGAGTGTGCAACCAACAAGGAATGAACACACACATGTACACATTCATACAACTTAGCAATCAACACACACATCTCTCACACACACACACACAGCACATCATACCTATCATACTATGTACAATACAAGCACAGTTAAAGCACACAAAGCCATAAACCACAACAACAAGCACATGTCAACACTAACACCACACAATACCATCATACCAGCATGTCTGCAACATACACATGCCCATCACACAACACACACCCTATTCTTTGGGGAGAAAAGCACTGCACACACCCTCACACACTGCCCAAATAAAACAGGAAGCCCAAGCACTAAACACATACAGATACTCACACACAACCAATTTCAGACAGGACAACACAAACATAGGAAAGGAGAAGCAGGACAAAAACAGGTTTCTCTGAATATATTTGTGGCATTAGAAATATAAAAGTTTAATATAAAATGTCCAGTCCAAAATAAAAAGTTATTGGTGCACCAAAGACACTCTATGGTGCCCGAACATGACTCCTGACTGTCATGTAGCCTCCACAGGTAGGGACATCAATGGAGCATGCAGGCACCTCAGGGATGACCTGGGGGTGGTAGGGAAGGGAGGGGTTTGGGCTTTGGCTTGGGGGGGGGTTAGTTTAGGATTGGGGGATTTGAGTATTTTTGGGAGGGGTTGACTTCTTGGTGGGGGAGGGGTATGAGTACTGGCGGGGGTAGAGGAGGCCTTGGAGATGGAAGGGATGGCCTTTGGGAGGAAAAGAGATCATCTAGGGGTGTCATGAGGGGGAGGAGTAGGGGAAAGGTCAAATTCTGAGTGGAAAGATTTTTTGCACACACAGAGTTGGTCATAACAAAAGGGTTTGGCTGTGGAGGAAAAGGGAGTGGTTGTATGAGGTATTAGTGTGGATGTCTTGGGTACATGTTTGTGGGAGGTATACCTGTCGGTGGCAGTTGTCTGTTGGGTGGGTGAGTGAGTGGGTTCATGTGTCCTGGGCTGAGAGGGTGTGGAGGTGCTGGGTTGGGTGGGAGTTTGTCTGTAGGGTTGGTGACTGCACATATGGTTGGTGCGCTGCATGTGCTGCATGTAGGTATATCAGTAGCTGTAACTGCAGGTGTGGTGACTGGGGTGTATGTCAGAGGGTCTATTGGGGTGATTTCTGCAGGTAGGATAGGTGTGATAGCTGGAGCAATTAATATTGTTGTGGTGTCTACAGGTGTGTCACGTGTTGTGTGTATGATGCTGGGAATGGTGGGCTGTCAGTGCAGTTTGTGACCATTGCTGTGTGTGCAGGTGTATGTTGCTTGTGTGTATGCCGGTGGTGTGTCTTGTGGTGCTTATGTTTGTCTGCACTACCGTTGGATGTTAAGGTGGATGCATGCCAGTGTGTTTGTGTGCTTTGGCTGGGTCAGGGAAGGGGGGATTGGAATTGGGAAGTGAAGGTGGAGGGGGGCGGTAGACAAAGGGTGACTGGCTGCCGTCAGTATGGAGGGCAGAGCCTGAAATTATCTCTGTAGGCCAGCCAGTGCATCGTGAATGCCCTCCAGGAATGCATTCCTCTGTCGTATCAGAGTTGCCAGTCCCTGGATGGCATTCGCAATGGTTGTCTGACCCACAGAAATTAACCTCACAGGGGCTGGGGAAGAGGTGCCTGCAGCAAAGGAGATACCCACCCTCTTGGGTGAGTGGGCACAGCCAACTGGGTGGGGAACTACAGGGGTAGTGATAGAAAGGGGGGTGGCGGACAGAGATGGTGCTGGGGTGGTCCCAGATGGGTCTGACACCACCAGGGAGTGTTCACTGGAGGAGGATTCCAAAAATGATGAACTGGATCCAGTCTCCACTGTAGCACTTCTCTTGGCCTCTAGGCCACAGGGTCCCTCGGTGTCGGTGTTCTCATGACTGGAGGTCCTCTGGCCAGAAGCATCTCCACTCAGCTGTGTCCAATCTCCTTCGCCTGCCAATGCTGATACTGGGGAACAGAATGTCAAGTAGGGTCATCACATTCTTAACCACTTACATCACATTGCACACATTAGTAAGATCACATCTAGTTGTACAACACCCTCAGGTAGTACCAGTTTAGTGCCAACATCATGTCACAACAAGATACAATGTACATCGCTGAATCATAACATGGACACACACCAGCTAATCTACCTATCACACACCTACAATACCATGTTATCAGTAGAGCCATCACACTAACCATTCCATGACATGGTGATTTGGCCACATTATACTGTCTCCCTATCCACAGCAACATAGTCAACCAGCAACCAAGCTATGGGAAATAGATGTAACATAGATTTCCACACATCACACACACAAACTAAACACATACTAACTAATTGACCCGATTTAATGTACCAGGCAAGGCAATATATATAGCATTGTAACACAAGACAGCATGATGCACGCAAGCCATACCCACTTCATGCCACTGAGTTTGCAACCTTTACAATTAAACTTTGCAAACATGCAACAACTCTAATTGGCATAGACAAATGTTAGAAGATGAAAGAGTCAGAACACATGTGACCTACACATGTTCCAATAGTGATGTAGGAGAGGATTATACTTGCTTTGTAGACCAAGTTATCTAAGTCACTGTCCTTCTGAAAACAATGTGTAACACTCATATAAGGGTTTAATAGGCTCAGATCATTTACTCACATATAACCACAGGTAGTATATCTACTCTTTCAAGTCAATGGACACCTGTCATGTGCTTGAAGGAGACATACAGTTCAATGTATCATGAAAATATTCAATCAGTAGCCCAATGACTGTGTGGAAACATCACTATCCATCCATCAGACATGACTAGCCTTACGTCTGTTTGGTAAATAATTCAGAGAGACAAACCACATCTGAGGCTAGCATGACAGGCACACCCACCATGATACCAGCCAAATGCCTGAATACACATATCATACCACTCATGTGTATGTGCACTATCACACCTGCACCACATTGGTGTCAGTGCAAACTAGGTTTCCATATGACAAGGACTCAAAACATCCAAAATGCAACAGGACGTATGTTCATAACTCATCACAATGTCGATTCATGACATAACCTTTCAATGTACAAATGATGTTGGCAAAAAACAGTTTAGATTACAACTGTGATTAATGTGTTTTGGCCTATTTATCATGCCTACAGAACTATGGCTAAGGAAATAGATGTGTAGCCACTTCCCACTTACAGAACATGAACATGGTACTAACAGTCACAGCCCTGACACCAATGTATGTGATCCAATAGGAGTTTAGCAATACCTTCATGGTTACCAACATGTAGGATGTCCAGTTAGATGACACATTACAGAGGCCTATGTACATCCCTCATTTACCTAGGGGGTTCACCTTGTAACAGGTCTGAATCATTTTTGCTAGTATGGCATATGGCAGCCTCACCTGATGCTGTCACTCATCAGAAGTCTTTTGAAAAGCAGGAATGACTTCAAATTGTCAGATTCTATGTTGCACATATACATGGGTCAAGGAACATTAGAATGGACAGAGGGCAAAGACCTGGACAACTAATCATCATGATATTGGGACTATTGACCTGTAGATGGGAAGGAACAACCACCAGGGTAAGAAAATATGTATAGTGATGCACATATGACACAGTCACATGTGCATCATGATATGCTTCTGTACAGAGGGAACAACATAGGAGAGTAATAGGTCCCTATACAAATTAGAATGTGCACACCAGTATACCAATCTTGAGGATTGTACATCAATGTGTTCCTTGGAGATCTTCGACCCTTTTCACTTACCACATTGCCACAGCTTAGAAACTTTCACATCATACACTATCCTGGTAAAGGGATGGAAATGTGTCAAGTCAGTACTTTCCCCTTGTGGCTGCTCTGCTGCCCCCAAATGTCCATCCAACTCCGAGTAGGCCACCGCCAATATGCGCACCATTAGGGGGGTGAAGGTCTGACGGGTACCCCATCCTACGTGGGAGAACATCCCCAGCTGGGCTTCTGTGGTATTACAGGCCCAGCACCTCATGTCCTCCCAATGTTTCTTACAGTGGGTGTGCTGCCATCTGTGGACCCCAGGGTCCACACTTTCTTGGTGATGGCAAACAAAATCCTCTTTTTCAGATGGCAATTGACCTGCATGGGTGACACAGACACGAAGAGTATATCATGTTGACATACACATTACCAAAACAAGCAGGTTGAAAATACAAGTTTGTGCAACTAGCCATACACACACTGCCTACAACATCCACTTCAATGAGGGATGACCAGCTGCAGTCAGGCATGTGTGCTGTTGAGACAGTCATACAAAATGCATTTCCAGCACCATGTGTCAACTTGAAACATGTGATCAGATCACAAGCATATCTCTTAACGTGGTATATCTTATCAAATATTTTTTATACCATCTTCAATGATCATATATTACAGACTGCAGTTGTATCAGTGTACATACATTACACTCTCTCTATTATGTCTCACCACTCAAAATCTTTCTATACACATATGCACATGCCCATCAACCCACACATTTTTACCACAATCCACCTACCGCCTTGATGACTACCACTGGTGGACTTAGGTCACTTCCTAATGTCCAGTACAGAAGTCCAGGCAGCTGCTATTTTAAGGGTCGCAATTGAACGAAAAATATATTTTAAAGTTGTGTCACAAGCTGTGAAACATATCAACAATATTGTGTTCACTGGTGGCTTTGAGCAAACATATAGCAATCTAAATGTAGTAGCGTAGTCAGCAGAGCAATGACAATCTGACATATGGTATATATGTCGTATGTATGTGCAACATGTTAAGAATGTTGTCACATACACTGTCAGTGACATGCTTTTCCATTTCTGAAGTATGATAGAGAAAAGGTGATGTGAATGAAGTAAGCCATTCTTTGCCTAGGTATGTTCAGTGTGCAATGTTTCTATAGTTTAATGTGGCACTTCAGAGCATTATCTGTGACATACTTATGATGTACGGAATGTGTGATAGACATACCTTCTGGTTTTCTCCCATAAAGTTACCCCTGCATGAGAAGGGTGAGAAAACCTCCAGTGTACCATCCACTAGCAGACCTGCAGACCATGGAGGAGTGACGTGATCCAGATCTATCACTTGGATAGGCATAAAATCATGGATCTCTGTCATCGGTTGGAGCCAGATCTGATGCCTGCCATTCATAATCCCCATAGCATAACACCCATTGTATAAGTTATGTCAGTGCTGCACTTCCTGGCCTTAGGCTCCTTTCAAAATTCAGTGGCCCTAACTTTAGGGATGTCTCAACCTCTGTTCAGTCTGGTCTTGAAGGTTGTGCTGTCTGCATTGTTGAAACACCTGGACAGCTACATCAGATTTTCAAAATGTGAATATTTGGCCCATCTAAAGGCTGATTTTTATGCTTTAGGACACATTCCACAGTGGTTGGAGCCATTGATGACTTCCATGTAGCCTTTGTTCCCCCAAATGCCAATGAACAGGTGTATAGTAACAGGAAAAACTTCCCCCCCATTAATGTCCACTTGGTATGTTTGGCTGACCTCTACATTTCACAGGTTTGTGCAAGGGACCTGGGGTCAGTCCATGATTTCTTCATCATGCGGAACAGCAATGTCCCACTACTGATGACACAACAATACACAGAGAGGGCCTGGCTGGTTCGTAAGTCACATATGTCATGATGTCTGTAACTATTATCTCCTAACAAATGTGTGGATGTCCGTTACTTATGTTTGCCTTTCTAAACTCTTCTTTACAGGGGACTCAGTTACCCAAACCATCCCTGGTTGAGGTACTCAACCAAGCCAGGGGAAGTCTGCTTCACTGAGGCACGTGGAAGGACAAGGCATGTAGTGGAGAGGACCTTTGGCCTCCTGAAGGCAAAATTCCATAGCATTAATAATTCTGGTGGAGCCCTCCTCTACTCACCCACCAGAGTATGTCAAAGTAATGTTGCCTGCTGCATGCTCCACAACCTTACTCTGAGAAGTAAAATCCCATTCCTACTAAATGAGGGGGAGCCAGCAGTTCCAGTGGGTGAAAATCCAGATGTGCCAAGTGAGGATGAGTATGATGAGGTTGAAGCTGGAGACATCAGGGCATATCTCATCAGTCCCTACTTCACCTGACTTTAGGTGTGTGATGTAATTTAAGTAACTCAGTTGGGGTATTGGTGGGGTTAGGGATGCTTGATAAGGGTCTTAGTATGACCACCACACAGGTCATAAATAGCTTCAAAACACATAACTCAGATGTGTATGCAGAATATTACATGGAGTAATGTGCAGCTTTTTGATTACCATAGTCTAATTTTCTCACAATGCACAGTCTGAGTTATCTGTATTCAGGAATTGGCTGTATGATGTTTTAGTTTCAATGCAGCCTATACCTTATTTTTCAAATTTATAATTTGCAGATTACTTCACAAGCTCATCCTCATTTGGAAATATCAGACAGTGTCACAGGCAGGTGGAGTTTGCAGGCTGACAAGCGAAGTGAACATGAAACTTGGTGGTGTGTCACTTCCATTCCCAGACTGTCAGTACAGTGGGATGCTAGTGTCCTATTCCACTTAATAAGCATGTTTTGCATTGGAGGTTTGTTCAATGGTGCCATGTGTGTGTTTGTCTCTCACACATCATCCTCTACTGTCCATACCTCCAATTATCACAATGGTTTGTATTAGTAATAACTAACGTGTATGTAGCTGTCGCTGTGTTTCCTCATTGCAGGCCACTGTTCATGTGTATCAAGACTGACATGGGTGAGTGGCATACTTACTGATACCTGACCAGGGTAAGTGGAAGGTTCCTTGACTGGGGTTATTTGTACTGACCTCTGTCTGTATCATGGGGTATGGTCAATTGGGAGCTATAGAATGGGTTTGTGATGAGGCTTTAGCTGATGGTATATTGAAACAATATGTTTGCCTATTGGGATAGTGAAAGATTGACATGTCTGTAACTTCAGTAGCCTGGGGGTGGTAGGGTATGACTCCTATGCTGAAACACTAAAGTGAGCAGCAGTACTTCATTGTGTGATGATTAGCTTTCTCCCAACCTTTAAGAAGGAACGCTCAATGAAAGTGATTTGAGTTATGTCTATCATTATCATTCAATGCAAAATCTACCCAGATTAAACAGAACATGTGAGATGGAACATTACAAATGTTTTACATTTGAGAGAAACTTCTTTGTGCAAGAAGTGTTATAGATGACAGTTAAATATGGTTGCTCCATGACTCTCACACATGAGCTGGAATTAAGTAGTATTTATTGAAGAGTGCACAACAACATTAGTTAAATAGATCAAATATACCACAAAGGAAACAGTGAAGGGTTCTGTCATGGTGAATGAAATCATCTGGGTAGTTGTTACAACATTTGGAAACACAATCCCAGTGTCCTTGTACCATAGGAAAATAGAGATAGGTTTCAGAAAAGCCAACAGGGTATATTTGTGCCACATAAAGGGAAGTAATCAGTAGAGGTTTATTTCCTGGCAGTGGTTTTGGTCTTGGCATCTGATCCTCCTAGATATTTTGTGGGACAACCACGTTTGTAGGGGGTGTCCTTCAGCTACATAGGCAGGGGTGTCTGAGGCAAGTCCTTCCCCAGGCAGCGCCTCCATTCCACTAGCAGCCACAGATGTAGAAAGGGTTGATGACTCAATGCTAGTGGAAGGGGCCAGCAGGTGTGTACAAAACCTACTTAGTGTGGTATCCATGTCTCTCAACACTCTGCAATGGTAGCCATTTGGGAATTTTGGGCCTGCCACTGCTGCATAACATCTTGGTAGTTGTTCCTCTATAGCTGCTTTATCTCTACCATCATGGTAAGTACCTGGCCTATCATGCCTTGGGAATGTTGGTAAGCTCCCAAGGCTTAGGAGATGGTGTCCTGGCCGGTTGTAACTCTAGGAGCCTCCATTCTCTGACCCACGCCATCCCTCCCATGCACCCTACCCCCACATGCCTGTGCCCCTGGGACAGTTTACCCACTCCAACTGGTCCCAGGTCCAACATTGTCTGGATTTACGACAGGAGACTCGGGTACCTATCCTGTGGTGCACAAGATGGCAGACACTGTCCTTGGACACAGGTTTAGGGATGAATGGTTGCCTGGGATGTTGAAGTAACAGGGCTGGGAGGAGTTGGTGGGGTTAAGCTCACAGGTGTTGACTGACCAGATGTCCCATATGGGCCAACTTTGTCCTCAGTGTCCACACATCGAAGGGTGTCTTCCTGACTGAGGGCTTTATCTAGAGGGGTAGTGGCAGTCTTGGATGTCCTTTCCATGGTGACATTGGATAGGTTACCTGTAGGAGAAGCGGAACACACAGTTGCTGAAACATGCACCTTGCTACAGGATGTTGGAGTATGTTCATTGGTTCATATCTTGTCTTATTGTTAACTTGACATTTTAAAGTGATCTCCAAGTTATCTGCATAGCATCATTGAGTCAACTAACAGCTGCACAATGTACTATGGTAACCGAGCTGGCCAAAGGCATAGGTGTAACCATTTTATCTGGACCTCTGAATAGGTTTACTCTAAGTACATCCAGCTTCCTATATTGATGTCCCCCCAGGTGAGTACATGAATGGATGGTGATTTAAAGGCCACTTTAGTAGGGAAAACAGCTGTAGCTGTATGTTGCTTGTAATAGTACTGGCAGATGGCCATAGCATTGCTGTCATTGCCATGTATTATACAACAGTGGAGGGGTCAGGTGGGTTGATTTGATTGTTAATTTCTCATGCAAGGTTATTTACCTTGTAGCACAAAGTTCTGGTTTCCTTAATGGTAGAACAGTGCATGCTGGGAGTAGTAGTGCTGTCGGTCATTATAGTTCAATGTGTAGGTGTGTTGGATGTGTGGATGTGTATCAGGTGTGGAGTTTTCAAACTATTCACTGTGGTGTGGTGTATTATTGATGCGACTGCCAACTGCTGTGGTTTGTACCGCCATTGATGTTCCGCCATGAAAGAACCGCTATTGTGATTTGTGGGTCATAATAGCGTCTGAGGTTTTTTGGTGGGCTGGTACTGCTGGTGGTGGGACCGCCTCTATCCCGCACTCCAGTTTCATGGTGGTTTCAGAATTTTGGCTGCATTTCCGCAGACTTCACTGTGTGAGTTATAATATGACGGTCAGATTACTGCCAACATGGTAGTCTTTTGATGGCCGCCACCACAGCAGTCTTGCCAAAAGACTGCCAAACTCAGAATACGGCCCTAAGTCTACACACACAAATGAGGAACCATTTTTATCAGGAAACCCGGAAGAATGCTGGGTTGAAGAAAGTTTGTGGATCTTCACAGATTGCAGAACTTTCCATCACAGAAATGTTAGGAAATGTATTATTTGGTCAAAGTTTGAGGTTTGCAAAGGATTGTGGATTAAAAAACATGGTGAGTGCCATGCAACTTTCCCCACCCTGGACACCCTCAGGTGTCTAGATTTAAAAAATGTACAGGTTTTCTAGGTTTTCCTAGGTGCCGACTGACCTAGGGTGCAAAATCTAGAGCTACCCACTTTGTAAAAAAGGGCTCGTTTTCAGTGAAAACTTGAAATGTGTCAATGTTGTATTTTGGCCCATTTCCTGTTGGGGCATCAAGCCCGCCCACACAAGTGAAGTACCATTTTCATTGGAAGACTGGTGGGAAGTTAGAAAGTTAGAACATTTGTTATTACTAATTGGACTTCACTGAATTTGTACCTTTCAAACGTAAGCCAGTGTATAAGAAAGAAGACATGTAGAAAAATACCCCCTAAATCATACACTAGTATGAGTACCCACAAATTTAGAGATGTACAAATATTCACTTTTTCTAACCTCCATATCTTGTGGCCATTTCAGAAATACATAGGTTTCCTATATATCCATATCTCACTCTGAATATTTCACTATATGAATTGATCCGTACTCGGCACTCAATGAATTGTACAGAGCTGCTCAGTTGCTGGCTCTGTGTACCTTAGGTACTTAGAGAGCCTATAAACACGAATATCTCCCCAACCATAAGAGTTTAGTGGTCATAATGGTATATTCCATTTGTAAATCGGACATCGTGACAAAAAGTTACAGATGAAAATGTTGTATTAAATTATCAGTTTTTCCAAATCATTTTCAATATTTCTGTTTTTTCAACAGTTATTTTCTTTAGGAAAACCTTGAAGTAGCTACGCATGTGTGCCCTTGATAAATTCTATTGATAGAATGTTGTCTACTTTCCAGACATCTATAGCTTTCCTGGATCACCCATGAGTTTCAAATTAGTTTCCACCACACACTACAAGTAGATTGAGAACACACAAAATAGGAAAAATGGGCTACCTCTTTGAAAAATACCAAAAGTGTGATACAAAATTAGGTTTGTCATTCAGCTCTGCGTGTCACTGGAAGCTGGGAAGATGATGACTGCAAACCATTTGTTGATGACAGTTTTAGGAAAAAAGAGACACTTTTATCTGGAGCACTTTATTCCTATTTTTCTAAAAAAAAAAAAACTTTGCTTTATTTTGCCTATTTTCTTTGTCCCATTCAGGGGAATCCACAAACCCTGGTTAAGTGACTTGGATTGGAGTGGGAATAGTAATTGTCACCCCTTTAGTGTCAAAAACCTTCTTCTAAATTTCTTAGATTGGAGCCCTAGTAATAAATATCACCCCTTTAGTATCCAACACCTTCCTGTATATGGCTTAAGTTGGACTGGGAATAGTAAATGTGACCAGTTTCATATCTAGCACCCTCACCTAAATGAATTAGGTTGGAGTTAGAATAGTAACTATCTCCTCTTTAGTGTCCAAAACCTTCCCCTAAATAACTTTGGTGTTTAACACCTTCCCCTAAATGGCATAGATTGGAGTGAGAAAAGTAAAGATCACCCCTTTAGTGTTCAAAACGTTCCTCTAAATGGTATGGAATAGGTTTGGAATAGTAAATGTGACTCTTTCAATATCCAACACCTTCCCCTATACAGCTTAGATGGGAGTGGGAATAGTAAATGTGAAAACTTTAGCGTCCAACTCTTTCCATGAAATGTTTAGATTGGAGAGGATAGAATAGTAGGGATCCCTTCAGGGTAAAATATAACCTACAAAATGGTTTCAATAGAATGGAGTCAGTAAATGTATCCACTTTATTGTATAACATTTTTATTCTAATATATTACATTAGTGTGTGAGTATTACATGTAAACCGTTCAGTATTGCATTTTTCACACACATCATAAGTATTGACTTTTTTATTGACAGTATATTACACATTTTGGGCCTGATTATGACCCTGGCGGACGGCGGAGGCCGTCCGCCAAGGTACCGCCGCTGAATGACCGCACCGTGGTCAAAAGACCGCGGCGGCCATTTAGACATTTCCTCTGGGCCGGCGGGCGCTCTCCAAAAGAGCACCCGCCGGCCCAGAGGAAATGCCCCTGCAACGAGGACGCCGGCTCAGAATTGAGCCGGCGGAGTTGCAGGGGTGCGACGGGTGCAGTTGCACCCGTCGCGTATTTCAGTGTCTGCTTAGCAGACACTGAAATACTTTGCGGGGCCCTCTTACGGGGGCCCCTGCCGTGCCCATGCAATTGGCATGGGCACGGACAGGGGCCCCCAGGGGCCCCGCGGCACCCCCTACCGCCATCCTGTTCCTGGCGGGCGAACCGCCAGGAACAGGATGGCGGTAGGGGGTGTCAGAATCCCCCATGGCGGCGCAGCAAGCTGCGCCGCCATGGGGGATTCTAAGGGCAGCGGTAAACCGGCGGGAGACCGCTGGTTTGCCTCTTCTGACCGCGGCCGAACCGCCGCGGTCAGAATGCCCTGCGGGGCACCGCCGGTCTGTCGGCGGTGCTCCCGCCGACCCTGGCCCCGGCGGTCTTGTACCGCCGGGGTCAGAATCACCCCCTTTATGATTTGTATATTCTTTAATTGGTAAGGTTTCATATTATGTATATGTTTATATTTTCAAGCAAATTCATTTTTATAACATAAAATAAAACATGTTATTAGTATTGTTATAACATTTCTTATATATTTTGGCGATACAAAACATGTTATATATTTGTCATGACCACACAAACTTGCCAAGTCAAATCAAAGAAGTGCATGAGAAAAGCAAAGAGATATCCTCAGTGGAGACAGCAAAGCCCAAACTTTAAGAAGGTTTGCAGAGTAATCTTGCGCTTATTTCAAAGGAAGAATCAAGAAGAGAAGATCCAAGATGGCCGCTGTGAGTCCAAAAGGTTAGTTACAGTTCTAGTCTTGCAATCGGTTGGTTGCTAGGTTACGAGCTCTCCAGCTGGAAGCCTTGCACTTCAACTGAGGTCTGACAGGAATCAGCTGTGTGGAGAGAGAGCGCGCTTCAGAACAGAAACTCCTGTGAGGTAAAATTACATTTGAAGATTATGGGCCTGATTCTAACTTTGGAGGACGGTGTTAAACCGTCCCAAAAGTGGCGGATATACCACCTACCGTATTACGAGTTCCATAGGATATAATGGACTCGTAATACGGTAGGTGGTATATCCGCCACTTTTGGGACGGTTTAACACCGTCCTCCAAAGTTAGAATCAGGCCCTATATTACAGAAAACAGATAAATATTGTCAAGGTTTATTCGAAGAGTTTGATAGTAGACCGTTCCTGTGGAAGTCGGCAAGGCTACAGAGTTAATGTATGAATTAACCTTATGTTTACAAGGTTCTTGTTTAAGATATTAAAGTCAAAGAAAAAACAAACTTTAAAAGAGCAAGTATCTACAAATGTCAAGGTTATAAACAAAGGCCAAGTTTAGAGGAGAAACGAACTGTTAACAAATAAGCATTTTCAAATTCAATGGTAATAAACCAAAATAGAGTTTAAAAGAGAAACAAACTTAAATAAACAAGCATTTACAACTACAAGTTATCAACAAATGTTGAAGTAAGAAAGGAGAAAAGAACTTTAATAAACAAGCATTTACAAATACAAGTATTGACAGAAGTCACAATAAGACAGGAGAAATTAAATAACATCAGCTGATTTGAAGAACGCATTATCACCAACTATATATATATATATATATAGCAACATAAAACCAATCTCTAACAAAGGTTGAGAAGTTCTTCCAGAATCAGTAATAAGCATTTTTTAAGAAGAGCTATCATTTATAGAGAGAAGCAAGGCTACAGAGAACTCAGGGTGAGTGAAGAAATAATAGAATTAAAGAGAATTAAGTGTTGAGAGTAGAAAGTGAAAAAATGATGTTGTATGTCCCTAGTAATTGCGACTGTGACTCTTGCAGGTGCTGTATCCAATCTTAGATGTGAAGAGGCAGACTGAGTACTGGTGTTCATCATCTCTGTGGCAGTCTCTTTACCATCCCATTCCCCTTTCCCCCTCCGGGGTACTCAGCACGAAGGATTAATATTCGTTGTGAGTAGCTCGGGTCGGGACTGAGGAGTTATCTTCTGCTTCTGAGGAAATCGAATTGAAGTATCCTGACAATATTTAATTAAATTCTTTCACCTATTGATATTTTTCAACAGTTTTTCAAATATGGCACAATCTTTTTTAGCTATGTACATTTGATATAAATACTGTTTTATAACATGTTTTATATATATGTTTAATCATGTTATAAAGAGTACTATTTAATGATAGTCGCTTTTTATAGTACTATTTACATTATGCTTTGCATTATTATTTGTATTTTCTTAATACATTAATTGGAAATGTTTATATATTTTAGAAAATTTTAATATATTTTTTACATGTTTCAACAAGTTTTGGTTAAAGTCCCATTGTATTCTATAGGGAGCTAGTTTTTTTGTTATATTTTCACAGCTAAATGGTACCTTTTTAAAACCTTTGCTCCAGACCTCCAGATCTTGAAGAGAACCAACCATGAGTGGTTTCTGACTAGCAGTCCACAGCGTAGGATTGAATTTCAGGTTTCCATATGGAGAAGTTGTTTTTCTCGGAAATACAACAAAGTCCCCTTTCAGGCTGAGACTTAGAAACTTTTTAAAACTTCCCTACTACCAGGCCCTAGCAGTGACAATCTAGTCGGTGTATCCAGCTTGTGCTTCATTGATGTCGGCCTTAAATCATCCTTAGATCCCCATAAATTGCAGCAATTGACTATATTATGTTGTGTTATTTGGATTTGTAGAGCACAACTTATCACCCGAAGGGTATTGAGGCACAAGAGCAGGTGTGCAGTTCATCTGTAGGGGGCTTGTTGAAGAGGCAGGCCTTCAGCCTCTTGTGGAATTCAAGAAGTGAGGCGGAAGCCCTGAAGTGTAAAGGTAGGTTGTTCCATGTTTTGGGTGTGATGTAGGAGGGTAGGCCACCCATTCTACTTTTGCCATTATGAGTGATATATGCATGATAGAGTGAGTCGGAGCATAGGTTTCTGTTGGATTGGTGGAAGTAAAGATGGCAGTTGAGGTTTGCTGGTTCAGTGTTAATACCTTGTATGCATGTGTGAGGAGTTTGAATTGACGGTGTTTGTTAATTGGTAACTAGTGGAGTTCTCTAATGTGTGTTTGCCACGGGATGTTCAGATGGTCTGAAGTTGGTGAAGGAGGTGGTTGGAGAGTCCCGCACATCGAGCATTGCAGTATTCTAGTCTGCTGGTAACTAGGGCTTGAGTGATAGTATGCCTGGTGCTCTTGGGGATCCATTTGAAGATTTTGCCCAGGATGCATAGTATGTAAAAGCAGGAGTAGCAGAATGTATTCAACTGTGACACCATGTTGAGTTTGTCACTTGAGATGATTCCGTGTTTCTTGCATGGTTGGGGGATATAGATGTTGGGCAGAGCTCTGACGGTCACCAGGTAGAGCTCCTATTAGAAACTGGGTTTCTGGTTGGCAGAAGTATGCACCCTGTCCAACCTGAAACCACAGTCCTGCCTGAAGAAGTCAGATACACACACTAAATTAACCTGTGCTCACCCTCTGGTAGCTTGGCACAGAGCAGCCAGGCTTCACTTAAGAGGCAATGTGTAAAGTATTTGTTCAACACTTCAAACAGTAAAACTGTGAAAATTCCACACAAAATATACCATACCTGTTACTGTTGGAAAACTGGGCTGATTGCAGAATTCCCCATTTTGCACTCATACTGGTGTTTTTCTGACCCTGCTGGTGCCTTGGGCACCGTTAAACAGTCCCAAGGCCTGTGCTACAACCTACCTCGAAGTCCCTAGCATATGGTAGGGTATGTAGGTTTAAGGGCCCCAAAGTTCTTCCAAAGTCCTGAGCTACCTTAATTTTACGTATAACCCACCCCTAAGTTATACCCTAGGGCCAGTATTTATATTTTTTTACGCAAACCACCGCTGGTGCTGGTTTGCGTCAAAAATTTTACTGCCGGCTAACGCCATTCCTACGTGCCATGCGGGTGCCTTATTTAAGGAATTACGTTAGCCGGCGCTGCTGACTGGTCAGAGTAATAAAAAATGACTCAAACCAGGCAGTGCCTGCGTAGGGGAAAATGGGGGCTGTGCGTCAAAAAATGGTGCAAGTCAGGTTTGAGGCAAAAATCATGCCTCAGACCGGACTTGTGCCATTTTTTGACACACAAACCCCATTGAAATGACTCTTGTCTTAGCAAAGACAGGAGTCATGCCCCCTTGCCCTATGGCCATGCCCAGGGGACTTCTGTCCCCTGGGCATGGCCATTGGGCACAGTGGCATGTAGGGGGGCCAAATTAGCCCCCCTACGCCACTTAAAAAAAAAAAAATACTTACCTCAACTTACCTGTACTTACCGGGGATGGGTCCCCCATCCATGGGTGTCCTCCAGGGGTGGGCGAGGGTGGCAGGGGGTGTCCCTGGGGGCAGGGAAGGGCACCTCTGGACTCCTTTCATGGTCAGAATAGAGAATAGATAAGGCGCACAAGCCTTAAAGTAATTTTTTGGGTGGGAACGCCTACCTTGCATGTCATTAACGCAATGCAGTTTCCTGCATCAAAAAAATGATGCACACAGAGGAATTTTGACGTCCGCAGACATCAAAGTTTAAATATGGTGCACGGTTTGCGCCGAATGTGTGTCCAAATTTTGGACGCACATTCCGCACGAACAAAAGTATAAATATGCCCCTAAGTGTCACCAGGATTGGGTGCAGTGTAACTTGCCACTGTTGAATTTAATATACCTTGTACCTAGAAAGAGTTTTAGAACTCTCGCTAAAAGTTACCAACTTCAGCCCTGTAGCACCTGGTGGGAGGATATCTGCCTCAGCAGATGGTAGAACAGAATGGGGAAAGCAGCCAAAGTGGACTTCAAAGGAGGGAAGAACATTTAGGACAGCTACTGTACTTCCCCTATTTCCTACAGCCCTAGACAACTAGGTGCCCCCTAATAGATTAGGAGAGGTCCTGAAAAGGGATGTGGAAACTTAGTCACACCAGTGGGTGGACTCAGCCAGACCTTAACTCTAAGATTGAATTTTTGCCATCTTGGGTTTTGGAGGAAGGTTGCTCCATGGGATTGATTTTTGCCACACTTCCCTAATAGTAGTCACTTAAGAGCGGCCTGCACATGATTGGACAAGAGCTCCCCTCTGCTTGCCACCTCAGGAGCAAGGATAAATAGGGCAGAGCTGCCTCACACTTCAAATCCCTATTGGAACAAGACAAGGAGAAGAAGGACTGACCTACTGGATCCCTAGCCCGTACTTGGACACTGCACTCAGAAGGACTGCACCACAAGCTGCACACTTGGGCTTCACCAAGAAAAGGACTTTGTCTGGCTTATACTACTCCAAGAAGGGACTCCCTGTAAGCTACAGGTAGAAAAGAGCTTACCAGAGTCCCCTGCATCAAGCCCTGCAGTAATTGAGCAGCTGACCAGTGAACAGTGGTCATTTTAAGATTTGAGGCAGGTGCATTCTGGGAGTTGGAGTCCTAATCCCCCAAGGAGCAACTAAAAGCTTCTGAAACCTTGGGGTGAGTTGTGGACACATAAATTACCTTAAAAGTTATTTTAGAAGAAAAAACAAAAATTTGGAGATGTTTAGGGCAACTTTGGAAAAAAGCTCCATAAGTGGACCGACTCGACGTTGTGATTAAAGCCGGCCAACATCAACCGCGACTCGGACTGACTTGCAAGTTCATCCCGCTGAAAAACTTTAGAGCCCCAGACTTCCAGGATTTCACTGGGAGCTTGTGAAAAGGCAATCTGATGATGTTGCATCGAAATCGGCTTGCTTGGGAGGGTCGTCTGACATCAGGGAAGAAAAGCTCAAAAAAAGTTTCAAAGTTCGAAGGTAAAATTTTGTAGGAGCTTTCCTTCACACTGTACCTGAGGAGGGCTCCATTGAGGTCGGCTTCAACTTTCGACTTGGTCGCAGATGAAGATTTCTGTTTCAAAAAAGTTTCTAAGTCCGAACATAGGAACCTATACCGAGGCATTCTGCGAGGTGTATCCGAAGAGGGCTCCATTGCAGTCGGCCTCAACTTCCAGAGTGCAACCAGATTCCAGATTTGCACTTTTGATTTTTAAGTGCTAGAAAACATTTAGGCCCTCATTATGAACATGGCGGTAAACACCGTTCCCCGCCGTGGCGACACTGGACAGAATCCCGCCATAAGCAGTGAACAGAAACCCGCCATATAATGATGCAAAAATCAGAATCCTACAAAAATTCCTATGCCACCAATCACCGCCAGGACCTTGACGGCGAAAATGCTGGACATCCCACCCCGCTACCCCCGAGCGCACAAATTCCCCACCCTCCAACTAATGAAGCACAAATCACCGTGGCAGTCAGTGGAAGTCGAACGACCACTGGCGGTACAGACCGCCACGGCCAGCAATGGGACCCAACAGTAAGAATTGCACACATTGGCAAGTTTGAAACCCACACACCTGACACACATCCACAATACCATAAAACACTCACAGACACACCCCACAATCCTCTGCATTGCCAATAGGACAACTGAGATTGAGAACTCCACAAGCAGACACTGAACGCCACAAAACACGATTTACACACCCAACCATACAACAGCACCTTCACCTAGATCCACACAACGCATCACTCACAAGACACACCATGTCACCCATGGTGGACGAGATACTTAAGGTCGAGCCACAAATATTCGGGGCCCAGGTCCAGCACACACCCATCACCAGGACGATGGAGTTATGGCAGACCATTGTCAACAAGGTCAATGCAGTGGGAAACCATCCATGCACGAGGGACAACATCTACAAGACATGAAATGACCTGCGCAGGAAGGTGAGGTCCATGGCACCTCGGCACAAAATTGCGGTCCAGAAGACTGAAGGAGGACCTTGCACCAACACCACCCGACTGCACTGACTGGGAGGAAAAGGTACTGGCCATCCTGCACCCTGAGGGCCTCACTGGACTCACTGGAGGAATAGACTTGGGTAAATCATCTACAATTACCCCATATCCACCACACCTGTAATGGATGCACCACCTCATCCCTCCAACAGCCACCAGGACCACAACCTCACCCAGGCCACAATCACAACATCCACTTGCCCTGCATGCCCACAAATCCACCAACAGGCTCACATTACTCCCACTGTGCACAGCCACCTACCCGTGCTATGGATCACAATGACACTACACCATCCACAGTGCACCTCAACATCCCAAGCAAAATGCAATAGCAACCTCACAGAGGCACCCTGTATGGCCCAACAGTGGAAAACCTGCACAAAATAGCCCAGCCCTGTGTACCCCATCCGATTTTGCAGTTGTAACAGATATGTCCATTCCCCCCATCAGGCACAACCACCCATGCCACCCTGATGGACAGGACAAGGAGTGGCAGTGCCCCACATGGAGACAGAGGCACCACCCAGGACACTGGAGAGGGAACCCTGGACAGTGAGGAATACCCTGGTCCCTCACACTGTCCTGGACTGTCACCATCCAGCAGCCCCACCCAGGACACCACTGACACCCCTACCACCCAGCTACCAACATCAGCTCAGGGCAACCGGCTTCACACCTGTGTATCCAGGCCACAGACTGGTGGAACACAAGAACAGAGGCCACAGTCACCACGTACCAACATGCAGGAAGAAGATGGCCCCAGTACAAGTGGTACCGCCAGACCTGTGTAGGGGAAACAGGCCCAGTGGGAGGGCATCAGTGGCCCAGGGAGAGGACACAGGATGGATGCTGCAGCCCAGGACGTGATCTCTGAGGTCCTGGGAGCTTACCACCATACCCAGGACAGATTGGCCCAGATTGTGGCCACCCTGGAGCAGAGTCAAAGCCCAACACCAAGAGACCATGGAGCAGTGGAAACTGCTCAATACCACCATGGCCACCATAGCAGGTGCACTGGTACACCGTGTCCCAAACCAGCCTGAGACCCCACAGACCAGGAAGCCCGTACTGTAGATCAAGATACAGACCAGCCAGCAATATCATCAGCAGCAACATGACTTGTGCCACCATCTGAGGACACACAGGAGATCAGCACCTCAACCCGTGCAGGCCAACACCAGGCACCCAAACTGTCCCTGAGGCCAAGATATGGCACTGAAACACCTGCCAAGACCAAGGCCCCCTCTAAGAAGTGACTCTGACAAGAACTGTCCCCCAAGTGTGCCACTGAACCACCATCCCCACCGTGTAATAACAACCCCGAAACTTGTAAATAGCAGATGGACACTTTACCACTGCCAACAATCGCTGAGACCATGTAGCCAAATGGCCATCCACCAGTAGCCCACTCCAATCACTGTAAAGAGCACCATGGCATCCCTGACACCAAATAAAACACCTGTTCACCAAGGTAAATGTCGCCTGTCAGTATTTTGAATCAAATCAAAGTGTGCATGCAATTGAAATTGAAATCGTTTATTCATATCTTTATTGCAGGAATGGCTCTGCATGCATTAAATGGGGGGATGTCAACAGAAATGTCTAACAAGTTGTCCATCATGTCACATGTCCCATGCAAACCTGGTCACAGTGACTATGTCTATAGACCCAACACCCCCATGGAGGATAAGGCATACCGACAGTATGCTGTACAGACAACAACAGCATCAAATAGTACCTCTTAGTTACTGGAAGTACAGTTGGATCAGTTGGTTCCTGAAGTGTACATCTTCACCCTCCTCATCAGCACCATCACTCTTGTCCCCTCTCAGAGGAAGCTGGTCTGGATATACAGCACCATCCTCCTCCACCACGGTCACCAAATCAACAAATTGTCTGTACACAGATGGGGCCCTCCCTCGCCACATGGGTCTGTACCTAGGAGGAGTTGAGAACACATGTGAGGAACACACATACATCTGCCCAACATGTTAAATATTCAGCACTGCTGGCATACAAGTCGATGACACATATGCATAGTAGGATGTTAAACTGGAGTAACATGTCCTTAATGATACATCAGGACTGTTGTGGTGAGTAAATGTATGTTTGTTCATGCCTATGGGGGTTGGGGACAATAGGGACTGCATGGGGCAAATTAGAATTTAATAACTGCATAGTAATGGCCAAAATGCCTGCCCCTTGTAATCCAGAAATGTTGTATTGGAAGTGACCTCATACCGCTAGCGGTTGTCGTACTAGCGTAAGGCGGTGTTCACCACCGTGTGTCCATTCATTGGTTAAATAGTTGTCATTGGGGAATATGAGTGTATCATGATCGCTGCCTGCAGTGACGGTGCACACCGCCAAGGAGCGCACGCCATCTTGTCATCCCAACTTCACTTGACTCCCGGATTACGTGCATGCAGGTACTCCACTGAGTGTGCTGTTTGTCCTGACTCTGGTCCTGGAAATGGCACAAGTGGGAGGGGAAAGGGCCCGACCTTCACCACTGAGGAACTGGACAAGCTTGTGGATGGGGTCCTACCCCTATACGCCAAGCTCTATGGTTGACCAGAGGTACAGGTGAATAGGTGGATTGGGGTACATGGATGTGCGTAATGGTGGTAGATGGCTGTAAACATGTGTGCACGATTTGACACTGTACAGTCGTGGGATTCATGACATTCTGCATGTGCGTAGTCCTGTTATGCTGTTGTGAGTGTACGTCCCATAGGGGACGTATAGCCAGCTGTATCTAATGGGCATTGTCTGACCTCTGTGTTACTGTTTCCGTGTGTCCCATATAGGTCAGCGCCCATCAGAAGAGGGGACTTTGGCATGCCATCGCCAGGGAGGTGCGGACCTTGGGGGTCTACAACCGGTGGAGCACCCACTGCAGGAAGCGGTGGGAGGACCTGCAGCGTTGGGCGAGGAAGACCTGCGAAGCCCAGCTGGGTAAGTCCTCCCAATGAGGAAGGGGTGCACATCGGGCCCTGTCCCCCCAATGTGCTGCATTCTGGCAGTGGCGTATCCAGACCTGGATGGGCACTTAAATGCTGCACAGCAGACACAAGGGGGTGAGTACAGAAACCATTGTATGCCTCCTTGATGGATGTGTGAGTGTGCTGTAGTATGTATGCTGTCTATTGGCAGGGACTCTGACTGATGCCAATTTACATAATGGCCCACATGGGAAGGTAGGTTGTAAGGGACAGGTCTGCAGTACTTCAGGTCCTTCTGTGATGTTGGAAATGACTGTAGAGCAGGGTTGTGGCCACTAGTCAGGACCATAGCCATGTGTATAGCGGTAGGTGCTGCATGGTAGAATATTTGCAGGGTGGGAATATGTGTGAACCAGTTATCTACCGCCATTCAGCTTTTTACAAGTCCCTCTCCTGTTTTGTCTCCCCATCCCTGTTCTCTTGTGTTGTCTGTGTACATCAGCATCATCTGGTAAGGGAGCTGTGGCACCGGTGAGTGGGGATGCAGCAGCTCACGGTTCCACGGAGGCAGAGTCGAGCGACGCCAAGGTGACCAGTGGGTTGGAGGATGAGGGGAGAACCACGGGGGAGGCAACTACCACTGGAGGTAGTGACTCTGATACCTCCTCCGATTGGAGCTCCCTGGTGGTAGTGGACCCTAGTGGGCCCACCTATTTTGTGTCATCTTCCGCCACTCCCATACCATCACCGCCCTCCCATTTGCTCCCCACCAAGTTGCCCGTGCCTGCTCACCCAGAAGGGTGGGCATCTCCTTCACCCCAGGCACCTCATCCCCTGCCCCAGTCAGCCCTGCTGCCCTCACGGAGGAGGCTATTGACCTCATGAGGACCATCTCTGTAGGGCAGACAACCATCATCAATGCCATCCAGGGGCTAGCATCACAGATGTAGCAGACCAATGCCTACCCGGATAGAATTCACAGTGCCGTGTCTGGCCTACAGAGATCTTTTCAGGCTCTGGCCTCCTCTTTGATAGCAGCCAGTGTCCCTGGTCATTCTATCCCCTCTCCAACCACCTCTACCCCTTCCAGCACCTCACTCCCTTCACCTGTCCCAAGCACACATTCTGACAGCCATGCACACACCTCAACACACAAGAAGCACACTGAAAAACACAAGCACCACACTTCCCACCACAGGCATACACACAGCCAGCTTACAAAGGCACACACACCAACATCCACTTCCCCCAGTGTGTCCACCTTTTCCGCCTCCCTGTCTGTCACCTCTACATGCACACTCACAGGCAATGCACCCTCATTGACTGTTGCTGACCCCATTCTGGTAGTCACCCCAAAATCCGACATCCATTCATGCACACCAGACACCACACCTGCATTCTCCACAACGACTTTGGTTGACACATGCAGCACACTCACCAAACTTGCATACACACAGACAACATACATTTACACTGGCAGCCTGTCTTGTGCCACTGTGTCCACACCCCTCCTCCCAAAACACTCAAACGTTCCAAGACACCCACCCAACACACATCCACCACACCTCAGGTCCACCCTGATTGCCCCTAAAAAACGTTTCCTATCCCGTGTTGACCTATTGAAACCCACTGGCTCACCCCGTCTCGTCCCTAAACGTGCCCACCTCCTTGCCCTGTCCACTCCCCCCACGTCACAGCCAACCCTGTCAGCCCTTCCCATTCCTGTGCTACCTCCCCTGTGAGCAAGAGACCCTGTGCTGGCCCAGGTACATCTGCCGCACCCCAGTCCTAGGCCGCTCAACCAGCTTCAAAGGCCAGACTCAAGCCCGCTTCACCTCCCAAATGTAAAGCCAAGCCCCCTCTCCCAGTCTTAAGTCACCACCCACACCATCCCCTGCCCCTGTTCCCTGAGGTGCCTGGATGCCCCATTGTTGCCCCTTTAAGGTGGAGTACCATTTGCACTTGTGGGAGTCAAGTTGGGGCCAATTGGGCCCATCGGACTTTGGACTATGGACTGGCCATTGGCCTCTTGTTGGACTTCTGTTGCTCCTGGAGCTTAATAAAAGTTTGTGTGGCCAGTGTTGGTTTTGGCACACTCTGGATCCGTGGTTCATCATTTCTTTGTCGGGGGGTGTTGTGCACATGCGTGTACTTTGGGCACGTTGTCTTGGCCTTGTGTCGGGTAAGTACCTCTTGCTCTGAGGTGTATGGCTTGTGCTGTTGTGAGGGGTTGTGGGTGCGTTTTGGGGTGGGTGGAATGGGTGGGTATATAACTGTGAGCTTTCTTCCCTTGTTTAGTAGGTTGTGGTACTTACTGTCATTGTCTTCGTCGACGGTCTTGGTCATGAATGTATATGGCATGATTTGCAACTTTCTATCCATGTCTGCTTCGGCGTGTTGTGTGAGCCTCCGGTGAGTGTTTCCATAGAATTGGTTTGTTTCTGCATTGCTTTGCGTGGCAGTGGTTCCCCCCCCAGAACTGACTAGTGCTTCATTATTTGATAGGCGGGTAGAGTCATTCTGTCGGCCTGTGGGCGGCCTCTGCTGTCGTTGTTGACACTCGTCTGCTGGTGGTGAGTGGTTTTCAGGCTGCCTGTTTTTGAGGTGCGTCAGAATTTGGCAGGCCAGACCGCCTGACTGTTGGCTGTAGTTACCACCACTGACGGCGGAGCGGTGTTTACCGCCATGTTCATAATGAGGGCCTTAATCTTCAAAAATTCAGATCTCCGGTTCCCCTTATTGGATGTTTGTCATGTTGGTGTCATTTTAAAGGTAAAAGTCTAATCTCCTTTTATAAATTGGTGTCAGATTTTTATTGTGAATCTATTTTTACTTATTTACTGTTTTAGAGATATTAAGGGCCAGATGTAGGAACCATTTTGCATGTCGCAAACTGCGAAAATCGCAGTTTGCGCCATGCAAAACGGCCATCGCGATGCTGATTCACATTTTGCGAGTCGGTACCGACTCGCAAAATGTGAATCCGACTCGCAAATAGGAAGGGGTGTTCCTTTCCTATTTGCGACTCGCACCGCGATGCAGAATTGCTTTGGGACTGCGAAAGCGGTCGCAAAGCAATTGGCAGATAACACCCACTTGAAGTGGGTGGTAACTCATTCGCAAACGGGAAGGGGTCCGGACCCCTTCCCCTTTGTGAATGTCGCTAAAAATATTTTTTCAGAGCAGGCAGTGGTCCAATGGACCACTGCCTACTCTGAGAAAACAAAAACAAATGGTTTCATTTGTATTGCAACTCGTTTTCCTTTAAGGAAACCGGGCTGCAATTCAAAAAAAAAAAAACTGCTTTATTAAAAAAGCAGTCACAGACATGGAGGTCTGCTGTCTCCAGCAGGCCACCATCCCTCTGAATGCAGGGACATGCTATGGGGTCGCAAAATGCGACCCACCTCATTAATATTTATGAGGTAGGTCTTTGCGACCCCATAGCGAGTCGCAGAAGGTGTCTGAGACACCTTTCTGCATACAATTTTGCGAGTTGCAAATTGCGACTGTCTGACTCGCAATTTGCAACTCGCTAAATTTGACATTACTACATCTGGCCCTAAATGATTTACACACCTGTCTTCTAAGTTAAGCCTAACTGCCCATTGCCAAGTAACCAAGGGTTTAGCCAGAATTAATTTATTGAGACCTTGACTGGATTAGTGGTAGTTTGTGACCTATTGCTAAGTGCAGGTGCTTACCTGTCCATCAAACAACAGCAAAGGAGGGGCAAATTGGGAGATTCCGAGAAAACAACTCCTGGTCCAGTGTGTAAGTCTCCCAATAGTAGATCCAAAAAATATATACACACAGTTCCAAAACAACAAAAGCGGGGGGGTTCTCTAGACCAAAGGTTTCCAAAAAAGGGTAAGCAATATGCTTGAAGCAAGAGCCCTCACTTACCTTCCTGTGACATGCTTCATCATAGAGCCATGCTCGTCGTCAGGCCGGCACTGCAATGCCTGATGGGCCCCACAAGGGGGCTCTTTGCCAGAGATCTTTTGAAAAATGATGTGAAACCGGTCAAGACGTGAAAAAAGGATTGGTGTAGAAAAAAGTTAAAAATGACTAGAAGTACAAATTAACTATTTAGGGGGTGATTCTGATTCTGGCGGGCGGCGGAGGCCGCCCGCGAGAATTCCGCCCTCCAAAATACCGCGCCGCGGTCAAAAGACCGCGGCGGGTATTTCAAGTTTTCCCCTGGGCTGGCGGGCGGCCACCAAAAGGCCGCCCGCCAGCCCAGGGGAAAACGACCTTCCCACGAGGATGCCGGCTCGTAATCGAGCCGGCGGAGTGGGAAGGTGCGACGGGTGCATTTGCACCCGTCGCGTATTTCACTGTCTGCCAAGCAGACAGTGAAATACTTGTAGGGGCCCTCTTACGGGGGCCCCTGCAGTGCCCATGCCAGTGGCATGGGCACTGCAGGGGCCCCCAGGGGCCCCGCGACCCCCCCTACCGCCATCCGGTTCCCGGCGGGCGGACCGCCGGGAACTGGATGGCGGTAGGGGGGGTCGGAATCCCCTCGGCGGCGCAGCTAGCTGCGCCGCCTTGGAGGATTCAACAGGGCAGCGGTACACTGGCGGGAGACCGCCAGTGTTGCCGGTCTGACCGCGGCTTTACCGCCGCGGTCAGAATGCCCTGCGGGGCACCGCCGGCCCTGGCCCCAGCGGTCTAAGACCGCCGGGGTCAGAATCACCCCCTTAGTCTGATATTGATACCCCTCCCATTTGCTCCCCACCAAGTTGCCCGTGCCTGCTCACCCAGAAGGGTGGGCATCTCCTTCACCCCAGGCACCTCATCCCCTGCCCCAGTCAGCCCTGCTGCCCTCACGGAGGAGGCTATTGACCTCATGAGGACCATCTCTGTAGGGCAGACAACCATCATCAATGCCATCCAGGGGCTAGCATCACAGATGTAGCAGACCAATGCCTACCCGGATAGAATTCACAGTGCCGTGTCTGGCCTACAGAGATCTTTTCAGGCTCTGGCCTCCTCTTTGATAGCAGCCAGTGTCCCTGGTCATTCTATCCCCTCTCCAACCACCTCTACCCCTTCCAGCACCTCACTCCCTTCACCTGTCCCAAGCACACATTCTGACAGCCATGCACACACCTCAACACACAAGAAGCACACTGAAAAACACAAGCACCACACTTCCCACCACAGGCATACACACAGCCAGCTTACAAAGGCACACACACCAACATCCACTTCCCCCAGTGTGTCCACCTTTTCCGCCTCCCTGTCTGTCACCTCTACATGCACACTCACAGGCAATGCACCCTCATTGACTGTTGCTGACCCCATTCTGGTAGTCACCCCAAAATCCGACATCCATTCATGCACACCAGACACCACACCTGCATTCTCCACAACGACTTTGGTTGACACATGCAGCACACTCACCAAACTTGCATACACACAGACAACATACATTTACACTGGCAGCCTGTCTTGTGCCACTGTGTCCACACCCCTCCTCCCAAAACACTCAAACGTTCCAAGACACCCACCCAACACACATCCACCACACCTCAGGTCCACCCTGATTGCCCCTAAAAAACGTTTCCTATCCCGTGTTGACCTATTGAAACCCACTGGCTCACCCCGTCTCGTCCCTAAACGTGCCCACCTCCTTGCCCTGTCCACTCCCCCCACGTCACAGCCAACCCTGTCAGCCCTTCCCATTCCTGTGCTACCTCCCCTGTGAGCAAGAGACCCTGTGCTGGCCCAGGTACATCTGCCGCACCCCAGTCCTAGGCCGCTCAACCAGCTTCAAAGGCCAGACTCAAGCCCGCTTCACCTCCCAAATGTAAAGCCAAGCCCCCTCTCCCAGTCTTAAGTCACCACCCACACCATCCCCTGCCCCTGTTCCCTGAGGTGCCTGGATGCCCCATTGTTGCCCCTTTAAGGTGGAGTACCATTTGCACTTGTGGGAGTCAAGTTGGGGCCAATTGGGCCCATCGGACTTTGGACTATGGACTGGCCATTGGCCTCTTGTTGGACTTCTGTTGCTCCTGGAGCTTAATAAAAGTTTGTGTGGCCAGTGTTGGTTTTGGCACACTCTGGATCCGTGGTTCATCATTTCTTTGTCGGGGGGTGTTGTGCACATGCGTGTACTTTGGGCACGTTGTCTTGGCCTTGTGTCGGGTAAGTACCTCTTGCTCTGAGGTGTATGGCTTGTGCTGTTGTGAGGGGTTGTGGGTGCGTTTTGGGGTGGGTGGAATGGGTGGGTATATAACTGTGAGCTTTCTTCCCTTGTTTAGTAGGTTGTGGTACTTACTGTCATTGTCTTCGTCGACGGTCTTGGTCATGAATGTATATGGCATGATTTGCAACTTTCTATCCATGTCTGCTTCGGCGTGTTGTGTGAGCCTCCGGTGAGTGTTTCCATAGAATTGGTTTGTTTCTGCATTGCTTTGCGTGGCAGTGGTTCCCCCCCCAGAACTGACTAGTGCTTCATTATTTGATAGGCGGGTAGAGTCATTCTGTCGGCCTGTGGGCGGCCTCTGCTGTCGTTGTTGACACTCGTCTGCTGGTGGTGAGTGGTTTTCAGGCTGCCTGTTTTTGAGGTGCGTCAGAATTTGGCAGGCCAGACCGCCTGACTGTTGGCTGTAGTTACCACCACTGACGGCGGAGCGGTGTTTACCGCCATGTTCATAATGAGGGCCTTAATCTTCAAAAATTCAGATCTCCGGTTCCCCTTATTGGATGTTTGTCATGTTGGTGTCATTTTAAAGGTAAAAGTCTAATCTCCTTTTATAAATTGGTGTCAGATTTTTATTGTGAATCTATTTTTACTTATTTACTGTTTTAGAGATATTAAGGGCCAGATGTAGGAACCATTTTGCATGTCGCAAACTGCGAAAATCGCAGTTTGCGCCATGCAAAACGGCCATCGCGATGCTGATTCACATTTTGCGAGTCGGTACCGACTCGCAAAATGTGAATCCGACTCGCAAATAGGAAGGGGTGTTCCTTTCCTATTTGCGACTCGCACCGCGATGCAGAATTGCTTTGGGACTGCGAAAGCGGTCGCAAAGCAATTGGCAGATAACACCCACTTGAAGTGGGTGGTAACTCATTCGCAAACGGGAAGGGGTCCGGACCCCTTCCCCTTTGTGAATGTCGCTAAAAATATTTTTTCAGAGCAGGCAGTGGTCCAATGGACCACTGCCTACTCTGAGAAAACAAAAACAAATGGTTTCATTTGTATTGCAACTCGTTTTCCTTTAAGGAAACCGGGCTGCAATTCAAAAAAAAAAAAACTGCTTTATTAAAAAAGCAGTCACAGACATGGAGGTCTGCTGTCTCCAGCAGGCCACCATCCCTCTGAATGCAGGGACATGCTATGGGGTCGCAAAATGCGACCCACCTCATTAATATTTATGAGGTAGGTCTTTGCGACCCCATAGCGAGTCGCAGAAGGTGTCTGAGACACCTTTCTGCATACAATTTTGCGAGTTGCAAATTGCGACTGTCTGACTCGCAATTTGCAACTCGCTAAATTTGACATTACTACATCTGGCCCTAAATGATTTACACACCTGTCTTCTAAGTTAAGCCTAACTGCCCATTGCCAAGTAACCAAGGGTTTAGCCAGAATTAATTTATTGAGACCTTGACTGGATTAGTGGTAGTTTGTGACCTATTGCTAAGTGCAGGTGCTTACCTGTCCATCAAACAACAGCAAAGGAGGGGCAAATTGGGAGATTCCGAGAAAACAACTCCTGGTCCAGTGTGTAAGTCTCCCAATAGTAGATCCAAAAAATATATACACACAGTTCCAAAACAACAAAAGCGGGGGGGTTCTCTAGACCAAAGGTTTCCAAAAAAGGGTAAGCAATATGCTTGAAGCAAGAGCCCTCACTTACCTTCCTGTGACATGCTTCATCATAGAGCCATGCTCGTCGTCAGGCCGGCACTGCAATGCCTGATGGGCCCCACAAGGGGGCTCTTTGCCAGAGATCTTTTGAAAAATGATGTGAAACCGGTCAAGACGTGAAAAAAGGATTGGTGTAGAAAAAAGTTAAAAATGACTAGAAGTACAAATTAACTATTTAGGGGGTGATTCTGATTCTGGCGGGCGGCGGAGGCCGCCCGCGAGAATTCCGCCCTCCAAAATACCGCGCCGCGGTCAAAAGACCGCGGCGGGTATTTCAAGTTTTCCCCTGGGCTGGCGGGCGGCCACCAAAAGGCCGCCCGCCAGCCCAGGGGAAAACGACCTTCCCACGAGGATGCCGGCTCGTAATCGAGCCGGCGGAGTGGGAAGGTGCGACGGGTGCATTTGCACCCGTCGCGTATTTCACTGTCTGCCAAGCAGACAGTGAAATACTTGTAGGGGCCCTCTTACGGGGGCCCCTGCAGTGCCCATGCCAGTGGCATGGGCACTGCAGGGGCCCCCAGGGGCCCCGCGACCCCCCCTACCGCCATCCGGTTCCCGGCGGGCGGACCGCCGGGAACTGGATGGCGGTAGGGGGGGTCGGAATCCCCTCGGCGGCGCAGCTAGCTGCGCCGCCTTGGAGGATTCAACAGGGCAGCGGTACACTGGCGGGAGACCGCCAGTGTTGCCGGTCTGACCGCGGCTTTACCGCCGCGGTCAGAATGCCCTGCGGGGCACCGCCGGCCTGTCGGCGGTGCTCCCGCCGACCCTGGCCCCAGCGGTCTAAGACCGCCGGGGTCAGAATCACCCCCTTAGTCTGATATTGATACCCCTGACATGATTAAAAACAAAGCATAGGGATGTGGTAAAATAAGGTCTACACTCCCTAAACAAAAAATACATGCAGTTTACTAAATCTCGTAGTGAGAAAGTTACAAAGGGAGAGAACACAGATTTCTTGTGTCACTCAATCAAAGGGTCAACATGTTTCTCGCTATTTTAAGTCAAAAATGATCTCATGCGATTCTTCAGGACCTTAGTACGTACCTAATCCTTATGAAAAAATGCTTGTGAAAAAATTAATTTGAGTTCCCTACTAGGGAAGTCAGAAACCTAAAAGGTAAAAAGGAAACCAATATCAAAGAGTTACTTTATCATAAACAGTTGTATTTATTACTATCCCAAACAGTTGTCCTATACCCTCGTGGAGAATCCCAAAAAGGTGCCAGGTGACCAAGGTGCCGTGGTGACAGACTAATAAGTAACAACTGGTGAAGGTAAATCAATGCTTACACTCCAAAAATTACTGGTGGGCCCCATCAGGGAAGCATCAGGCTCAGAAATCCACTATGATCTAAACATATACACATATAAACACAAAAAAACTCTAAATGACACATAGAATGCGAGGATTATTATATTATCAAAAACCATGACAGATATGGCGTAGAACGAACGACTAACTTCCTAAAAAAGATGGTACAGGGTAGGACTCCTAAGATGATGAGGAAGAAGGAATATGACCAATTGTCAAGACTCTCGAACGAAGAACAAAGCCCAAGCTGTGGGACAGTATCATGCTCAACTACACTAGATAATAATAATGCAGGGGCAGTCACACACGTTGTATCTAGTTTATAGAAGAATACGTCATTACAAAGATAAAATGTAAATTTAAAACGGCATGCGGAGCAAGTCACACAGACCCTTCTGACGGAAGTGAATGTAAAAAATAAGCGCGCGGGAAATCTAGCGCGTTTACCACACAGTTGATACTGCAAAATACCATAGCGTACATCTAAAGGTGAGTAAGGGAGGATAAGGGCAGTAGTCTATAATGGGCTGAAAAACACACATACACGCTAAATTTAAACAGGGGGCGGGGAAGGTGAGAGCGCGCATAATCAGCAGCGTATCTCACCTAACCGCAAGCCCGATACATAATGCCCGCCTTACACGACCCGGCCATGGGAATACATGAAAACTGGCCAGTATCCGGTACGGGACGCTTGCGAGATAAAACGGCTTAATTAGAGGTTTAAAGAACCTAGAAGGAAAAACGGCATGTTAGCATCATCGAAGGAGGGTTCCCGTGGAAGCACTTACTTGTTGTAAGACCACGAGTGTTGGTTTACCTACGAGCTCTGTCGGTCCCCGGAACACTGAATAATGATCACAAGGGGTCCGTTTAAATGACATCAAAAAGAGAAAAAGGACTCATGGATTCAGTAATGTGTGGAAAATAGAAAAGGGACAAAAATTATGTCGGCCATTTATAAAGAGGTAATTTACCAAAGTAGCCATATAGTAGTGAAAGGGATTCACACCTAGTATTATTAATGGAAAGTAGTGAGGGCCTGGATTAAGAGATCTGGTTATCAAAGGGTTGGCAAAATCCATTGTAAGAAGACCAATATAAAAAACAGAGTGCAAATTACAACGACCAGAAGGGACTGGATTATCTATGGATGAAAGTAGTCCACGGAATCTCATCGTTCAGTCCAGACATATGGGTCCTTAACCTAAAAACCCAACGTTGTTCCTTTTCAAAAAGTCTGTTCGTACATTCTTTGTTGCCTCTCATAGTTTCTAGTATGACCCATCTGATACTATCTGGAGTGTGTTGCTTTTCAATGAAGTGGTTAGTCAGTTTTGTGGCGGACCTCTTGCATCTGATGGTACTGCGATGTTCGTTAATTCGTATTTTCACCATTCTCGTCATCATACCTATGTACTTCAGATCGCATGGACAAGTAATCATGTAAATGCAGTTCTTTGTACGATAATTGATGTGAGATCTCAATTGCCATTTCTTAGATTCGCCGAGGTCCACTTCATAGGTGGTGCTAGTCATAGGGCAGGCGTTACACCCACCGCATGGGTGGTGGCCTATACCCTTCAGCCACTGACTACGGCTAGGGTCGTCAGTAGGTTGATGATGTATGGGTCTAGTATGAACTACCAGATCCTTAAGGTTGTGGGTTCTTTTAAAGGCGAATAAAGGGCATTCTAATGTCTCGCCTGCACTATTGAGAACAGGCCACAATCTCCAGACAATGGTCTTAATCCGGTTGCTCAAAGGGGTGTACGTAGTTACGCATGTAAGTCTGGATTGTTGTGTGCAGGTATTGTTAGCCAATAAAGTTTCCCTAGGGATGTTACTGGCTCTTTTCTTCGCTTGCCTCACATTCCTTACCGGGTGATTGCGTTTGCCAAGTTTATGACACAGTGTATTGGCTTGAAGATGAAAGTCATTGGTATCGGATCACAGGTGCAGCACACCACCATAGCTAGGAAGATGGAGCTATGGCGCAGAATCGTGGACAGGGTCAAAGCAGTGGGACAGCACCCAAGAATTAGGGATGACATCAGGAAGAGGTGGAACGACCTAGGGGGAAGGTGCGTTCTGTGGTCTCAAGATACCACATTGCAGGTCAGATGACTGGCGGCGGACCCCCACCTCCTCCCCCACAACTAACAACGTAGGAGGAGCAGGTCTTGGCTATACTGCATCCTGAGGGCCTCGCAGGAGTAGCTGGAGGAATGGACTCTGGTAAGTTAAATCTTTAACTACTTCATCCCCCACCCTACCTGCATGCTATCACATACCCCCACCCTCGCCCTCACCCCCATCACTCCAACTCCTCACATATGTCCCACTATCACAAACCACACATCCCAACACCAAGCCCTGCATGCAACAATAAAGCATGGACACCCATCACCAATGCATGTCCACTACACATACCCACACAGACTCCTAAACAATTATCACACCAGGTCCTACACAGGAATGGAAGCACCGGGGTACAGGGTCACCCACCCATTGCAGACCATGGTACACACAGATGCAATAATCATGCCTTTACACCCCTGCAGGATCCCTACCGAACGTCACCGGACAGGAGGTTCCAGACATGTCCACTCCCCCCAAAGAAGAGGCCCGCAGTGATGACAGCAGCTCTGTCCAACTGGACCTAGATGACCAGCCTGGCCCATCTGGGACCTCAGGACAGTCGGTTCCCCTCACACAGTCACAGGCCACCACAGAGCCTCCCCCCTCAGGAAACACCAGCACAGCACCCACCCAGCGGGCCCATACCTCTGTGCCCAGGCGACGTCAAGCAGCAGTGTGTCCACCACTGCAGGGAACCCAGGATAACCCACCACCCAAAGAACAGCAGGGACCTGGGGGCAGTGGTAGTAGGCACACAGTTCAGGGGACAGAGGCCCAGGAAAACTGGGGAACTGGGAGGGCTGCTGAGCGACAGGGGGAGGACAGGCCCAGGGAACCCACTCTCCACGAAGCCCTCTCCAAAATCATGGGAGCCTACCATCATTCCCAGGAGACGATGGCAACGGTACTGGCCAAGTTTCAGGAGACCCAGCGGCTGCAGGAGGAACAGTATTTGGGGTTCAGGGAGGAACTCAAATCCATCAATACCACCCTGGGCACCATTGTAGTGGTGCTGAAGGACCTCGTGAACATCCGGAGGGACACTGTGGCACAACAAGGGGCCCCTAACACTAGCCTGGATGATGAACGGCCCACTACCTCCGCTGGCGCTAGTGGACAGGAGGCACTGCCACAGGACCACGACACCAGCACCCCACTCCCTGCAGATGGAGAACCACCCCGCAAGCGGTCCCTGAGATCCAGGACAAAGACAGAGAACAATGCCAAGACCCCGCCAAGAAATGAGACCACCCTGATTGTCATCCTTCTGTCCCACTTTGTCACCCTGTCCATCCTTAAACTGCCCTAGCTCCACTTCCTATGCCCCTTTGGACAATGCACCTGTGAGACAAATAGACTGGACTCTGTCATGGACATTCCTCCACCATCACCCCTGACCATTTTACAACCCCCTCCACTATTTAGCACTTAAATAAACACCCTTAAATCACAAAACAATCTGGAGTCAGTCTGTGCTTTCACAATTGTGTATTTGCAATAACTGAGGGAAATAGCAATGTCCATTGTATTGTCAACATACCTATGTCACACAGGTCTAGTCCATGAGGTAACATAGCAGAGGTCACACAGTGGGACCCACATCTGTGAAATCAAAAGAGAAAGTGACAAATCAGTGTCCATACACTGGGAGAAAGTGACAGACAGATGAGAGGTCGAACAATTTTATCAGATGTAGGAGGCAGTGAGGTCTTCTTACATGTGTCTCACTGGAAGTATTAATGGATCACTGTGTTTCTGTTGTCTATGTCCTCTTTTTCTGCCTCCTCTTCTTCACTGTCTACAGGCTCCACAGCTGCCACAACACCTCCTTCAGGACCATCCTCCTGCAAAAAAGGCACCTGTTGTCGCAAAGCCAAGTTGTGCAGCATACAGCAGGCCACGATGATCTGGCACACTTTCTTTGGTGAGTAGTATAGGGAACCACCTGTCATATGGAGGCACCTGAACCTGGCCTTCAGGAGGCCGAAGGTCCTCTCTATAACCCTCCTAGTTCGCCCATATGCCTCATTGTAGCGTTCCTCTGCCCTTGTCCTGGGATTCCTCACTGGGGTCAGTAGCCATGACAGGTTGGGGTAGCCAGAGTCACCTGCAAATGTCGAGGGACAACTGTTAGACACACACTAACCCTTAGGGACAACCCCAGACCCAGACAACTATTCACACAGTATAGGGTCCATGTCCTCACCTAATAGCCACACACTGTGCCTCTGGAGTTGCCCCATCACATAAGGGATGCTGCTATTCCTTAGAATAGAACATGCACTGAGCCAGGAAACTTGGCATTCACATCGGAGATATACTGGTCGGCCAAACACACCATCTGCACATTCATTGAATGGTAACTCTTCCGGTTTCTGTACACCTGTTCACTCCTGCGGGTGGGTACCAGGGCCACATGTGTCCCATCAATGGCACCTATGATGTTGGGGATATGTCCCAGGGCATAGAAGTCACCTTTCACTGTAGGCAGATCCTCCACCTGAGGGAACACGAAGTAGCTGCACATGTGTTTTAGCAGGGCAGACAACACTCTGTACAACATGTTAGAGAACATTGGCTGGGACATGCCTGATGCAATGGCCACTGTTGTTTAAAAGGACCCACTTGCCAGGAAATGGAGTACTGACAGTACCTGCACTTGAGGGGGGTTCCTCTGGGATGGCGGATAGCTGACATCAGGTCTGGCTCAAACTGGGCACACAGTTCCTGGATTGTGGCACAATCAAGTCTGTAGGTGACTATTACATGTCGCTCTTCCATTGTCCACAGGTCCACCAGCCGTCTGTACACTGGAGGATGCCGCCGTCTCCTCACCTGCCGCAGCGGACGTGCTCTATGAATGAGAACAGCTATCAGAGGATCAGCCAACACTGAGGTACGAAATAAACAACTTTATTGCACACATTTGTCAATCCGCTATGTGCCTGTCTTAGTGTGTATGCAAGGCCTAGATATGTGTGACGCATTTAAAATTTATGCCATGTAGCCTCCAAATGGCGGCTGCCTGACCTGTAATGTGGGACAAGGGGATATGAGGTAACTGCGCTGGCGTTGTACACTGTCGCGGTAGGCGGTCGAAGACCGCGGCGTAATCCTGCATTGGTTAACATTGGACCCTATGGGTCCCAGGAGCCAATGACAATGTACTCCGGCGGTGACGGTACGCACCGCTGCGGATGTGACTGCCATTTTCTCTCTGTTCACTCACTTGATACCTGATCTTCAACAGGAGAGGACCTACACTGCAAGTGCTGCTGTGACCTCAGTCTGGAAGCGACAATGGCTCAAGTGTCTTGGGAAAGGGCCCCTGCCTTCACATCGGAGGAGTTGGACAAACTAGTGGAAGGGGTCCTCCCCCAGTACACGCTACTCTACGGTCCTCCAGACAAACAGGTGAGTACACTGTGAGCATGCTGTATGGGCAATGCCTGTTTGGAGTGGTGTGGATGGGAAATAGGGGGGGAATGAGGCATGGGCCAATGACTGTGAGGGTCCGGATGGTTATAGTTTTTCCTTTTCCCCTGTACTATTCCTGTAGGTCAGCGCCCACCAGAAGAAGGATATTTGGTGTGCCATCGCCAAGGACGTCTGGGCCCTGGGGGTCCACCACCGACGGAGCACCCACTGCCGTAAAAGATAGGAGGACATTCGCCGCTGGAGCAAGAAGACGGCGGAGGCCCAACTGGGGGTGGCCTCTCAACGTGGGAGGGGTGCCCGTCCCACCATGACCCCCCTGATGTTCCTGATCCTGGCGGTGGCGCATCCGGAGTTGGATGGGCACTTGAGGGCATCACAGCAGCCACAAGGGGGTGAGTACCGTCACATCCATCTGATTCAGTGCACATTGGAGGTGTCTGGGTGGGGGAGGTGGGCTGTGGGTTCCCCTAGGCCAGGGTGAGTTTTGTAGGCAAGGTCCCTTCGTGAGGCAGGCTATGTGGCACCCCACCCCACCAGTGTTAAGAGCCATCTGCCCCTAGTCAGGCTCCTGTGATTTCCATGTGTGCAGCAATCGGGCATAGGCCTTGTACCCCATGTCCCTGTGATTAATTAGGGAACTCTAAGTGCATGGTGTAGTGCAGAGGGCTGCTGTGTCTGTAGTGTCCGCCAACGGTAGCGGTATTGCATGCACTGAACATGTCTTTCTACTTTTCCCCCCCCCTTTTTGTGGTCTCCTTGTTCTTGTGTGCATTAGCATCATCAGGTGGAGGAGCTGTGCCACCGGAGCAGGAGGGAGCTGCATCCCACATGGCCCTGGAGGGCGAGACTACGGACTCAGAATTCACCAGTGGGACGGAGGGCGAGGGGAGCTCCACGGCGTGGACAGAAGCTGAGACCAGCGACACCAACTGCTCCTCTGATGGGAGCTTCCGTGTGGTGGCAGGCCCCTCTGTGCGATCGCATCTACACCTACCAGTACCGCCCTCCCAGCAGCCCCTCAGCGTGTGTCCCGTGGGCGCTCACCCAGGAGGGTTGGAATGTCCTTCGCTCCAGGCACCTCAGCCCGTGCCCCAGTCAGCCCTGCTGCCCTCAGTGAGGAGGCCATTGACCTCCTCAGATCCCTCACTGTTGGGCAGTCTACCATTCTGAATACCATCCAGGGTGGCAAAGAGAGAAAGAACCCATGTAAAAGATATAAAGTGCTCATGTGCTTATAGTCAAGAAAAAAGAATGAAAACCTCAAACCATTTCAAGAGGTAACTCTTAAAAACATACACTTAAAAAACAAAATAGCCTGTTGGTTAAACTTTTCACCATATTTACATCAGCATATCATTTTTCGTTTTTTTTTTATATATATGGAATCTTATCCCCCCTTCAAAATTCTCTCCACAAAAAATCCAACCAATCCAGGCAAGAGCAATGGTTTGAGGTTTTCATTCTTTTTTCTTGACTATAAGCACATGAGCACTTTATATCATGGGTTCTTTCTCTCTTTGCTCTATGATAGAAAGTTTTTTTTTTTATTGTATTAAATGAAATTATTTACTTGAATAATTAGGATTAAAATATTTTTTTGTAAAGAATTGAAGGGTAATGGTATGTATGTATGTGTAAGTATTTTTTAGTAATTTGCCTAGGGGTGTTGTTTTTTTCTAACTAGTTAGACCCATACCTCTTTGGGGCGATTTAGGGTTACCCTCTGTGGTTGGCAATAAATGCAGGCCCACCAGTAGCATTTAAATTATGGGCCCTGGGCACATGCAGTATACCTTATTAGGGACTTATGAATGAATGTTACCATGTTTTAAGCAGAGAGGACATACACTTTAGCACTGGTTAGAGTGATAATGTGCCCAGAGTTGTAAAGCCAACAAACACAAATTCAGCAAAATGGGAGGTCAAAAGATAAAACGTTTGCAGATGACCATGTGGAAAGGGCCAGGTCCAACAGGCTGAGCTCTGACGGCCAGCAGGTGGAGTCCCAGGGGAATTCTTGTTCCCGAAGATCAACACTTCATTCTTCTGACTGGAGTTTCAGGCAGTTGGTTTTCATCTCTTCAGTTATACAGATCATGCATTTGCTGAAGTTGGATCTGATCATGGAGGACTGATCGGGCATTGATAGGATAAACTGGGTGTCATTGGCATAGGAATTAATGGAGATGCCATGAGCTCTGATGATGTTGATGAGTAGAATCATGTAAATATTGAACAGGGTAGAGGTAAGAGATGATCCTTGAGGGAATCCGTGGATCAAGTACTTGGGTTGTGATGTGTACGGTGGGAGTTTTACTCTCTGTGTTCCCCCTGAGAGGAAGGAGGAAATCTATTTGAGGGATGGACCTTGAATGCCCTAAGCGTGTAGTCTTTTGATGAGGCTGGAGAGATTTAGTAATATAAAGACGATGTTTTCTCCTTGGTCCAGAAAAGTGTCAATTTCATCTATGCTGGCTATGTGTGCTGTTTCCATGCTGTGTTTGCTGCAAAACCCAGATTAGGTGTGGTTGAGAAGACTTTGCTGTTCCAGGTCATTGGTGAGTTAAAGGTTGATTGCCTCCTCTATCGCTTTTGCTGGATACAGTAGAGGGGAGATGTGGCAGAAGTTGCTCAAATCATTGGGGTCTGCCAATGGTTTCTTAAGAAGTTCCATTACTGCAGCATCCTTTCAGTCTTTGGGGAAGGTTGTGGAATTGATGGAGGAAATGGCATTGTGCATGAGAATTTTCTGATCAAAGGTCCTTCTAAGTTGAAGATATGATGTGGACAATGGTCAGCGGGGTCCCCAGAGTGGATGGTTTTCATAATTGAACAGTTGTTTTCCTCTGTGAGAGTTCCCAGTTGGTTATATTTGAGTTTGACTGGACAGTGGACAGGTTGCTGGCGATGTCCTTGTGGTCAAGTTGTTTTTCAAAGTTATTGTGGATCTTTTGAATTTTGCTTTTCAGTTTTGCTGTGAAAGAAGTTGTAGAGTTTGTCGCAGACCTTGTGGGAGGGATTAATGGAATTGGATGAGGTTTCTGGAGTAGTGAAGTCTTTGATAATAGCTAAAACCTCTCTGCGGTTGTTGGAGCTGGCTTCAATCCGTTCTGTGAGGGATCTTCTTTTGGTATCAATTATGTTTGGCGCTTTTAAATATTTAGTTCTTTTTATTGAAATGTAGGTGTTTTGGTAGTTTTTGCTAATTATTTTGTTACTAATTTTATAAATTAGAGTGGAATTATTATTGTGTTGTGTTTTGGAATTTTTAACTGCTGTAGTACTTCTAAATGCTTTACACATTTTCTCTTAGGTAAGTCTGTCTGATCTGTACCACAGCGACCAGGGGTTGAGCTCAGATTTAAATACCTTAAATCCTGTATTACTTGTGTTGAACACCAATCCATCCCAACTAATAAGAAAAATAGTTTGTCTGGCAAATCCCTGCCTCACCCTCTTCCTTTCAATGTGATTGGGGTTATTTCCCATTCACATGTGGCACAATTCAGGGAATGCTCACTCGTAGGTCATCGACTGACCCTTTGACTCTTATGAATTAGTCAAAGCTGTCTATGGTACTGCAGCACCTTCAGCAGCTAGTTCCTAAGGGCCTACCTTGCCCGATTAAAGTCTTACCTGCTCCTGCAGCATGGAAGCATTCAGCGTTTCAGAGGATGCCTCAACTGCAGGCACTTGTAAGCTCTAGTCTTGTTTAAAAATGTCAGGCTTCTTGTGGCACACATGACAGCACCTGGAAGGAACAAGGAACAGTTTCTATGCCAAGAGGCACATCTGGCTTCCTCTATGATTGGAAATGCTCCCAGCATCTGTAGGCTCTGTAAGTCAGTTTTCCCTGGGGATTGATCTTCAGCCTCCAGACTAGGTCCCAGGGTTGGTGTGGCATCCTCCTCGGCATCCTCTGAAGATCTCCAGGTCACTCAGTGGCAGATGTTTCTTCTACTTCCTCTGACAACAGCACAAACTTTTTGCAAAACTCACTACTGGTAGTACTTTTTGGCATGGGGTTGGCATGTTACTTGCAGACACAGCACCGGCTCCTCTAGTGCAATCACCCACACCACGCTGCCCCTCCTGACACACATGAGTCTCGATACGCTGGTCAGCACAATCACTTCAACTGTGACCCCTTCTAACATACAGGGTCACTACCACAAGGCTGTACAGGCTTGGGGTTCCATGCACAGTGCTTGATGCAGGACTCAGTCCACAGCGGCCATCTACTGGCATATGGGGTGTTGCTGAATCACTCCTGAACACAGGCAATGACCTGATCCTGCACAACCATCTCCTTACACCTCACACAGAGAAGGGTTCCCCACTGTACCTCGCTCCCTCCAACAACTTCCTCTTCCTCACAGGACTGGTCTTGGCAAGCAGACACTGATGTTCCAGGGCAAGTAGTTGTGGTTTCCATGGGTGATGTCCTCTCACCCAGCTGACCTTGGCCCCTAATCCTGGCCACAGGTAAAAGTCTTGCAGAACCCTCCCTTCTTTCACAGCCTGTCTGACTGTTTCACAGATGAAAATTATGGGGTCCCAACCTCCCTTTCTTACAAGATTTAGGGTCTGGGTCTTTGAGGTTTTCTGTTGAGGTTCTTCTTATTATGAAGTGTACATATTTCTCTCTCTTCTTCCTCTTGAAAAGCTGTCTGTCACAACAGGAGAGACTCTAAAACTGTCAGTCTCACAACACAGGCCATGGGGGTGACTGGAGCCCACACCTGGATGTCATCCACAGTGATATGTGCATCAAAAGGTTAATCTTGGGCTCCCAGCCCTTTTGTTCCTGATCCCTTTATCAGCCCCATTCCCCTTTCTGAAATGTATCCAGGCCCCTTCCTTTTGATCTATCACTGAACCAAAGAGTACCATTTTGAAATGTACAGGGGTAGTCTCTCTCTCTCTTCCTCCAGCTCACAGGAATGCAGCAAAACACAAATCTATCTGGGGGTAACCACTACTCCTCATTTCTTCAGCAGGAAGGTCTGGGCTTCCCAAAATGGAACACATGGTTCTCCATGCAATGTACCATAGCAGGTACACTTGCACTCAGTATACATACATAGCACACATATTGTCCAATACTGTCATCTCTCTGTATTGTACCAGCCCAGGTACACATACATTTTGCACACACAATCACTCTGTGCACAAATACACACATACAGCTTGCACACACACTCACCGTACCTGGCCTGCACAGTACTTCACCCTTCATGTATTGTACTTCTCGCAAGCACACACACACCCAGCACATGCTTCACTGTGCCCGCACTGCACATCACTACATCTATCATGTGATCTATTCCTCGAAGGCATACATACACTCAGTACATGCACTAACCATTCTTGTACTGCACAGCACTACTCTCTCCCTCTACTTTACTCTTCAGAGGCACACATAATCCAGTGCAGGCCAAGGAATGAGTTAAGCACATAGAAGCTGAACCTTTGTAGGCCTCAATCCAGTGATGCAGGATAAAAATGACCTGTTCACTCCTACTGATCACTACATTCTAAGCTGCCACCACTGCCCTTTTGCTGCTTAACTCTTGGTGAAGGCAGTAGCCTTCCATACAATGAGGGTAGCACTTTGTGCACCCCTATGGTTCAAAAAGACCATACTGAGTAATACAGGCCTATGTCATGGCACACATGCATGAGCCTTGTCTACTTATTATAACAAAAATCAGCATTAGGGATCCAGACAACAGTTCAGTTGGGAGCTCAGGGTAGGGGTGCACTTCCATTACTATGCAGAGGACTCTTCCATCCCAAAAGATTACCCTCCCAGATCAGAACACCCGAACCAACTCGTTACCTAGAGAGATTGGATGGTCAGATTGGTAAAACTGGCTTGAAAGTCCATCAGCTTTTCCATGGCTCAATCTAGCTCTGTGCTAACCCTAACAAAAAAGACGACCATCTCAAACTCTTGGTATTTCTTCCCTCTAGAGCCATCAATCATTTCAGTGGCTTATAATTAATTTACACTACAATTGTATTTTGTATGTTTGTGCCACTTTTGCGTCAAATAATGAAGCAAATGCAGCGCTAAAAATGTATAAATATGGGCCTAAGTGCCAAAAAAGCAAGACTGGAACTTACGCGAAGACCACTCTATGGCAAAGTTCTCTTTGTCAATAGCCATCCAGTTCTGTTTTCTGTGTAGCTACCTACCACTAATAAATGCTACTGGACCTTCTCTATCTTTGTCATTCAGTAACACCACACCAACTTCTGCTCTAAACTCCGATCTTATGAATCACAAACACAAATCATGTCTAATCAACAGCTACATCAAGCCTGCCCTTTGAAGATAGTAGAGAGGGCCAAAAAATCAGCAAAAAATAATCACCCTCTGCCTTCCTTGAGAATATAAGAAACAACACTCTGATTGTTTAGTGTCTCTCAGTTCGTACAGTCCATTTTCCAATAACATAAAACATCTAATCAACAGGAATTGGTACAAATTAAACATGGGTACCATGTCACTCGCTAAACCAATGTTTGCCTGTTAGAGAAGTCACAATTTCTGAAATCTCCTGGTACATACTAGACCCAGAAATACTATATTAAATATGAATCCCATAAAGACTCCTTTATAGGGATCTTCGGAGGGTTATTGGACACCATTGGTGTGCCATCTGCACTTTGTGCCCCTTCACTGAGAATAATGACAGTCTTGGCCTTGAACCTCTGCAGATCATGGAAACAGAATACCTTTGACCATTGCAATATTATTGCCATCATATATTTGATAAAGTGTCCATGCCTACTTTACTATGTAAATATGATAATACGAAAATCAGTATCAGTATACGTATTTTAGAACATTGTAGTAAGTTTAGATGTGAATGATCTATGGCACATTTCCTAAATATGAGGCACCATGAGGATAATCTCAAGTGCACAGTCTTTGAAAAAACAGCTATGCAGAATAACCAGACACTTTTCTCACAAATTATGTCTAAGAAAGCAGAGCGATGGATTGATGGTCTTAAAACCCACATATATGGTCCCATTGATGACATCTCATTGATGCCATAATCCCAATAACCTTTTGACAACTGCTAGTTCTATTTTATCAAAACCTAGTAAGTGGCCTGTATTTTGACTATGCTGGTTCATTGTTATCATTATCCTCTTTTACTGGAAGAACTGAGACATATCATTCCTATCTCATTCATATTAATGCACCTTTGTATATCATGGCACTCACTTGTTCCTCTGCCAACAGCATGGTCTTATTCATCAGGGTGTTTCATGAAGTTTCGATAAAGTAGGATGTTTGTCAGTATATACTCTTCATTCACGATGTGCAGATTATTGTGCACAAGCACTAAGCAAGGTATTTTATGGATATCCCTTACATGGAAATGCATGGGAAATCACTTAGAATTATGAACGCATACTGGTTGATGTTCCCATGGACTCAGGCTTCGTGGCACAGAACAACACCTGAGGCAAAGCTGGACATATGTGGGTCTACATTTCCTAATATACATCTACTTCTGGGCACAGCAGGACACATGACTGTAACTTTGGAAACTGCTACTTGTCTCTGTAACATAATCTCGGGGAGAATGAGTACTTATAGACCTATATTTCCAATCATCCTTTGCCCTCCATATAGAGCATCACTGGTAGTTGATTGGGGGCATTAAAATGCCTTTCCTCGCACTTTAGTGGTCTGCAAAAACCAGCGAACGGAGCAGAACCAGGTACTTACATGGCAGCATGGCGGCTGTTTTGTCTCAATTACTTTTATTTTGACTTTGGTAACATATGTCATGATTGTGACTTTCAGAAGATGTAACATTATTTACAGCAGATTTTTTTCATGAACCTATAATTGACACATTATAAACCAGAGATCTTAGAATATCCTAGATATACAATTAACAAGTAGCATTATAAGGCATCATAAGGGCTGAATATTATTTTGGTTGTTCTACTTCTACATACTATGGGCTTCATTACAAGTTTGGTGGACTGACGGTTAGACCACCATGGTGGCAGTTACCAAAAGACCGCCATGTTGGAAGTAAGCCAACTGCCATATTAAAAGTTACACTGAGAAGTTCGCCAAAAAACAGCCACATTTCTGAAACCGCCACTACATTGGAGGACAGAAATCAGGTTGGCCCCCACCAGCACCGCCAGCCCGACATGAATCCACCCATCAGATTATGATCCGCAAATCATGACAGCAGTTCTTCCATGGCGGAAAACCATTGGCAGTCCGAACCGCAGTGGTATCAACTCACATCACAGTGAACACAGTACCACATTGGATAGTATGAATACCCCACACCTGACACACATCCACACACCTGACACACCTACACACTGCACTATAAAACACACCCCAACACAACTCACAATCATTTGTTACCTCAACGCCACACACAGCCACAGACAAGTTAAATCGCTCACAGAAATATGAAAACCAACATTAGGGGGGTTATTACAACTTTGGATGAGGTATTAATCCGTCCCAAAAGTGACAGTAAAGTGACGGATATACCACCAGCCGTATTACGAGTTCCATAGGATATAATGGACTCGTAATACGGCTGGTGGTATATCCGTCACTTTACCGTCACTTTTGGGACGGATTAACACCTCCTCCAAAGTTGTAATAACCCCATAGGTATCCACATCACACACCTGCACAACAAAAACGTTTCCCACTCACATCACAGCACCTACACCTCACCATTTACCTTTTACTGTAGCCTTTTTTCTTAGAACACTACAACACTGTCTTCACTACCACTACCATGTCCCCACAAAAACACCCATGTTTCACAGATGAGAATTTGAGGGTCATGGTGAACGAAATTATCAGGGTAGATCCACACCTGTTTGGAACACAGGTCCAGCAAACATCAATTGCCAGGAAAATGGAGCTGTGACAAAGAATAGTCAACAGGGTCAATTCTATAGGCAGCCATCCACGCACAAGGGAGGACATCAGGAAGACGTGGCAAGTCCTCAGGGGGAAGGTACCTTCCATGGCATCCATGTACCAGCTGGCGGTACTAAAGACTGGCAGTGGGCCCCCGCCTCCACCCTCTATCTTCACATTTTGGGAGGAAAAGGTCTTGGATATTCAGTATCCTAAGTGCCTTACAGGAATTCCTGAGAGTGGAGTCTGGGAAGTCCCCACAAAATCCATGTCACCTAATTGTCATGTCCTGCATGCTCCCTCACCTCCTTAACCCATCCCAACTCACATACCACCCACTATACCTCTGTCCAAATGTTACATTCCCCATCTCTGGCATGCCACATGCCCACTAAACTCACCTGGCTCCACAGCCCTTGGAAATGGCACTCAAAGTACTGGCAACTCATAGCATTACAATTCCCAGAATGCAATATCCCACCATTGTGACAAACAGAACAGTGCACCAAATGGCAGGCAAACCCCCCTGGATGTGTGGACACTGAAGAGGAAGCTGGCCCATCAGGGACACCTGGTCAGTCAACAATTGTCAGCCTCACCCTTCCCACATCGACTCCTCCCAGCCCTGTTGTATCACCTCTCACAGGCAACCATTCACCCCCAAACCTGTGTCCCAAGGACTGTATCATCTTTTTGTGTGCTCTGCAGTACAGGTGCCTGAGTCTCCTCTTGTCACCCCTGACAATGATGGTCCTGCCACCACTGGGAGTGGGCACTGAGAGTAGCCAGGGGCACAGGCATGTCGGGGTAGGCTGCATGTGAGGGAAGGTGTGGGCCAGTGGATGGGGGCTCAAAGGGACAATACTGACCAGGAAACCATCTTCCACGTCTTGGGAGCATGCCATAATTCCCAAGGAATGATGGGACAGGTAATCACCATGATGGGGGAAATCCAACAGCTGTGGAGAGACCATCATCAGGAAGTCTTGCAGCAGTGGCAGGCACAAAATGCCTGCCTGGCTTCCATTGATGGGGTGCTGAAGGACATCAACACTAGCCTTAGTAGGACTGCAGCACAACATCAGGCCTCTTCCTCTAGTATCGAGACTTCAGACCCTTCAACATCTGTGGCTGCTAGTCGAATTGAGGCCCTGCCAGGGCAAGGACATGCCTCAGACACCTCACCCTCTGTAGCCGAAGAATCCCCCCCTCCCTTCTGCAAATGTGGACTTCCACCCACACATCCAGGAGGAGCAGATGCCAAGACCAAACCCACTGCCAGGAAATTAACCTCTTTTGACTTGTTCCACTTATGTGCCACAGATGCACTCTGACACCTCTAAACTACAGGATACAGATGTTAAGGACATGTCAGTGTTCCTACAAGCCAGAAGGCATACAGATTGGTCCTTTGTATCACCTGGTAAAGCCTTATCACATACCCATACCTTAGCTTCCTAATATACATACCCCATGGTACAGACAGATATCAGCACTGATGTCTCCAGTCCAGGGATCCTTCACTTACATTGGTCACATACCTGCAGGCTTGCTACTCACCTATGTCAGTCCCCAGAGACATGCACAGTGGTCTGCAAAGTAGGAACGTACTGACAGCTAGGTCCAAGGTAGGTTGCAAACAACAAAAACCATTGTGATGGTAGAGGCTATGTTTCTACATTTTCACATGTGCCAGACACATATGAACACACATATTGCATCATTTCACTACCTCCAATATCCTACAGCTTATCTTGATGGGTAAACACAATTCAACCATGGTGTCGTGATAGTCTGGCCATGTTACTTACACTTCACATACTCATTCCAATCATTACTTTTCAGCAATGTCAACGTCTCCTGTGTACCTGCAATTTCCATCTACTTTCAACACTGTATGTGACTTGCCTAGGATGAGGAGCCAAGCTGGAACTCAGCAAATTTGTGATTGATATAGATAAGAAATAGGACTTAGCAGAAAACATTCCTCAATTCAGACAAGTAATGTTCATTAACAATGAATTGCATATGCATTAACAATACATGACACTGTAGTCCACAATACCAAATTACAGTTGGCATATACAACTCACTGATAGGCACTGGAGCTACCTAATACCTCATAGATGATGGTAAAAAGAAGGTGACATGCTACCCATCAACCCTAGATTGATAATTTAAATCACTGCATCAAGAATACATCACACACCTTGAGTCAGCTGAAGTACTGATTGATGAGACCTGCCCTGGAGTATCCTGCTTCATCCTCACCTGGCTCACCATCACTTGGCAAATCAGCATTTCCACCCACAGGTTATGCTGGCTCCCCCTTATCTGGTTTGAATGGTATCTGATGTCTCAGGGCAAGATTGTGGAGCATGCAGCAGGCAACAATCATTTGGCATACCTTGTTGGGTGAGCAGAGGAGGGCTCCTCCTAATCTGTTCACGCAACTAAATCTTGCCTTCAGAAGCCCAAAAGTGTGCTCCACGACAGGCCTTGTCCTTCCGTGGGCCTCACTGTAGCGGACTTCCCCACGTGTGATTGGGTACCCCACTGGTGTCAACAACCACGCAAGGTTAGGACAGCCAGAGTCAACTGTAAGCAAATAGGTAGAAATGCACAAATATACATCAAGGACATGCACAATTGTGATAGCAGGAGATAAACTTTGCAAACACACATGACTTACCAACCAGCCAGGCCCTCTCTGTGTTGATTCGTGTCATCAGAAGTGGGATATTGCTTGTCCAACCACATGTGGAATGTGTCCCATTGCATAAAACTTTGCCTTCACATATCCAAATCTGCACATTGGGGAAACCTGATGTAGCTGTCCAGGTGTTTTAACAAAGCTGACAGTACATCCTTCAAATCCAAACTGAACATGGGCTGACACATCCCTGCAGTTAGGGTCACTGTATTCTGAAAGGACCCAGTGGCCAGGAAGTGTAGCGCTAACATCACTTGGATGATGGGAGGTATGCTTTAGGGATTGCGGATGGCACGCATCAGATCAGGCTCCAACTGATCACAAAGATCAGATTGTATGCCTATTCAGCTGATATGTCTGGATAGTATTTCTCTCTTCCATGGTCTGCAAGTCCATTAGTGGGCAGTACAGTAGAGGTTGTCTTCCTCTGCTCATGCCACGGGAAACTATGTGAAAACATATGAAATTTGTATGTAATATGAACAATGCACACATGATGAACATGTACATATAAAACTCACACATATCTGCAATCGAGGTTGGTTACAACATCTGACATCTACAGGATCAGAGAATGCTATGCATCCTATGACACTCCCCTTGGTGCACATTCCCTCAATTATCTAATGTACTATACATACATATTAATTTGTGACTGTCAGTGTTTATTAGTCCAACCGACTTTACATGTAAAACAATTTTTTTGCACATTATCTACATTGCCAACAAGCACAGTGTGTTGTGAATAGGTGTACATTTTTATCAGCACAAATGTCTCTGTTACACTGATTTAACTACTCACATGCACAAATAGACTAATAAACCTGAAGGTAATACTTACTGATAATTAACACAATATAGGGATTTGTTAATGACGCAGATTCAAAACTTTTTCCATACATGAAATGTGTTAAAAATGGCACCAGCCTGACCTATTGTACTGGACATGTGGAAGTGACCTAACTCCACCGGCAGATGTTATCATGGCAGTGGGAAGTCACATCCGCTGTGTAAATTGCCATTGGAAAACACTGCTGCCTGTGGTGGACGTGGGCCAAAGGTGTTGTCTGCCAGGCGGTGACAGTCCTGTACGTGGTAGACGTGACCTCCATCTTCTGCAGTATTGCTCAATTACTCCTGACACTGCTGCCAGCAAGACCTCCACTACCTGAGCTGCTGTGTACTGCCTCTGGGAGCTATCATGCCACATCCTGCAGGTGATAGGACCCCAGCCTTTGACCTTGAAGAGCTGGACAAGCTTGTGGAGGAGGTCCTACCCCTGTATGAACAGCTATATGGTGCACCAGAGGAGCAGGTGAGTCCAATGCAATGACAAAGTGTGTAAGTTGGGGTGTATGATGGTGTACCTCAAATGTTTGACTTCTTGCTATCACTGAAGTGTTATGTCTATTTATGTTGGTATGGTGCATGTGGACCTGACTTTTTGCTTTTGTCTGTGTCATCCATGCAGGTCAACGCCCATCAAAAAAAAGGGACTCTGGTGTGCCATCGCCAAGCAAGGGTGGACTCTGGGGGTTGTGACATATTCTTAATGGTTCCTAACTGGGGATTTTTAGACATAGATGTGTTGTTTAAGGAAGGTATTGTGTAATATATGCGTATGCCAAGAATGCGCTGACCCCATGTCATTCTCTGTTTCTCTCTATCAGCATCAGCAGGCAAAAGATAAGGGGCATGGAACCCAGAGTGCTGATACCACTGACACTGAGGGACACAGTGGCCCGGAGTGCAAGGGGAGTGCCACAGGGGGGACAGGATCCACATCTTCATCTTTGAAATCCTCTTCTAGTGGACCCTCCCTGGTGGTGACGGACCCATCTGGGGCCACCCCAACCTCTTTCGGTCCACCCCCCCTTACAACCACCCCCATCCCTGTAGCTCCCCACCCAGTTGGCCATGCCCACTCACCCAAGAGCGTGGGTGTCTCCTTTGCCACAGGCACTTCTGCCCATGCCCCGGTCAGCCCTGCTACCCTCAGTGAGGAGCCTATTGACCTCCTGAGGTCATTCTCTGTGGTTTAGTCAACCATCGTGAATGCCATCCAGGGACTGGCAACTCAGATCCAACAGGGAATGTGTTCCTGGAGGGCATTCACGGTGCACCTGCTGGCCTACAGAGATCCATTCTGGCTCTGGCCTCCACACTGATGACAGTCAGTCACCCTTTGTCTACCACCACCTCCACTATCCTCTTCCCAATCCCAAACCCCTCTTCCCAGACCCAGCTAAAGCACACAGTCAGACAAGCATGCATCCAACAACAACCAAGGGTAGCTGTGACAAGCACAAGCACTACAAGACACACACTGGCATAAACACAAGCTACATACATCTGCACACACAGCAACAGCCACAACCTGCCCTGAATCCCCCACCGTCCCAAGCATCACAGACCTGACACACCTCCAGACACCACACCAACATTCACACATCTAGCTACTACACCTACCCTACCCACACACAGCACCACAGCAGACCCTCAGACATCCACCCCACTCAGCACACCCGCAGACACCACAACCACAGACACCCCTACATGCAGCACATCTACCATACCTGCAGTCACCACCCCAACAGACACTTATCCATCCACCGTGCAATCCCCAGCACCACCAGCCCCTCCTCCCAAGACTCATAAACACCCTCACTCACCAACCCAACAGACACCCATCATCCACAAGCATATTTCGCACAAACATGTATCCACGACATCCACACCAACACCTCTTACCACCACTCCCTCTCCCTCCACACCCAAACCCTTTTCTTATGACATCCCTGTGTGTCTAGGAAAGCTTTTCTCTCAGAGTTTGCCCTTTTCCCTACTCCTCTCTCACCTTGTGATAACCCTAGATGTGCTGTGTCCCTCACCAAGTCCAGCCCTTTGACCTCCAAGTCCTCCCCTACCCCCTCTGCAGGTTCCGATGCCCCTCCCTTGCCAAGGAGTCTACCCTTGCACCTAAAACCAACCCTCCCCTAAAACTAAGTCCAAGCCTAACCCTCCCCTTCTAAGCCAGATCACAAAGTCCCCTTCAAAACCTAAACACAAACCCTCCCTCTACCACCCACTAGATAACCCCTGAAGTGCCTGCCTGCCCCATAGTTGCCACTACCTGTGGAGGTTACATGGCAGTCAGGAGTCAAGTTCTGGGCTCACATATGTGCACTGTGTGATTAAGACTTTTTTTGAAGGACTGGCCTATGGCCTTTGTTTTTCCAATTTCATGGTTCAAATAATAATTTAAACCAGCCAGTTGTTGGTTTCCAGGTTCCATCTTTGTCATACATTTCTTTCCCTAGTATGTAGTTGTTCCTAGCTGACATTAGTTGTGTGTCCGTATGTGTGTGTTCTACTTGGGTTACGTATGTTGTTTAGGCAGTATGTGAGGTTTTATGCAGTGCTTTTATATTAGAGTGGCATGGTATCTGTTGTGTGATGGACATTAGTGTATCCAAGAGGTTTTGTTGTGTTGGTATTGTGTGTTGTTTGTGTTGAGATGTGCTTTTTGGTGTGCTGTGTGGCTTTGTGTGCTTTGACTGTGTGTGTGTTATGTGCATGAAATTTGAGATGCAATGTTCTTGGGAAGTCAATCTGTAAGTCATGTGATAGCATATTTATATGTAAATATTTGCCTTTTGGTGTTACGTTGTGATGTATGTGTGATATATTCCCGGGGTAGTGTTCCCTGTGGGTTCCTGCCAAGTGATTGGAGATGGTGCTATTGTGTTGCCTTTGTGACTTGTTGTGTTGTTGTGTGGTACTGTGTGAGTGTGGGCCTGTGCAGTGTTTCTGTATTTACCTGTGTGTGACGTGTGTGTGTGTTTGGAGGCAGTGGCATGTTTGTTGTGTATGTGCGAGTGTGTGTGGGATTTTATGTGTGTTTGCGTGTAAGTGTGCATTTATGTGTGTGTCGCCCTCACACCCCCTCCTTTCTGAATGTCTGTTGTGTGAATACATAAAAATAGCCAATCTACAACAATACCAGGTAAGAGTGTGTACTTATGGTTGCTGTTGTTGTCGTTGTCGCAGATTTCAGTGTCTTTGGGCAAGCTGGAACAGCAGGAAGACGTGTAGTTCTGGTTCCATGGTGGCACCAGAAAAGTGTGGCTTCCTGAAGGTGAGTGTTTTCTTTAATGCAGTTGGTTTCCGCCTGGGTTTCTGTGGTGGTGCTATCGTAGCAGAAACCTTGGTGGTGTGCAACCTCGTGTTGTACCTGTCGGAAACATGGTCGTCTGTGACGGCCAGACCTCAGTGGCGGTGCTGGTGATGTTTTTGCTGTACACTATTGTGAATACTGCTAAGGTCATAATTTGGCGGTCTTCTCCACCAGCATGCCGGCGGTATGACCGCATCCGCCAACATGACGGTCGTGAGACCGACAAACTTGTAATGAGGCCCTATGTGTTTTTGTCATTGACTGCACAATAATTTAAGATAGTTTCTGATGTTACACCTTCATGCTGATGTACATTTTATGCATTTTAGGTTTGTATGCATTGTATGCATGAAGTTACTATCTTTCATGAAGTATCCCTGCCCCTCTGACAACCATGTGAAGAGGCATTGATACAAACATGCCAGGGTAAGATTGAAGACAACATATTTCATCAAAAGCATTATTGTACATCGTTTTGGGTGTTTCTTGCATGTTGCGTGGTCGCTTTCACTTTACAAATATGCAATCTTTTGCAGTGACACTTGATCAGGTTTGATTTTTTTCATGCAATTGTCAGACACACATAGGTTGTTCTGTCTCTAGACATTTCTTGCAATATTTTTTCACCAGGTCCACTTTAGAAGAGAACAGAAATGTGTAGAACTCAGCAGAACTGTGTATCTGAAGGATACACAGGCTTTGCATCAGCACTTTATACGTTCCTAAATTACTTCATTAATGATAATCTCAGAGTTGTGGTTCTGAAGCAAGCCCCAGGTATCAGTCAAGGGCATATTGAAGGGTTGAAACATGTTGACCTTACGTAACTGTTAGAATTAGCTAGCTTTTCACTTGTTTTTATTCCCACACATGAGACAAATAAAAGTTGTTAGCCCACCAATAGGTAGCTTAACCTTACTCGTTTCCTCTCTGAACTAGCCACAACTCACACAAGCAGTGATAGATCTAAAAAACAACACTGGCAGAATTTCAATCTGAAGAGCTCCAAGGTCTCCGACGGTTGTAGCCTATGTTGGTACAAATCAATTGCCAATGTGAGGAGGGGCTAAATGATGGAGCATGCCAACCCTGAACGGGTGAGGGCTTTTGTTCTTTAAGGAATATGACCATATTATATTGTTCATAAAGTCATGACACTACCATTCTTGGTTCCCTTTGGAATTATAACACTGGGTGCTTTGTTGTTTATTCAAAGAAATGTGCTTGTCAGTGCATTTATGTTTACATGTGATTGATCCAAATGTTGCTTGTGGTAGAGTCATCAATTAGAAAGGGCGTATTAAGTTTTTCTGAAGCCAACAAGTAGGTTGGTCCAGATTCTGAGAGTAGTGGCAGAGAAGTCTTTCTATTTGATTTGTTCTTTTTTTTTTTCTTTTCTTATTGTATGAATTGATGTGTCTTGGCTTGTAATGTGCTGTCCAGGTGATGTGATTAACTTCTCTACACTTATAGCGGCCCTATCCATATTATTTGCTTCTCAGATGTCTTACTCTCTCTCCATGTGAACACTTTGTTCAGTTTACCTACGTTTGTCACTGGTATCATGGCTATATAAATAGCAATGCTGGCTTTATGCATGCAGTGCTTTCATGAGAAATGTTAGACCTGACAGCCTTAGGCTGGTTATCCTCCCTCCATTTTTCTGATCCTGTTTTTGCTGGTTTTAGGACTCTGTGCACTATACCATTGCTGACCGGTGTTAAAGTGCTGGTGCTCTCTCCCCTAAACATGGTAACATTGGCTCATACCCAATTGACATATTTAATTTGCCTATAAGTCCCTAGTAAAGTGATTTAAATGTGCCCAGGGCCTGTACATTGAATGCTACTATTGGGCCCGCATTACAGATTGTGCCACCCACCTAAGTAGCCCTTTAACCATGTCTCTGGCCTTCCATTGCAAGGCCTTTATGTGCAGTTTCACTGCCACTTCGACTTGGCATTTAAAACCCCTTGCCAAGCCTTAATCTCCCCTTTTTCAACATAAAAGTCACTCCTAAGGAAGGCCCTAGGTAACTCATGGGACAGGGTGCTACGTAAATAAATGCCAGGACATGTACATATGTGTTTTACATGCCTAGGTAGTGGAAAACACACAAATTTGTTTTTTCACTACTGTGACGCCTGCTCCTCGCATAGGCCAGCTTTAGAACTGCCCTTGTATACTTTTAAGTGATAGATTCTGATCTGAAAGGTGTAGCCCTGTCATGTTTAGTGCGGCCAGACTGGTAATTGAAAATCCTGCTTTATGGTAAAGTTGGATTTAATATCACTATTTTAGAAATGCCACTTTTAGTGGGCATTTCTCTGCACTTACTGCCTTCTGTGCCTTAAAGCCTGTCTCAAATACATGTCTGTCCGGTGCTGGTTGACTGCTCCCCTTGTGAATTCCACCCAGACAGCCATAAATACAGGACACTCATCTGCATTCATCTGCATACAGGAAGGGTGGAGGGGCTCTCAGTTACACATCAAAGGCCAGTGGCTTGCCCTCACACAAAGGGCTGATAAACCCCACAATGCTCCTGGCAGACAGGGTTGGGTTGCAAGGGGAACTTGTGCACTTCAAAGCCGCTCTTTGAGGTTTCCTCCACTATAAAGGCACTTTGGGTATATATTGGGTCCCTGACCCCCACCAAATCAGGCACTTGTGGACCTACAACTGGCCTCCATTAGAGGGACTTCCTGGCTGCCTCAAGGACTCATCTGGACTGCTTTGCTGGAAGGACTGCTGCCCTGCTTGTTGCTATGCTGCCTGCTGAACCCTGACGCTTTTGAAAGGATTCTGCCTTCCCCACAAGTGCTCTCCCAGGACTTAGATTGAGCTTGCTTCCTGTTCTGAAGTCTCACGGCCACAAAGATTTCACCACAGAGAAGAAAACCCTGGTGCATCGGAAAATCAACACAACATCTGCAGAAATCGATACACCACTTGCTTTGAATCTGAAAAATAGCTGCATCGCCTACTGGATTGACGCAGCACCTGCTTCCCCTTACCAGCACATCGAGGATTTTCACCACGTCCTCCCTCGGCATCAAAATATCCCCACATCGCAGTGAGGAACCAAAGCTGCTCTTTTGGAAATCAACGAATCACCTTGCAGCGTAGAAAGAAACTATGCATCGTCTATGCCGCTCTGGAGAATCTGACACAACGCCTTATTTTTCAACACATCTCCTCCTCTGCGGCCCCTGGGCATCATTATCTTTTACTTATCCCAGGTACTGTTACTGAAAGAATACAACTACAGATTCTTGAGGATTGAGACTCATTGAAACCTTTAAAAAGTTATATCTTGACCTGTGCATATTGGATTTTTGTTGTTTTAGTCTTATTTTATCTAGATGAATATCATTCACTTTCCTAAACTGGTGTGGAGTACTTTTGTGTTGTTTTCACTGTGTTACTGTATGAGTTATTGCACAAATACTTTACTCATTGCCTTTTAAGTTAAGCCGCCTGCTCTTTGTCAAGCTACTGGAGGGTGAGCACAGGATAATTTAGGTTGTGTTGTGACTTACCCTGACTAGAGTTGTGGTTATACCTCTGCCAACCAGAAACACAATTTCTAACAAGAAAGATTATAGAATCATTTTGTGGTAGGGCAAAATACCCAAACTAAGAAATGTGAGAAAATTGCTTGTAGATCATTTAAAATTTGATAACGATAAGTTCACATTCACATTTTTCACGGCATTCCAGTAAACCCTTTATGCAGCAAATTAAATATAAAACCAAAATAAAGTAAAAATCACATTATCATATCCATAATAAACATTAAAATCATTTGAAAATAACACAAAAATGAGAAATAATCACAAAGGGCAAACACATACCATGACAATCTATTTTCATGATTAGTATACATAACATGAGGTGCTTAATTTGTAAATAAACACGTGCCCATGCCCAAAGCCCCCCTCTTAAATGAGCGGCTGCTGCAATTAAATGTGCGAGCAGGGAATACTGAGGCAGCGTAATCCTGAAGCTATCTCTGGCATTTTCAATCCATTTACAGCCACTCTCTGCCCCTTCAGCTCACTTTAGTAGCTTTCTACTTTCTCCCTTTGTGACACTTTTTCATTTTTCTCTTCCTCCGTCTTTCCCATTTGTGTCCTTTGCTCTCAGCAAATGCTTGAGGCAGAAGAATAAGCCCCGGCCCTCAAAAATTAGTGCCAGTACTCAGCACTAGGAACAACAAGCACAGATTAAGCACGGATAACATGTCAACAAGCGGCCCCTTGCTTGTATGTGATAATGCTTGCAGAATACTGCAGTGTAATCTGGGAAATGCATACGACCAACAATGTACTGAATAAAAAGGTAGGCTCTGAAAACAACATGACTTCATATAATGTTTACAAAGGACCCTTTGGGTGCTTTCCAAGAATGGAACGATAGATCTTGCCCTTGAAGAGACATCATTTTTTTGCCAAGACATAAAGTGAGGTCACACATTTTGTGTTTGAACATTTCTCGGCTGGCTGCGTTTTATCCCTCTAATCCTTAATTCTACAGTGTATTCCCCATCCAGTCTACAGGATTTGTTAACAAGGCCAAGGGTGATTTGCTGCAGGCTTTCCCATCCCAGAACTTGGCTAACAAGATTCTATTTGCAGTACTCCAGGGTTCGGCACAAGAAGCAAACAAAAGTAGCCTTAATGCTACCTCCTGAGATATTACTGACCACCTATGTATGTACGTTCTGCTCATCCCGTCATGCTTTGTGTTTTTATTTGCTTTGTTAAGACACTTTTACAAGGATACTGAGCACCAACAAACAGTATGAAATATTAGTCGTTGATGTGCACAGAAGAGGATTCTATTACATCATATAAGGAGACAATAAATGGGAAAACATCCGGATTTCGTCTGATAACGAGGTGCCTGAGTAACAGCTTGTGTTAATGGCTAAATTGTAATTTATTGAGTGGCATCACTTTTGAGCAGGGTTCGGAGAAGTGCTGACATAGAACCAGCCGTCCAAAAAGATGAAAAGGTGCGCTGAAGGTCTAATAAACAGAACCTACACATTTTCCTATTGACACAGAATGGGAAAAACCCTTTGCTACATCTGGCCTCTAGTGAGGCAGTATGTTCACATTTTTAAATAAATATTTTTTTCAAGGCTTTATGTTTGAGAAGCATATTATTTGTCGGGCGCTATGGCCTTGAAATGTTCTTTGGGATGTACTTCCAATATATCCAAATATATTATTTGTTAGCTTATTACATAAATTTATGGCATCGCACCATGTGACTACTGGCGGTATCTAGTGTTGATTTGTGGAGTAGGGGAATGTTTTCTCTAAGGAGTACAGCAGTATCTACCGTTTTTACCATTGCTTCATGTGAACATAGAAAAGGCCCATATTTATACTTTTTTGCGCCGCATTTGCGCCGCTTTTTGACGCAAAAAACGGCGCAAACTTACAAAATACAAGTTTGCGCCGTTTTTGTGTCAAAAAGCGGGGCAAATGCGGCGCTAAAAAAGTCTAAATATGGGCAAAATGCTGGTCCCTGTAGTGAAAAAAGATGTTCTCAAAATTGTGCTATCGCATTTAAGTAGTAGTGACAAGCAGGATGACAGCTATAGGAATGACAACCATATGTAGGCAACAACAGCAAACTCGCAGAACAGTAATTGATTTAAAGAATAGGACATAAAAACAGACAAAGCATAGTGCAGAACTGCTAACTTCTAAATAAAGTGTGTGAGGAGGTGGCAGGACTTTGTGTGAGCACAACCTGAGGCACGTAACTCCCTGCCTGCCCCTCACACACCAAAACAAAGCCCAACGTTTTTGAGGCTGCTGTCCAGGGCACGTCAGGGGTAAACGAGGGCGGAGGCATTCACCCACTATTTTAACAGGGTAGACACTGTCCACCCTGCCAAGAAATTGGGCCCAACTGTAAAATGCTGGTGTAATTTTCAGACACCACTACACTTGAGCAGCTCCTGAATATTGTCTGTTTCGATCCGAGCAACAGTGTGGAGGCAGCAAGGTGGGGGGGGCTCTTTCAGACTCGAGCTGGGCCCATAACAAAAGCTGGATTTAAAGGCCTCTTTTGTTTGGAGTTACCTCGCTGGAAGCTATCTGGTTTCTCACACCTAGATGGAAATGCAGTAGAGGGAAAATAAAGGCAGACAGCTTGTTAGAGCTTCACAGGTACTTACAAGAGGCACCCTATTGACTTTGTTCAATACCTGTATATGAGATGTGTACATGCACTGTAATAATGTCAGATGTGTTGGCCTGTCCCAGTATTTACACAAAATAATTTAAAAATTGCTATTTTCTATTTCTGTTAGAGCACTACTCCTCAAAGTGGGGGTTGTCAGAGCGCCAGAGCTCTTCACATCATGCATACTCATTACATTGGCACTAAATCATACAGGTTTGTACATCAATGTTCAGGTAAAGTTACATAAGACAGTGAGGGTTAAGAGGTGTAGGAGTCACATATCATCCTTCATAGCTTACTGAGCTGTATTTGTAGTATTACAATTTATAAACTGCAAGTAACAAAAGTATCTATATGTTAAAAGCAGTAACCCACTTATCTATTTACATAAAATAAAAATCTGTCATCTGCATGTTACATGATGCGCTTTGCATGAGACACAATAACTCTCTATACTACTTGGAGTCAAAAGGGGCACTAGCCAGAACACAGGTCTTTCCAGCAAATGTGTTAATCAGCAAAGTTATCTTATCATTATTATTATTATTGCAGATTTACTGGGAACCCAATGATCTCTGCAGCAGGCACCTTAACCCCATAAGAAAATTTTAAATTCAGACTTTGCAACCAATTAAGCAGAATAGATTTACTCTCCCATTTCTCCTTTTTGTCAATTTCTTTGTAGCAGACTTTAATAAAAAACTACTTTGAGATTTATGGTGCCACACAAATCCTGGTTGTGTTGATTTGTAAAACGAAAAAAATACATGTATGTAAGGCAGTACATTGCCCTGCAACGTGTTACCTTGTGTCAGGTAGGCGTTACATGTGCAAGCATCTAAACCAGTTTCACCTACATGGAAATGTGCTGCAGCTGCACTATTATGCTTGGTGGCGGCAGTTTATTCAGTCATTGTGTAAAGGAAGCTATTTGCTGACAAAAGGGAACATTGTTTTATCTGTACCTTACAAAAATGTGAGTCTTCTGTCTAAATCAGGAGTGCTTGCGTGTATAATCATAATGCACTCAAATGTACTCACGATAGACCTGCTAAACGTAGGTGTGAGGTCTTAAGATCTGATATAACTTCTTTGATGTCACTTCCTGTAAAGTCATGGGTTGCGATGCCCCTTGCTGTGTTGTCATTTCCTTTAATGCAAAGTGTGATGTCACACACTGTGATGTTGCTTGCATACTGCCTAACCTGATTAGTCCCCGTACATCTTTTTTAAGGACTTGAGCCCTGATGCTGTCAATATTATAGGGAGGTTTTACACATTCAAATTGACATCTTCTGTACAAGGCCTTCAAACATGTATCTGAAAACGTGCTGTCTGCAGGGGTTTCCAGATAACTGTGTGTGCACAACATGCGATATCAGCTCCTCACCAGGTGACAGTGTGAAGAGGTAGTGCAGGAACAATTTTCAGACTGACGGTGGTGCTGTCAATGCTACATCCCTGAAGTTAGAGGGAATGTGAAAAATCAAAGTGTCTTGCAATTATTAAATGTAACACTACAATGCAGAGTTGAGCTGAGCTGCTTGGGGAGAAGAAGTAGAAGCCGAGCAGGAGATGAGACCAGAGGCCAGAGCCAAAGCAAGTGCCAGCCAGGATGCTGCTTTCTGCCTGCTCTCAGCTTGTGAGAGACGAGCCCTAGGGGTGTGTAACAGAAACACCACTTTTTGTGTGTTGATCACTGAGTGCTGCACAGAGGAGGCTAACCTAGGAGTTGGTGCAGCTTGTGTGCATGTTGCTTCCCAGACTCCAACCCCCTTGCACTCTTTTTGACTGGGAGTCTTGGAGGACACATGGAGGACACTGCAGGTGAGTCAGTGGTGGTATACGGAAACCTGCCTTTGCTTCTTTCCTTGCTTCTTTCCTTGCTTGTCCCCATGTAGTACTGCTGCAGTCTTGCGACACCGGAACAGTAGGGGCCATATTTATACTTTTTGACGCAAAACTGCGCTAACGCAGTTTTGCGTCAAAAAAATTAGAGCCGGCTAACGCCATTCTGAAGCGCCATGCGGGCGCCGTATTTAATCAATGACGTTAGCCGGCGTTAGCCGCCGGCACTGCCTGGTGTGCGTGGAAAAAAACGACGTACACCAGGCAGCGCCGGCGTAGGGGGATATGGAGCTTGGGCGCCAAAAAATGGGGCAAGTCAGGCTGAGGCAAATTTTTCGCCTCAATCCGATTTGCGCCATTTTTTTCGACTCCCAACCCCCATAGAAATGACTCCTGTCTTAGCAAAGACAGGAGTCATGCCCCCTTGCCCAATGGCCATGCCCAGGGGACTTCTGTCCCCTGGGCATGGTCATTGGGCATAGTGGCATGTAGGGGGGCACAAATAAGGCCCCCCTATGCCACAATTTTTTTTTTTAACAAATACTTACCAGAACTTACCTTAATGTCCCTGGGATGGGTCCCTCCAGCCTTGGGTGTCCTCCTGGGGTGGGAAAGGGTGACAGGGGGTGTCTCTGGGGGCATGGGAGGGCACCTCTGGGCTCCTTCCGAGCCCACAGGTTCCTTAACGCCTGCCTTGTCCAGGCGCTAAAAAACAGCGCAAAAGCGGCAGTACGTCATTTTTTTTGACCCGCCCACTCCCGGGCGTGAATTTTGCCCGGGAGTGTAAATACGGCGCACATGCCTCGGAGTCAATTTTTTAGACGGGAACGCCTACCTTGCATATCATTAACGCAAAGTAGGTGTCCACGCTTAAAAATGACGCAAACTCCATGGACTTTAGCGCTAGACCCGTCTAACGCCAAATTATAAATATGGAGTTAGTTTTGCGTCGGAATTGCGTAAAAAAAAACGACGCAATTCCGGCGCAAACAGAGTATAAATATGCCCCTAGGTGTCTTGGATTTTTGTGGTTCCCCTGAGAGGGGAGAAGTCAGAGCGTGGTACCAGGAGCTTATACCAACCTAGGGGGCATGTCATCTACAGCAGAAGCACCACCTTTGCTACACATATGTACTGACAACTACAAGTTTGTACATGTTTAGCAGCCCCAAGCTTTTGAAATGCACTTTTCTCTACATCACCTTCCAGGTATTACAACTCTGAATATTTTTCTTTTTTTAAGGTATGGTGCAGTTTTTTTAACCAGTGATATACATGGAGCTAATCCCCCCTGAGACTTTCCATGTGAAATGGTCACCCCCAAGTGAGGCATAAGTAGAACAAACTAATGCCTGGGATATCATGTGGCAAGATATTGATACATGTCTAAAGCTTTCAAAGGTCAGAGAACCTTCACAAGGGCTGAGCCCTTTTTCTGTCAGTGCAGAACAAGATAGAGTAGGCAAAGAGGAAGCCTAGGGGAAACGACCAGGCGATGAAAAATATCAGGGTCACTTAAAGTTGAGTACAAGCTCAGCCACCAGCCCAAGGCTCTTAAACATTATCAAAGTTAACTGAAGAGAGTAGCACTGCACCTTCAATATTTACAGTTTTTAAAACTAAAGCACACAAGTGCCCAGTATACACAGCAAATAATAAAACAATGTAAAACAAATACAAAATGGATGGTCAACAAATACAGAGTCCAAAAAATGAATTCACAAAAGAGCAAACAATGCAAAATCAAATGGATTGTATACTGGGAGCAGAGACCACAAGGATAACGAATAGTACAGCCCCATAAAGGGAGGTATGAGGCACAGGGGAGTGTTGGTATCCCTGTGTCCAATTCAATCACTTTAAGTCACTGCCATCCATGGTTCTCAATATATATTTCTCAATGCAGCTGGTTCCCATTCACAAATGAGCACAACTCAAAATCCTCATCCATACTTTCAGAGCACTACATAACACTAGCCCAACACACTTAATAAATCTCAACTGAAACCTTTCAGACATCTTGGCTCACCGGGATTCTTACTTGCACAGATCCCATGCATATGAACAGCCAGATCAGGTGGTCAAACCTTCTCCTATGTTGAATTTTGAAGTCATGGAAGAGTCATTAACAACCAGATTAAAGACCACTAATTCCCATTACACCAACATTTAACTCAACAATACAGTGTTTGAAAATCAAGGAGATGTAAAGACAATCAATACTAGTATGAATAGTAAACAACACCCTACCATAAAAGCAAAACAACACCCTTCCATAAAATCAGGAACAGCATTCAGATGGAAAATTAAATTACTCATTTGGACGTATCCTTCAGCACCATGGCCAGTAGATCTGGTGCTGATCAGTAAACTGTTGAGTAGCCATTTTAGTTATAGCTCCATGCACGTTATTTTAGCACACTAGGCCTGCCGCTGTGCACTTTAACCTAGATATATTTTTATACAGCTTTGTTTATTATTTTAGCACTAGACACATTTGCGGTCTTGTTTATTTCTCTCTATCTAGCTGTTTTTTGCCTAGGTCAGCACTACGTTCTTAAACAAGACATTCTTGTTCACTCTGTGCTTCTCTCAAGGCTGCAGTATGATAGGTTGCCAGTAAAACATGGTAACGCTTTGTCTCTGGTATTCATAGAAATATGCAAATCCTTACATAGGGACATTTTCTTAGAACATCAGCTGTTTTATTATAAACACACTTCCCTGTCCCATACATGTTAGAGGGAGATTCCAGCCAGATGACCACGACTGTATGCTGATTGCTGAATGCTTCGCTGCAGCTGCTTATGCAGAGGCCTTTGCTCAGGTATGGGGGATCATGTCTTCCCAGGGGAACCTGAAGGGCAGAACTAGAGCTTAACACGCTGTGCTCTAATACATACTAAGTAGGAATTGGTCTATTGATTCTAGTGACAATATGGTAGCATTATTTCTATGCTTTCTCTCCTAAAGTGGCTTACGTCAAAGCCCTCCAAATTGGTACTGGTTAACCCATTGCTTGCAACCGCGCATGCGTGCTGGATTAAATATGTGCAAAAAGGAGCGGATAAGCTTCCATACTCCCCACATATTCCACTAAATTATCTATTGGCTGGGACGGTTGCGGGCAGGCAAGCTGGGAAGCTTTGGAATGAAGCAGGAATACAGGTAGTAGGAGACTGTTTCGAAGACGGCAAATTAATGACGTTCGAGGCCCTCCAGGCCCTCACGAAGATAAACCCGGGTCAATTCCTGACATACCATGCCGTATGTCACGAAATCAGGAAAATTTGGGGAATGGGCGCTTCGGAACCAGAGATCTCCCCAGTAATTCATCAGCTTTTACAACACAGTGATCAAACAAAAATAATATCCAATCTATATAGAACCCTTAACAAAACCCCGGAGGCGCAGGCAGGGAAAGCATGGGGTAGATGTAACGCAGTACTCCCCAACCCGATCCCACTGGTAGACTGGCCTAAGGCCCTGTCTCACATTAGAGGCGTGTCAAGGAATCCAAGATTTAGATACACCCAATTCAATTACACGCATCAAACATATCTTTCTCCAGCCAGAATAAAGCGCATGTTTCCTGATTCAGCACCAACATGCCCTAGATGCAGGGCACCCTCAGCACCCTTCTACCACATGGTATGGGACTGTCCTAATATACAAACGGCCTGGGTGGAGGTGGTAGGGGAGGTATCCGGACTAACGGGACTCCTGCTGTTGGCAGATCCTGGGTCCTGCCTGCTGGGTTTGAGGAAGAGACCAAAGAAACAAAGACACCTGCACAAATTTACAGATCTGGCCTTCTTAATGTATAAAAGATTAATAGCAATGCACTGGAAGGCCCCTAAGGCTCCCAACTTGAAATCCTGGTACTCATTAATTATCCGTTGGGCTCGCACCGAATACCAGGTACTAAAAAGAATGGTGCGCGAGGGGCGGCAGCACACAGGATGCTCCACATGGGAAGATTTGGTAACAAAAATGGAGGCCAAAAACGATGAGAAGCCTCCCTGAATTGGGGCACACATAAACGGGACAAGCGAGGCACAAACTCCCCAGCATTCCCCAACTCGGAAACAGGCCCACAGGGCACCCAGGCACCACAGCGCACACATATAATTTCTTCCCATCACTCAGGAAACAGTTGCCCTTCAAATATTCTTCATTACAGGCCCAGCGCCACGCGAGGAGCGGAGAATCAGGCTAGTTGTCTGCATATACTAATTGGGACGATGCCCTCCTTAAGCGCCCAGGGAACCCAAGCATGCAGTGTTAGGCCCACACTGGCCTCGAGCGTATGCCTATATAGAATAAACAATAAAGGATAAACCCACGCAGGGTGCAGCCAGAAATGTTACTGTGAAACTAGAAGCGTTCCGTGAAGTGCATATTGGGGGGGGGGGGTGATTGTTATATGATTTAGGTATTAGTTATTGTATTGATTTATCCTGAGCTTACAAATTGGACAATTTGTATTACATGTTGAAACATAAAATCAATAAAAATATTTTTTTTAAAAAATATATATATTTCTATGCTTTACTCTCCTTGTCACAATCTTAATCCTGTCATGCTTTATCGTCCTGGTTTTTTGTGGTACATGCTTTATTATTTAAGATGCAGTTGCTTCATTAAAACCTTATTGAAACATATCCTGCCTCTGCTTGTCATTGTATGTCTGAGACTAATGTAACTGAGAGAAACGGATGAGATCTGAGTGACCACGATTTCCCTGAAGAGTCAATTGTGTCACGTGCTCGGCTGCCCAATCATCCCTGCTCTTGGGTAGAGATGAGGCACTGCTAGTTGGCTGGAGCAAAAACCCAGATTGGGGTGACAGGTGTCACCTGTAGTCGGTTAAGACTCAGTCTCCTACACCACAGATGATTCTGCCACTCAAATCCAGAAGTCTCATTAGAATAATGAGAGCCTACGTGACAAAACCACTGACAAAGGTAAAGAGAAGGAAACAACTGTTTTTGTCATTGCACATCTGCAACAGAGGCAACATAAAACCAATAGAGATTGTTCAAACCTCTATGCCCAATTACATGAACCCACTAGATGTCAGTCATCTGCCAACAAACTTTGATGTTAATTATCATTGGTTTAGAGCTCAAGAAATAGGTGACATTATTCAACAAGGTGATGAAGTTTACGATTGCAATAGGACTGATGCTAATTACATCCAAACTGAGTGCTCAAGCAAGAAACAATGACCCACCCCAAGATCATGGAGATGAAAAATGTATCAAAGTAGATGCAAATTTCCCCACAGATGATCACAATTCTTTCCAAGGCAGAAAGTTGTTGCTCTACCCCCAATATGTTTCCAAAGGTCCTCATGATTGTCTAAGAAGGGGCATAATAGTGAAGTTATTGAAGAGCCACACACCATTGGAGCTCCCCTCCAGTGCAAATAGAGAAGCAATTGAGTTTCTTAAACCACAAGGTATACAGAAAAGCATCCTCACACTTGTATCATGGCTCACTGCTCAGCAGGTAACTCTAGTTTTCAATGAAAAGGCTCATCTAGAAGGCGGAGAAAAACAATTCAAAATATCTGTCAAATGCTATCAAGGCAAGTTCCACAGTAGGATATTCTACATTTAAAAATCCAATTGGAGAAACCTTAAGCACCAAGTCAACTGCAGTGCACCCAGGAACCCCCTAATGTACAGTCAAAATCTGTCAGACCCTTGAGATTATCAAGGGGAACAAAACAGCAATCTATATCAAGACTACTATCGGGCTGACTGGTCCTTGTTGCCAACTCTACTGTCATCTACAATTGGAAAATGACCCTCAACTGAGCGAAATTCTGTCTCATCAGTAACTGTCCTAAATATATGTTTGTGGAATGTTGAAGGTCCCTGTGAAGCTGCTATTTGTTGGTAGAAAATTTCCAAATGAGAGAAATTTGAATTTGACGCCAAGGAAAGATCATTTGGCAGGCCAATTCTTTTGATGCCTTCATCAGATTAGGATTTACTTGTTCTCACTTGTTCTCTTTTTACTTGTTGTTACTTGATGCCTTCATCAGATTAGGATTTACTTGTTCTCACTTGTCCTCTAGTTGAACAAGGCTGCACGCTGTAGCCAAAGAGGGCTACACAAGGCTGGAGAATGTCTCCACAAGGTTGGCCTGCAGAGGATTTGCCTTTGTGAATGTTCTTGTAGCAGGGAAAACTTGAATCTTCAGCCCTACTGCAAAGCATCATGGTCAGTATGACTTGAGAGGTCTGTCCCAGTCCTTCAGATGCCTTTGGGGCCAAAAGCTTTCTAAGTCTCATGTTTTCAGGGACAGAAGGAGAAGTCCAGCGAGTTGCAATCAAGGGTCCCAGGCCCTCAGGAGCAGCATATGGGTGTCAGGATTCAATCTAGCAGAGGCCAACAGCAGGGGCCAGGACAGGACAAGTTAGAACTGGTCAGCTGGAAATCTTCAGGAAAGACCTCTTGTAACTTGCCGTGCCCCTGTAGCTTGAAAAGGATGTCAGCATTATGCCACTTGGTATCTATTTTTTTGTCTTGGGTTCAAGAGGGTACAGGGCCAGTTCTTCAGTGCTCCCCCTTTGTGTCAGGCAGCTGTAATGTTTTGAGAAGGGTAATGGAGATGCCATGTTTATGCCTGGTACCAGATTGTGGGTGAGTTTGATTCCTGCCTCCTCTCTAACCATAGGGGTGAAAGTTCCCCGGGGTCACCCTGCTCACTTTGCAGCATTTTCCTGTGTGCCCTACTGCAAACAATCTCACAGTGCCAGTTAGAATCATGGTTTATGGGTGACAGAGATATATACCACAATCCTAGCCAGAAAAGTCACAAACACACCCTAAACTAACCTGTGCTTTCCCTCTGGTAGCTTGGCACAGATCAGTCAGGCTTTACTTAAGAGGCAATGTGAAAAGGTTTTTTGCAACACTTCAAACAGTAAAACAGTGAAAACATCACACAAAAAGATATCACACCTGGATTGAAAGATAGAAAATAATTTATTAAAGACCAAAATGACAAACTTCCAATAAGTATAATTTGAGATATCTATTTTTACAGAATAAACTGTAAAAAAGTGCTTAGAAGCAAGACGCGCGAAACAGTGATATCTGGTCGTACCAGACCGGGCCGAAGTCAAAAGTTCAGGCTGACCGAGATGGAGTGAAAGCCGGCTGCAGGGGCCCAGTGAGGCTCACTGAAAAAAAGTACCTTAATTCTGTTTGCTTGAATGTCAAAGATTCGGAGGCTGAAGTGATGTATTGGTTTTGATCCCCGCAGTGGAAGAGATGCTTTAATCCTTCCCACGCAGAATGGAAGATGCATTGGTTTTCCCCAACACAACAGTGGTGATGTGTCTGGTTAGAAATGCATAGGTTCAGAAATTGATGTGCGTAGGTCACTCTGCGCTGAAGAGGTGATAAGTCAACTCCCATCCACGCAATGGGGCTGTTGTGCCTATTCGGATCCATGCAGCACAGGCAATTCGCCAGTTCTGATATGTGCAGTACTGCTGATACCTAGTTTCAGCTGCAGCAAACACCTTAAGCCCCCTTCCAAGGGTTCATGGCTGGAATGGCACCACTTGGCAGGGTATAATCACCAATGGCAGAGACAGATGTAGGTAGGTTGGAAGTCTTTTATGTCCCTCAGACTTCAATCAGGAGACCAGTCAGCTGGCCCTTGTAGTCACTCTGAGTTCTGGGTTGGAGAGATGCAGGTCTTGTTGTGAGGCATTCCTGTACCTATGTTGGTTCAATTTTTTAGATTGTTTTTTTATTTTACTTTTTATATGTTTTATCTGACATTGCTTTTAGAAGTGACATTTTACACATTTAGGCTTGCACAGTAATATTTCAAGAATACATTGTACATGGTGTTTGTTTTTAGTTAGCCTTTCTCAACATGTATTCTGTACACTCTGGTCAAGGCTAGGAACACAGTACAAGATATCCTAGTGCTTGAGTTGCCCAATTGGAGACAGCTTTTAACATCCAGACATATCATTGCATCAGAGCTGTGCCTCTTACAATATAGTGGGCAGAGGAGCACTCCAGCCATGACCATCTTGGGACAAATTCTGTGCTCGAAATGCAGCTCTGCTGGCTAGATCTTTCAGTTTGCAGAGAATGATTGCCATCTACACTACAGGCCTATTTCCTAGTTCAATTCTCCAGGAATGGTGGCTAAGGATATCCTCTAAGATCGGGCAAAGGAAGGGGTACATTCACTATGCTCTCAGGATAGGGTTAGTGATAGGTAGGCTTATCTAGAAATAATTTGCCATGGTTGGACTATTTATTCTTTTCACCATGTTATAATGCTGGTAACGTTGCTTTGTTTCATATGCCTATTTATTGCAGCTCATTCTCTCTATGTTACTACAATTGTTTCGATAAATGTATTGAAAACTTATCTTGTATCTCTCTTGTACTTCGTCTAGGCATGCAAAAATAAGACAGCTATTCCCACTGTTCCCTTGGGGATCATAGAGTCATTATCAGGTTGTCATAATCACCTTCTAACCCGGTAAGGTTAAGGGTTTGGATGAGGCACTGTGTGCTCGCCAGGAATAGGGATGACAGCTTCGTATGGTATGGACAGACTCAGTCCTATTATTTTAGTAGAACCTATAAGAGTCTAGTCCTTGTCACTCCCATTCAAGAGGGCAGCAGGTCAGCACAGCAAAGCAGCAGTCTAGCAGAGTAGCAGTCCAGCAGAGTGGAATTTGTTGGAACAGCGCAGCAGTCTTTCTTCCTGGTAGCGTGTCCACAAGTCCAGAAGTGCACTGTTTTTGTGATGTCAGGGATGCAGTATTTATACCTAGTTTGTACTTTGAAGTGTGGGAGACTCCAAAGACAGGCCTTTGAAGTCCACAGATGTCCTGCCTCTCCTGCCCTGGCTCCAGATTCACTACTGTAATGCCCTTTGTGTGGGGACAGGACACAACCTATCAGGATGTAGATGGCTCATCAAGTTACACCTACGCTCCTATGTTGGGTATGGCTGTCTAGGGGGGATACACAAAGCCCAGCTGTTAACCACCCTAGACAAGTGATTAGAGACATTCTGACGGCACCAAATGGCTAAAGTAAGAAAATGTCAACTTTCTAAAAGGGGCATTTCAGAATTACAATTTAAAATCAAACTTCACCATAAGTTGTGATTTTAAATTGTGATTCAAGAGACACTAAACTCAAAAAACTAATCTCTTCCAGAATGTGAATTATACTAGTAAGCTGTAATAAAGTAAACCCAATGATATTTTATGGGACCGATAGGTCTGTAGTTAAAAATGACTTTGGGAGTTTTTCACTACCAGGACATGGAAAACTGTAACATACATGGCCCGTCTTTTAAATACATTGAACCATGCCCTATGGGTTGTGCAGGGCCTACATTAGAGATGACATATGTATAAAAAGGGAAAGTTTGGCCTGGCAACATGTTTATTTTCCCAGGAACATGGTAGTGTAAATTGCCCATACAGGCTCTGTAATAGCCTGAGTCATGGTTAGGGGGCTATGTAATTAGGTGGCACAATCAGTGCTGTATGCTTACAAGTAGCATTTAAATTACAGGCCCTGAGCGCATGTAGTGCACTGTACCAAGGACTTATAAGTAAACCAAATATGCCAATTGTGGATAAGCCAATATTACGGTGTTTAGGGGAGAGCACACACGCACTTTAACACTGGTTAGCAGTGGTAAAGTCCACAGAGTCTTAAATCCAGCAAAAATTAGTTGAGAAAAGTAGAGGAGGTAGGCAAAAAACGTGGTGGAAAACCACCTTAAGGCTGTCAGGTCTAACAGTGCCCCTCTCTGTCTAAGTCCAATATTGTGAAACCATTGTCTAAAACCTGTGTTCCTACTCCAGAGGTGTGGAAAGGGAAATGATCAACCCCTTCTATGCGGGCACTTCAAACTAGTCATGGGGGCAGCTCCAAGCCTACTGGGATTGCTGCCTGTTTGACTGAGAAACCAAAGAAGTGGGCCTGTCCAGGTCTCATCTGACAACTGCCATTGACAGAGGAAGCCCCTAGGAGATGAAGTAATTTCCTGAACACTGCCCAAATTGTCATTCTGCCAGAGGAAGAAAATCATCTCCACACTCCCAGGCCTTTGGCTCTGCTCTAGAATCAGATTTCACACCTTCTTCAGAGTTGAGTGCTTTGAGGGCTTCATCTAGAGATTAATGCAAATTAGCCTTCAGGGGCAATAGGCATAGAAAAGATAACGTTTCAAAGAACATTTTCTTTGCTATGTATTAGAACTCTGTCTCCACTAGTGAATTGGACTTTTTAAATACATAATACAATGAGACCCAGAATGATATTTCTAGGAATTTCGTACTAAAAAAATAGCATTATTAATGTACTTGTGTATCTCAGTGTTTCTCTGTAGAAAAGCCAGCCTTGCTACAATCACAGTAGCTTTTATGTGCTAGTTAATGTAAGGATATGTTAACATTAAATTTCCACATGTCTTACTTTAAATACCCTGCACACTGCCTTATGGACTATAACACCTACTAAGGGGTGAAATTAATATTTAAAAGGGTTTATTTTGACAGGTTGAATTTCAGTTTTAAAACTGCTCTAGTTATACTACAATGGTAAATCTGAAGCTATGTTTGCACTGCCACTGTCGTGAGTGGTATAGGAGGTGCTGCAGTTCATGTAATGTAACATGTAATGAGTGATATATTATGTGAGATCATAAGCAGTGCATGATGGGGTGCATATTATAACTAGTTCACTAAACTGTAACTAGGATACCTAATTGTTTTTGAACATTAGCTCTTGTTTCACTCCAACATCAAGCTATAACGTAAGTTTAACTTTTTTCCCAGTGAATTTCTGAGGTTTTTCTTACATAAGAAAATGCTTAGCACCTAATCTACCTATAATGTAATTTTAACATTTGTTTTATTTATTGAATAAAGTGAAAAAATGCATTTATTTGTTTAGCGAATTATAATATTTTAAAATTAAGGAGCTGTTAATCAACTGAAAAATGGGTAGGCTGAGCATATAGATGTTCAAAGGGGATATTGTACTTATGAAGACATCGCTTTCTTTAACTATTTTTTTAAACATAGTTTATTGCTTTTTAAATGAACAACTCTTAACCATATATACCGTTACAGAGATGAAGTTAGATGATTCAATAGCGATCGTCTTCATGACTGTATATCCATCTGCAGACATTTAACAGCGGCATTGTTTAACTAGTGTTAACCCCTTTAAAATCTATTATGCATCAAGTTAATAAAAACCCATAACTCAACTCAAATTTCTAACCACTGGTTTCATACCTTCATTACCATCTCAAGGCTCATTCACTTCAGGAAGGTAATGCTGTAAATTCAATAGCTCATACTGGCATTTAGGAGTGCCTAACTTTTGTCATGGATACAAAATGTTTGCATGCCAATTGTTCATTAAAAATATGTGCTGACATTGCAGGTGGTCACTAGGGTGTTAATTTCTAATGAGTTAACTGACAAATTGCTGCTGGTGTTGAAAGTACATTTTTTACTCTGCGTGTCATAATGATTTAAAAAAGATTGGGAAAGCTATTTGAGGAGATGAGTCTTCCAGAGCACTAAGCATAATGTCTATGATTAAAACCCTCATTGTATACCTTTACTGCAGTCTCCTACGTAGTAAATTCCTTTTAGTTGTATTGCTTTGATTCCAATAACATGTCATAGATTGTTTTTAGCGCTACTGACGAATCTCCATGAAAGTTTCCCAAAAAAGATTCATCCACCTCAGCTTCTTTCTGGGAAGTTTTGGGATGATCCATCAAGACTCAATACAATAACAATGCAATGCATTTGTAAAGCGCACAGCTTCCCTCGAGGAGCATTCAGGCGCTAGCGGAAAGATCAACCCAGGTAACCATAACAGCAATGGTGCTAAATGTCATTTATGCAAGAATAAAAAAGTATGGTTTTTAAGCTCTTTTTAAATACAGCTTCAAATGAACTGCTTCTCATATCAAGTGGAAGCACATTCCACAACCTTACTGCTAGGAAACTGGAAGATCTACCTCATCTTCCAGCCTTGTGGATACAGGGAAGATGAAGATGTTTAAGTTTGTTGGAACTAAGAGATCTCTCCTGAATGTAGGGCTGAAAGCGGCATCTGAAATAGAGAGTGCCCCAATGATTATAGGCTCTGATAGCGAGAATGAGAGCCTTGAACTGGATTATTATATTCAATGGAAACCAGTGAAGTTGATGTAAGTGTCCTGACACTGCTACTCGGTGGGGAATCTTGAGAATCAGCTGCGCAGCAGCATTCTGAATGATCTGGCGATGCTGAATCAGGAAGGCCTGGAGCCCAAGAGACAAGCTGGTAGCATAATCCAACCTGGAGGGGATCAACGTGTGGACAATTGTCTTGCAACATTCTATAGGGATAAGGTATAGCATCCTTCTCAAGGATCTAAGGGTAAGGAAGCACGTAGAAAATTAGGCTTGATTTGTGGCTTGAAAATAAGGCTGGGGTCAAATTTCGTCCTGAGATTTCTTGCCACATCTGACCGAAGGGGGCCATTTCTGACAGCCACCAAAGGCTAGGTTCGGAGGTGGACTTGAAGCCAAAGAAAAGAATCTCAGTCTTTTCTGCATTGAGCTGTAAACAGCTTGCATTCATCCAGTCCACCATAGAGTTTGAAGGATCTCAGGGACGTAGATACATTTTCCTGTATTTTCCGATAGGATACAGCTCCCACTCCCCAAAGCTCCATGAGTTTTGCTAGAGGCTCCAGATATATAGTAGGAAGAGTGGGGCTGAGGGCAGAGCCCTGTGGTGCTCCACAAGCTAGCTTGCAGTAGAGTTGAAAGGAGGAAGAAAAACATCCTGGGAGCTCTCACTAATGAAGGATTTGAGCCATGACATGGCTTGGTGCCTAATGCTGATCTTTCCAGTCTCTCGAAGCAAAACCGTGGCAATTTCGAATGCAGAGGAGAGGTCCAAAGCATTGTCATGGCTCGGGTACTTGAGTCAAACTTTTCTTTAATGTATTCTAAGACTTGAAGTAGAGGGGTCTCAGTGCTGTAGCCAGCATGAAATCCCAAATGGGAGTCACAGAGCCAATGATTCAACTCTAGAAACTTGTGATATCTGCCTGTTTACAATTTTCTTCAATAGTTTTGCAACTGAAGGAAGGAGTGAGATTGGCCTAAAGTTACTAAGAACCTTAGGGTTGGCTGATGGCTTCTTAAGCAGAGGGAGCAGCAAAGCTTGTTTCCAGCAGGTTGAGACCTTCGCTCGGTCAAGGGATTTGTTTATTAGTCTCTTCAGGATAGGATTCACCATTGGTGCAGCCAGTTTGAGTATGGCCTGTGGGCAGGGATCTACAGGACAGCCCGACTTACATCTCACAAGTTCTGTTGAAGATTCCTCCTAGGTAATGGGGCACATCTGGTCAATAATGGCCAAGAATGGGAGTAGGACGAAGTTTCTGGATTAGAGAAACACTGCACAAGGAATTGGTCTTAGACGGCTAGGACTTTTCTTGAAAAAAAAGTCAGAGAGGTCCTCACAAAGCTCCATGGAAGGGGTTAGGGTATTTTTGTTACCATGGGAGAAAGAAAAGAGCTTACAATTTTAAATAACTCTTGCAGTTTGTTTGAAGTTTCGGAGATGGATGTGGCAATAAAGGTTTTTTATGCCAACCAAATGGCCACATGGTATTTCTTAAGAGCAGCCTGGTAAATTGCTTTTACACCTTTATCAGATTTAGACCTCAATGCCTTTCTCACCTTTCTTTTTTTATCTTTATTTATGCTTTTATGTTATAACTCTTAAACAAGATGCAATTACGTCATCCCACATTAGTTTTAGTGTATATACAGTGATCAAATTCTATCCAACATGTAGCGTCTCTTATTACATCAGTGAGTTCAGACCAAAGCAGTACGGTATAATGAGGACGCACCTGATATCCTTCCGAGACCTCCACCTTTGATACAGTTTATGTCTCCTTCATCCTATGGCACCCAGAGCACATTAGGAACTTGCAGCGTATCCATTGGGGCTATCCCCATCTGTGCCTTGAGTTCAACCTCCCTCGGGTTCCCCCGTTTTTTACCAATTAGCTATTTCTTATAAGCTCCCCAATATTGTTTAGGTCTGCTGGTTAGAGGTGTTAGCTCATTAAATGTATCTGTGTGTGTGTTGCAGAATAGCATGTCAGTGTGCCATTCCTTTACCGTCGGTAGCGGCCCTCAATCCCATCTCATGGCTATCCTATGCTTTGCCAGTAACAGCTCCATAGATATCAAGCTTCGATCAACTTTCTGCCCTCCCTATCATAGCTCAGCAGCGCCAGGAGGGGTGTACATGCCAGTTGCTGTCCTCCTATATTTTCTACTTCTGCAAATATTTTACCCCAGAACTATTGTATGCCCCTAGCCTTTTTAACCTTTCGATGTTCATTTCTCTGATTTTAAGGATTTCAGAGAGCTAAGGCGCAGAGAGAAAAAGTGTCTTTTAGGTGTTAGATGTTAGAGGCTCAATGGTGTCAATGGCATTTATCAGCCAACCATTGAAATCCAGTACATCCTGTTCTAAGACCCCTGTCCTCTGATAGGGAAAAGACTGATGCGACTCACATTAGGGAGTCTGAGATTTTGTTCCAAGGTCTGGACTCCTTGTTTGTTGGACTATGCAAACCAAATGGCGTCAAGGAAATAACACTGAAAGGGATCAATACATGGTCAGACCACACGAGTTTCAAGACTAGCATTAACCTGACTGCAGGGTTAGCCATAATAAGGTAATGCCAAGAAAAAAGGAAGGGGTCCCTAAGCACGTTTTCCCAATCCAATGCAATTTCCTGTAGAAAGTTTAGACAGTGCTACAGCCAAACAGCTGAGTGTGATGTTACCAAATTTAGAAGAAGTCTAGATCCTTACCCAGAAGGTGTGCTTTTTGTGATTTGGTGTAAATTGGTTGGGTAGTTTTTGACAAATCACTGTTCAAAATGTACGGTCATCTAGAAGCGCAGGACTACTGTGTTTCCAGATGACTGAACAAAAGATAAGTATCTGATTCGCTGCCGTCAACATCTACAAAGATGTTTGGCAAACATTTTAGTACTCAGTCCCTGTTTTTCTGATTTATATATGTTAATATGCTAAACCCTATTGACCTGCCTTTAATAGTTTGGTTTTCTGACACTATGGCAAAGCCAGTAGGTCTGCCTTACTGGAAATGAAACCATTTATGATGTTACTTTAAATTTAAAAAACTCAGCAATACGCTGAAAAAACAATTTAGATAAAAAAGTCAATAAAACATTTTAAACTAAATACCACAGAAATTCACAAGTTATAGTTAGCTAAAATAACTATAGCTTGCACCTTTGTAATGCACTGCTCATGATGTCACATATTACATCAGTTATGACATGTTCTATGACATCATTGATATTATTGTCGCTGTTATCTTAAATAAAATCCTTGATGATGTCAATGTGCATGGGGACACGTGAGTTACAGTTACTTCAGTTAACTTTAATTGGTGAATTTCATTGTTTTATTTTGGATTTAAATGTTAGGTTTTTGCTGACATTTTCACCCAACTACAACATCACTTTAATATATATACAGATATATATGTATTTATATATATGAATATATATATATATATATATAGTCGCTTGAACCTTGGATATAGTGAATATCTCCGTTTTTTAATTGTAAGGCAAAATACAATTATACATACATAACTCTAACGTCACTTTAAATGTTCTTTTTTCTCATCTCTCTAGTTTTTTTTAAACATGAAATAAGATCTTATTACCATACCCAAGTATAGCAATGGTAGTTTTTTTGCAAATTTCTGGGTTTTATTCATCATATTTCCCCTACTCAACTGCTGAACACAGTCTTTGGCTGTGCACATATGGGGGATTGGCTGCCGGGCCTGGCCTATGGTACCAACTCCACACTGAGCAAGGCCTATAGCAATACGTGGCATTGGGTTGGCTGCAGGCCCTGAGCTCAACCCCACCAGGCCATGTCTGGCCTGTGATTGGCAGGACATTTGTTGCAGCCAGGCCCGGCACCCAACTCCCTTTTGGGTGGGCTTCCCCCAGCACTGCAGAGACTTTCACCTTCCATTGCTGTCCTTTAGGTCCAGCACCAGCCTCCGTCTGTCAGCAGTCCTTCGCCAGTACACCACCTTCAGAACTGTAACATCTAAATAGGATAAGACGAGTACTCCATCCTGGCGGTCTTTGGCTCAGCCACAACACATCTAAATATGGTGGTTGGGATACTGTCAACTTGACGGTCCGCTGCCGCAGTGGATCGGAAGTATAACACCAAGATCTAAATCAGGCCTTGGCTCCTTTTTTGGAAGTCGAAAAATCTTCAGCAGGTTGAAGCTGCAGGTTGTGGCTAACGATGGCTCCACTAGGAGATGCTGAACAGCATTAGCTGCTGCGGAGATGAGCGTAGCAGAAACTGCAAAGTGAGGCCAATCGGTGAAGAACCTTGGGTGGATCGACAAGCAGGTAGATCATGGTCTCCTCTCATTTTTCAGAGAATTTTTTAGCTAAAAATGTTCCAAGTACTACATTTTGGATTTTAGCTATCTGGGCTTCTTTAGCACTACTTGTAAGGGTCCAGGAAAGGAGCGGCACCTCTTGGAGGGTTGGGACTCACTCAGACTGGGGTCAAGTGCAGGTTGAAGATGGCCTGAGCGTTTCTGTTCCTGAGGTTCTGATCAAGAAGCCAGCCAACAAGCCCTTGGGGTCTCTATGGTAGTCCTGGGTTCAAGCAGTAGAACAGTTGGGGGTGCAGCAAAGCAGTCTTCTGACGTACACCGCAGGCCACAGCAGCAGGCAGTCCTGAGGGTCCTATACCTGTGCTTCTTTAAAGTAGGAGAAATTTGTATATCTTCCCTTTGAAAGGTGCTTGGAATTTCCTAGTTCCCTGTCCTGGCTTCAGCCTCTCTACAGGCACAATGAGGTAGTGTGAAGTTATTTGTGTGAAGGCATTGACCTGCAAGATCTGCCCCCACCATACTGCCAGTGATGACCCATTAAAGCACACCTCATTCTGCTAGTGTGTGGCTGTCTGTTAGGAATATACAAAGACCAGCTATGCCCAGTCATGTGACCCAGGAACAGGCTGCAGGCACCAAATAGTGAGGCCAGGAAAATGGCAACTTTCTAAATGTGCCATTTTACAATTGTGAAATAAAATCTGCTTTTACCATTACAGAGGATTTTTCTTTACCAAAACATGAGTTGGAGACCTGGTCCCAATCAAAAGTGTCCTAAGGCAAGCAAAAAACAATTCAGAACATTAAGAGGATGAAGGCAACAATTTTGGTGGAAGACCACCCTAAGTGTAACAGGTCATACATATACATATACCCTTCTCCACACCCCAGGCCCCTTTCCCCCTGGCTGGAGGGAATACTTGTACATTACAGGAGAGCCATTAACAGGCATTTTTTTTTTTTTTGTTAAATCTGTTTATTGGTATTTTAGTTTGGATAAAACACACATAGGAAGACATCACTGTATAAATGTTCTATTACATATCGTGAACGAGCTGTAATACAACCACGCAAAGAAAGCGAAGACTAGAACTATGCACAAAAAGAACATATCTGTACCAGCAGGGCATCACTTGTTATAAAAAATAAGGCATAAATAAGGTGGTGCATCGTGCGTGGATCAAATTCTAAAAAATATTGTATCACATGTTTACAAAGCAGAGAAAGTCAAAGATACATGAGCTAATAATTGAGCATATAAAATTCTAAGAGCAGAGACATCATGGGTCGTAATGTAATCCAAGAAAGAAAAAATATAGTTAGCTACAGGAACCAATAAGATCAAGATACAATGAAAACAACAATAAAGAGCTACTTAGTGAAGAAGAGGCACATCAGCAAACAGTTTGGATAGGCACATCATCGAGGAAAGCGCGATAGATTCACGTGAAATAATTACGATCAGAGAGGGGGGTGAGGAAGCAATAAGTGATGCAACACAGCAATTGTAAAGTAGGGGTGAGACGATGTGAGAGAGCAGGGAGTTCAGAGCGTGAAAACAGCTGGCGGGTTGGGACTATGGAACTGACATATGCAATAAGTTTAGCTAGGATTGGGTGGGGTGTCCACACAGAGGGAAGCAATGGGGGCAGGAGCGGCTAATTTATCTTCTACTTTCACTAAATACGTGTCCCATAATGTAATCCCACCTACACCCCCATGTTTGCGGCTGTCGTATTCAAGTGCTTGTGCTTCAGCCATAGCCCAGTGTAGCACCCCTCGAAGCCATTGCGATATATCAGGTTTCGGAGCCTTCCAGCTCATAGCAATCAAGCGTTTAAAGAGGATAAGGGTGAGGTCCACAAACTTTAAATAATACAGGGACAATTTAGATCTGCGAGTTATCCCTAAGAGGCATAGAAGTGGGTCTAGAGGGATGGGAACGTCAACAATATCGGAGATATGTTGTACAACGTGTGCCCAGGTGAGAGATATGTCAGCGCATTCCCATGTAATATGTAGGAAGGTGGTGTTGTCCTGGCCGCATCGTGGGCACACCGAGAGAGCTCCCGGAAATATTTGATGCAGTCTATGAGGAGACAGGTAGGTTTGATGGATGTAATTGAAATGTGTAAATTTCAGTCTAGCATTCCGCGAAACGTATTTGACTTGTAAGGCCATCGTCCAATGGGGGTCTGTGAGGGTTACTCCCAGGCCCTGGTCCCATTTAGATCTGCTATGGGAATGGGGTACAACAGGTGTGTCTCTCAGGAGGGCGTATAAATTAGTAATTGCATTCCTTTCCCCAGTCCTGGTCAATGAATGGTGGAGTATGGTGTGAATTGGAGGTTCTAAGGAGCCGATGCACCATATTTGTCGAACTACAGCCTGTAGAGCTGCATGGGCTAGGAATTGTCCGTGATCTGAGCGATAGAGGGTACTGAGTGCTTGAAAAGTATGTAGTTTCCTATCTCCAAATAACTCACTGACGCGGGACAGCCCTCCCTCGCGCCACGCGCAAAAATCATATCGTTGCTGGAGGTCATGAACCTGGGGCAGCTCCCAGAGCGGGAGCTCCGGGGAGTAGGGAAATCGCTGTCGCCGTCTACGGATAACCTTAACCCAAGTGGCCTTCGCCGTGCAGAGGAGCAAGCCCGCGTGTGTGCCGGGCTGAGGACGGCTAAAGAGCCAATGTAACACTCCCGTGCCACCTGTCATCTGGCGGATCATGGTCCCCTCCATGGAAGGGGTCTCTGATAGCCAAGTCATAAGCCAGTGGAGTTGAGCCGCAGCATAATAACGGCACAAATCCAGAATCGCCATACCCCCCTCCTGAGTTGGGTGGTGTAATACATCAAGGGAAACCCGTTTGCGTCCCGAGCCCCAAATGAGGGAGGTCAATAAACTGCATGTGGCTGTGAAAAAAGCTCACCCCGGGAGGAATGGAAGGGCCATGAAAAGATAGAAGAACCAGAGAAGTATTAGCATTTTGGCAATAGCCGCTCTACCCATCGGGGAGAGAGGCAAACGCAGCCAAAACGGCATGGACCCACGAATGGAAGAGAGCACTCTATTATAATTGCCTTCCACAAAATCTGTGGCAGTGTGATAGACATCTACACCGAGATAGCGGAAGCTGTCGGCCACCCACAGGAGTCTGTCCTGGGGAGATGACCGAGGTGCAGCGTTGTTATTTCTACAGAGGGGAAACATACAGGACTTACCCCAGTTCACTCGAAGGCCAGACAATTCACCGAAATGGTCTAACAGGAGGAATAAATCGGCCAGGGCCGAGGTCCTATCGCGCAGGTAAATTAGTACGTCATCAGCGTATAAAGAGGTAATGTGCCAGTTACCATCTACCCACAAGCCCCATGAAGCTTCCTCCTGCCGTAATCGTATAGCAAGAGGTTCCATCGCCAGGGCAAAGAGTATCGGTGACAGGGAGCAACCCTGCCTGGTCCCCCTTTGAATGGGAAAGGAATCAGATACGCAGTGTCCAGTTCGAACCCTAGCACGAGGAGCTGTATAGAGAAGTTTTATCCATCGCAACATCTGGGGACCAACACCAAAATGCCCCAATACCCACAATAAATACAGCCATCCCAGAGTATCAAACGCGTTTTCAAAATCTAAAGACATCGCCACTGGACAACCGTCCCCCCTGGACAGTGTATCAATGAGGTGACAGAGACGTCGAACGTTACCATAAGTAGTTCTATGAGGGACAAATCCATTTTGGTCAGGATGAATCAGGGAAGGAAGAAGGGGGAGTAATATGTTAGCCAATAATTTACTAAGGATCTTATAGTCAATATTGAGCATGGAGAGTGGACAATAGGAGCCCACTTCAAGGGGATTCTTACCAGGCTTTGGAAGGACCACAATAAGGGCTTCGTTCAATGTGGAGGGGAGCGCACCTCGTTGGTACGATGCCTCGTACAAAGTCAGTAATTTGGGTGCGAGAGTGGTCCCAGAGAGTCTTTCCTCTAGCCATCTGTTGTAGTACGAGGTTCACCTCATCAATTTGTAGTGGGTGGTCCAGGTCCTGTCTCTGTTGTTGTGTAAGGGAGGGCACCCGAAGATCGCTTAATAACGGATGAATATCAAACGTAAGGGGGGTCGATCGTGCTGTATATAGATTTTTATAATAATGAGCAAAGGCTGCGTTAATTGCTTCCTGCGTATTGACCACTACACCATGCTCATTACGGATTGCACCTAGAACTGTTCGTGGAACCTCAGAACGCAGTAACCACAATAATATACGTCCTGGTTTGTCACCCTCTCTGTGTTGTTGCAGAGAGTATGTCTTATAGTCCAATTTGCCAAGTCTGTGGGAGTCCTCCCGGTGTTGGTGGCGCCGCGCGGACAAACATCGACGGGCGGAGGGATCAGTGATAGCTGCAAATTCCAATTGCCGTATTTCGTGTTCAAGCTTCCCTACACTGCGGGCAAAGGCTGATCTCGCTCCCCAGGAAGAGGCCATGCAATGGCCCCGAATCACAACCTTCATAGCATCCCATTCTGTTCTGGGGTCCCCAACAGAGCCTTCATTATGTTTAAAATATTCCGTAACGGTGGTACCGAGTTGAGTTTTAAACGGCGCGTCTTGGAGAGCGGCCACTTGCAGCTTCCATAGTGGGATTCGCGGTCTGGCTGGCCCCCATTGGAACGACACCCTAAGAGGATTATGGTCCGACCAAGTTCTACCCAGATATTCAGAGCTACGGACGTGTGGCCACAGAAGGGAATTACAAAAAATATAATCTAGCCTAGTGTGTATATGGTAGCCAGGGGCATGATACGAGTATTCCCTATCGTCTGGGTGATGTAAACGCCATATGTCACTTAAGTGCATAGTGTGTGACCAGCGTCGAAAATGTTTAGTGGATAGGAGACCAGGGGTGTTTGGCAGAAGAGGAGTCGAGCGATCCATTGCAGTGTGTTGAATACAATTAAAATCACTCCCCCACAGACTGGGAGTATTGGGATCTAACAATAAGGTAGGAGTTAAATCATTGAAAAACGTGCCTTGTAGGGTGTTAGGGCCATATACAGAAGTCAAGAGAATGGGGCGCCCATTTAGAAGGCCGTCCAATATGACATACCGACCATCCTGATCAATATGAGACCTAGTTTTAGTGAATGGTACCTCCGGCGCGAGCCATATCAGGGCGTCTCTGGCATACGCGGAGTAGTCAGTACCAAAAACGTGACCATTCCAGCGCTGCTGCAATTTAAGTAATTCATCATGAGTCAAGTGTGTTTCTTGCAGGCAGGCAATATGGATATGGCACCGTCGAAGGTAAGTGTAAATTCTATATCTTTTTATGGGATTACCCAATCCACGGATATTCCAGGTTAATATATTATAGTCCGTAGACATAGGCAGTTAGAACAAAAAGGCATAGCAGTACCCTCCCCTCCCCACCCTCCGAACTCCCAAAAAGAAGCGATCCCCCTCATGTTAAACACCAAGCAGACTCTAACTACAGAAAACATCAGAAAAACTCCCTGAACCCAGTCCTGTATCGCAACAGATAGCATGCCACAACCCCATAAAAAAGGAACAAAAACACATAGAACTTTATGAGAAACAGCTGTGACCAAGAGATAGTGTACACGCAGTATCCCCTGCGGTTTGGGGGGGGGGTTGTATGTATCATGAAGTGCAATAAAGAGCATCCCAAGGACCCCGGAGTAGCAACATACAATTGCGCCCAGGGGCCACGAGAGAACAGGAGGTGCCACTAATATGGAGACATGGGACAAGAAAAAATGGACAGAACATCACCAATATTCAGGAGCCGTAGGTTGTGGTGTGTCAAAGATCATCAGCCAGTCTCGGAGTCATCAGGGGTGCACGTTCATCACCAGAGGCCTTGGAGGGTGACGTGGCCCCAGTATCTGAATCAGAGGGGAACTGAAACTTGTCGGATAAAGCCAAAAAGGAGTTATGAGAGAAGTGCGCCGTTTCCTGTATCGCTTTCTCTTGTTCAGTAACCGCTTGAGTACGAGAAGGACCAGCTTTACTTGATTTCTACTTGCGTCGTTTGAAATGTGGGGTCAGCCAAGTGGTGTCTTCCAGAGTATCCGAAGCCGAGTGCACCAAGCCCTTCGCTTGCTACCAGGTCCACACATCCTCCGGGGATTGAAAAAGTCTAGTGGCCTCACCGTCACTCACCTGCAATTTAGCTGGGAATAAGAGTGCAAATTTATAATTTAGTTCTCGGAGGCGTTGTTTCACTTTGGTGAAGGAGTTACGTTTCGCCTGTACTTCTGCCGTAAAGTCAGGATATGCTGATATCACAGCATTTTCATAATGCCATGGGCTGTGGGAGCGAGAGTGCTGTAAGATTAAGTCTCTATCGCGGAAATTCAATAACCGGGCAATAATAGGTTGTGGCGGTGCCCCTGGGTGAGGGGTTCTGCCGGGGACTCTGTGCGCTCTCTCCACAGAGAAAAATTTGGCAGGCTTGCTGTCTAGGACGTGGTCAATCAGCCATTGCTCCACAAAAGTTCAGTATTGGGTGATTCAACCTGCTCAGGAAACCCTACAAGTCTAATGTTAATCCAACGAGACCTGCCCTCAGCGTCCTCTGAGCGGTTATGTAGGGTAGTCAGATCCAATTGCATTTGTTTCAGTTGGAAATGCAAGTCTTGCACCGTGGGACGGAGAGCTGCCAATGAGGATTCCGTTTCCTCTACATGATCAGTCAATTTACGATGGTCGGCCCAGAGTATAGTAACATCTGTGGCGATTGTGTTGATTCTGGTTTCCAAGGACGTTTTAGTGTCGAGGATAGCTTGAAGAACCTTATCGAATTGGGCAGAATGGGATTTGAGTGTAGCGTCCAGCTGTGCCAGGGTCTCCAAGACTCCCCCTTCCTTTAAGGGGAGATCAAGCTCAGGCCCTGGAGCCCTAGACGCCTTAGGTTTGCCCATCATTGCCGCCCAAAGAGGAATACAGGGGAGCGACGGAGAGGAACACCGGGGAAGCAAAGTAAAGAACAGAGGCAGCAATATGGGGTTCCGTGACACCAAGGAGCAACAACAAGAGCAGGCAGCGTCGGAGTGAAGGGGAGTCGCCATGTACCCCCAAAGCCCAGAGGAGTCGCAAATGTTTCTAGATGGGCACAGTCTCGCACATATGGTGCAACCAGCTCGAGGCGGACCACTCCCTAGCAGTACAAGACGGTCCAGTAATCATCAGCACTAGGGCTCTTCCAACAACTCTGCTCACCGCTGTGTACCAGTCCGTCACCTCGCCGGGTGCACACGCAGATGAAGATCCCCCCCGGTGTCCGCGGAACGTGCGCTATAGGTACTATATGCAGGGACCCAAGGCAGGGCACACCGGTAAAAGCAAGGATCGGCTGCCGTATTGGAGCAGACCGCCGCGGAAGGCCAGCGGTCACCAGTTTCTCAAAGCCTCCAGAGATGCGTCTCAAAAACCCCCGGCCCTCCGGGCAAAGGCCAACAAGTAATCCCGGCGTAGAGCGTAAGTGTGTGAGGCCATAGGGAACCCAGCCAGGCAGATCGTGCGGGCCATCGTCATCAGAGGGAGAGACCCCCCTGAGTGGGGGGTACGGCACGAGCACCCGCAGGGACGATGGAGGACGTGCAGCGCACGCGGGCCCCCCAGCAGGTCGGAAGGCTCCGCAGACCTGGAAGTGGGGCACGCCCACAGCAAAGGCCGAGCACCCGCTCGGATCCACCCAAGCAGTGTCAGGTCCGGTTGGAGTATCCCGATAGGAGCCCCCTGTGCTGCCCCACTCAGCGCTTAATTGGGTGGTGCCGATACGTAGAAATGCGCCATCCGGGAGGGCTTTCCCTCCGCAGGCTCAACCCCAAGGTAGAGTCGGGCCACGCCGTCAAGGCCCCTGCTGCGGCGGTGGGTACCGGGCAACGGGGCACATCGCCACCCAAAAATCACTGGCCAACCGACTCCGGAGCCACCAGGCCACCTCCAGGCAACGCTTCCTCGGGCCCCAGGACAGCAACACTGCCGTGACAGGATAAATGTTCCGGGGCCGGTGCGGAGCTCTTAATTATGCGTCTGCTCCGGCTGCCATCTTGGCTCCGCCCCCGCCATTAACGGTCATGTGACCCTGGACAGTAGCAGAAAAGCACATTTGGATTAGGTACAAAAACTGCCAACTTTCTAAAAGTGGCATTAAAAAATCCAACTGTATTATTAAGGAGGACCTAAAGTACAATTCACATGACTGTTAGAAGTATTTCTCTAGGGATTTCCAAACGGGAGTTCTCTCTTATTAAATGTAATAAGGCAACCCAATATTAGTCTATAAGAAAGATAGCCTTGCTGCATTGAAAAATGACTTTAGGGGGTTTTCACTGCAAGAACATGTAAAGGTTAAGTGCACATGTCCTACTTTTTAGATTCTCTGCACCCTTCCCTATGGGCTGTTATACCCTACCTTAAAGGTGACATAAATATTACAAATAAAGTTTTAGGCCTAGTAAAGTTTTAATTGGTAGGTCAAAATGTCAGTTTTAAAACTGCACAGACAGACTGCAATGGTAGGCCTGAAACATGTTTTGAGGAGTGAAACTGGTACTTGCATCTTTGACAGCGGCCCCACTGCACTGAACACAGTATCACAAGAAACAGTGACTACTGGACAATCAAGATAATGTATTGCCAGCCTGCTGTTCAGGCCATTTTTCCTTCTTCCCAAGCCAAAAGATCAATAACTCTTGCTCCAGGTACACCTCTGTTAGGTAATCCAGATAGTCTTATACCATCTTCACAATTGTCATAGTTGATATTTGCTGTATCTGTGTTGCCTGTTCCTGTGCACGTGACTGAAGTTCTGCCACATGAAGCCGACCCATTGCATAATATGACAGTGAACCTAAAGCTATTGCTGCTCTCGGTTTAGTAATAGACAGCAATAGTGTTGGTTGCTGCTGCAGTGTCTAAGAGCCAGCAGCAATGACTTCCCTGGAAGCTGAAAGTTGCACTTTTGTTTTGCTCTTGTCTCAAATTTACAGTTATTCCTCTTAAAGGTCAACCTCTTTGCTGACAATCCAAGTCTTGTAAATTGAGGCATCCAATTCTGACACAGGAATGAAAGTGGCCAGTGTTTTGTGTACCATGGATCCAAAATCTTGGCACAGATGTACCCTTGGAAGGACACAATCTCATTTTGCTGCTGTTGATTTTCCTGTGAAGATTTGATTTGTTGCTCAGACAAATCATTTTCAGACTCGCTGCTCTCGGTGACTGCAGTTACTGCAGCTGTGAGAGACATGCGCTTAGGTCTTTGTAGTAGTTCCACCTAATTAGAAGGGATCCTTTCCTATCCAGTTCCTTCCTAGAGAACAGTGCAGCAGTTATGCTGCATTTCCTGAAAAAGGATGAAAGGTTGATGCTAGTGGTGGCAACTGCAAAAGACTTCTCCTCATCGGACCCTTTCATGGGAGCAACCTTTTTCTTCAGGGTCATCTTCTTAGCATTAGCAGGTAGTACTCAGAATAAGCAGAAGCACTAATCAGATGCCACCATCGGCTAATTTGCAGACTTGTCTCTGTCTCGTAGTATAATGTATGACATTTAGTGAACCTGTGGGAATCCCAAAAAAACAGGAAGTCAAAAAACTTGGGTAATCTAGCAATTTAATAGTGTGCCCATGCGTAAAATTAAGCAGGTGCTTAGGTCTGGTACTTCTGACTTACCTGCGTTTGTCGTCCCATTAGCCTTGGCTCTCACAGACCCAGCTCCTGTGCTTTGAGGAACCCGCCTCAGCTTCATCTGTGACTTATGCCAAGTGCTGTTCTTGCCTCTACTGTTGATATGCCTAATTCAGCCTTCTATAGCTTTCACTCATTGCTCACTCCTCTTTTCCTCTGTGCTCATTTTTTGCACCCTTTTTCTTTCACTCTGGGTTCTTATTTCACTCAACTTTTGTTCTTTTTCTCTCTCACTGTTTGCCCCTTTTGCCTTACACTGTTTGCACTTTTTCCTCTCCCTCTTTTTTACCTTTCTGCACTTTCTCCCCTTTTGACTGTTTTGTCTTCATGCTTTTAGCCTCTTTGCTCTCACCTTTCACAATCCGCTATTTCATTCCTATGAGAACTGCAAATTTTTATAGGTGTCTGATAGTATGTGTTTGCCATCAAGTTTTATGATGAGCCACTTTTCAGACAGTGAATGAATGAGGTGATTTGTAGAGTGCAATAGCCGCTCCAATCGGAGCATCGTGGCTTTAGCTGCAAAAAGAAAATCCAGAGACTAGAAAGAGGATGCCTATTAAGTGCATAGAGGAGAAAGAAGCAGCATCTCAGAGGGTCAGAATTCCTTGAAATGTAGGTTTTGAGGTCCACCCTAAAACTGTCCTCTGAGGTCATGTTCCTCAGATGGTTTGGCGGGGAGTTCCAGATGCTTTGAGACCATATAAGAGAATGCTTGGTCTCTGGCTCTAGATGTATATCTCCTCAGAATGCAAAGCAGATTTTGCTCAGATGAATGAAGACTTCTGAGAGGCTGGTATTTTTTAACTTGTTTTAGATGTAGGAAGGAACAGTTTGATGTACAGCATATACATAAATGTGAGGGTCTTATATTTTATTCTTTGTTTGGCCGGTAGCCAACGAAGGATTCTTGAAGCCTTACAAATTGAATGGCGAGATTGGATGTTCAACACCAGACGGGCAGCAGCCTTCTTTACCTTCTGTATTGTTCATCAGCTCCTGAGGTCAGCCAAGAAGCAGGACACTTGCATAGTCAAGTCTTGATGAGATCAGGGCATGGATGATGTCTTTCTGAGTATTTTGAGGGTTATTCTTAAAGCTTAGGGCAAAGCACATTCTGACAATGTTCCTAACATAGGGCAAAAATGAAATACAGGAATCAATTTTAACCCCTAAGTTTTTGGCAACAGCTCTAGGGGCCAGAGGTTTGCCAATTTCAGATGGCTAAGTTCTCAATAAGTCCAGTGTAGAAGAAGTGTATAAAAACAGTAACTCAGATTTGTCCAAATTTAAGAAAAGGCAATACTAGTGCATGTCCAGCAGGGATTTAATGAAGTCAGTTACCTCTAGAAGGGCTACTTCAGTACTAAAGCTAGACCATAAACAAGACTGTGAGGGGTGCAATAGATTGTGCACCTCTGTACATTTGGAGATTTGGCAGTTGACACAAGATTCCAGCATCTTTCCTAACTCAGGAAGTAGGGAAATTGGTCTATAGTTTCTGGGACTTATAGCGTGTAAGTTGCTTTTTAGTAGTGGAAGCACCAGTACTTTTGTCCGGTTTGAGGATACTGCTCAGGAGTCTAAGGAAAGATTAAAAAGAGTCTTATTATGTGGATTTAAGAAATTAATTGCATGTTTCAAGATGTGCAGAAGACATAAAACACCCTGATCTGGCTTTTTGAATGATCATTTCAGATCCACTCAATGATAGCTTATTGAAGGAGGTAAGTTGGTTGACATTGTCTCCAACCTTAGAAAATGATCTTAGGGAGTGGAATATGTGTTGTTTATAAATCTGGAGCAGACATTACAGACCTTGTCATGAAAGAAGCTTGATAAATTGTCTGCAAACTTCTGAAATAATGTTGTTGACTGTTTTCCGGCTTTGTGGTTCAGGACAGAATCAACTATTTTAAATATGATCTTGGGTACTTTCTCAGCTTGGTCAATCCATTTTGCAGACTTACAGGTTTTTGCAGATCTAATGCTGTTTCTGAATTGTTTGAGGGCTGCCTTACAGTTGGGCCTATCTTCATAAAATTGCATTGCCACTTCCTCTCCAGTTTTTAGGTCGAGCGTTAGGGTTCGGCCTGCTGTATACTAAAGTATACAATAGAGTGAGTTTCAGCGTTCTGATTTGTTTGTTGCAGTGTCCTTCAAAAAACCTTGCTTGCTAGTGGTGAGTTCTGCCTCTTTGGCCTGCCTTTTTTCACTTTGGGAGCAGCACAAAGTACTGTGTAATTACGCTATGTCCTGTTTATCTCTTCTGTAAGGGTCTTTTTTTTGGCATTTGCCTGTTTCACCTCAACAGTGTGGGTGCTTGTTCAACCCCTCCTCCCCACCAGCTCCCTCTGTAAACATAAAACCAACAACAGAGGGGGGCTTTTCCAGGGCCAGCTCATCCTCGCTCTCTTCCTTTTGTTATTTTCAGTCTGTCCGGCAATAAAAGTCCAGCCAGTAATTTACAACACTATGAGCTCTAACTCAAGCAAATACAAGACTATTGCATTCCAAATGCCTGTTTAGGCCAGTGGGGCTTGGGGAGAATTAATTCCACGGTGTTTATGAGTTGGTATTGCTGTATAAGATCAGCCTTAATTGGCTAACTCAAAACGGTCGAGACACACTTGCATGTTTTTGCATTTTCATGCAGGTGTTCTTTCACATTTGGACCTTTTTTTCTAGATTGTACATGCAAGGCAATATTTTACGTGATTATTCAGTAATATCAAATCTTTTGATTTTTCAATTGTCATGTCTCTTTTACTTGTAACAATTTTCAAGAGCAGTCTTTTAAATGCGAATGAAAACCCTTGCAGGACATATTTTTTGTTGGTCTGATTGCCTATGCTCAAAGCTTGGTAAATCAATTACAGCCTATAAATTATCCGTCATAGAGAGATTAATAGTTATGACTTCTATGTTTTCAACGGGGTACTGGAACTAACTCTCCTGAACAGAAACACTTACACACACACCCCCACGGGGTAGACAAGTGCACAGTGATCGGAAGCCATACAAACGGTACAAACCCACAGTGCAACAGCCCCTCTCCCAGCTGCCGGCGCCCACACACAAAGAATCCTTCCTGGGTAGGACACTATTATATGCTAAAGAATTATTCCACAATGCTGTCGTTTTGCAAGCCCCCTAACCAGCAGTGTAATACTCGCTCAGCAAGACACTGAGGAGGCCGGTTACTCAATACTCTGCGTTCCTGGGCCCAAGCCGCACATCCCTTTTTCTCTCACGGTATCTGCTATTGTCAGGAGTGGGAGGTCTCCAAGAGAGCCCAGGAAGCTCCACAAGGAGGTGGGAGCCGGGCCACTGCCTGACAACAATGCTGAGTGCCCCAGTCTGCTCCCAGGATGCCCTCAACAAACAACAGACAGGGGCGTTAAGTATTCCCGTTCCAAGTCTTTCCTTGTCTTTCGGGCGCTAAATATCTCCCTCTCACCTCAGTTTTCCTGAATAGGACCATTTTAGGCCATCACAATGAATATTCTGCACAACAGGGACAGAAAGTGCTGATGGAAAATGACCGCTGCAGGCCTTTCAACGGTGTGGCCCATTCAGGCTTTATGCACCAAAAAAGCTGCTATCGAGAGGTTACTGTGGTTAAACGTCATCAAGCAACATGTTCAGCAATCAGCCCAATCATTTTAGTTGACAAAGGTAAAATCTCAAGCACACTTTGTCAATAAAATGACCCTACGGCACACATCGATAGAGGGCGTCATGAAACCTCACACATTGCCATACACAAAACACATAAACCGCCTCAACCTCAAATCTTGCCATATACTGAGCACATACCGCATCTCAAGCCTCACATCTGGCACTCTGACCTCCATGGGCAAAATCTTGCAGCGCCCATTACAGAAGTCAAATATGGGTCACAAAAGTTATGGATGATCATTCTCAAATCAATATGAACCACTGGTAATGACTCCAAGCAAATTATTTTGGTTTTAGCTCGTTTTTGTGTTTCTGAACAGATCTATCATATGCAAATAAGTTTTGCCTTCACCAGCCTGAACTGCTGGGCTATGCCCCTCTAAACTTTAAACAGACATCCTCAGACATGTCTTAGCCTTGTTATACTCATCATGTGGTGCAGCTAAAGTCCCCATGGCTCAGGGAGTTTTGGACGTATGTTTGGATATATCTGTTTTAGAGTGACTGTTGGGATGAGAAAGATCCTATTCGTGGGCCGAAGAGTGTTCCCCTCTTGTCATGAGTTCCCTTTGTGGAGAGTATGTGTTTTTTAATTTTTTTGTCTGCAACAGGCACGATGATTATGCCTGTAAACTGATGGCCCACTGTGGCCAACTCACCCTAGGGCAGGCCTCTGTGGTCTGGAGGGACACACCATGTGCACCTCTTTTTAGGGTCGAGTGCGCGCAAGCATTCTGGACCATGCTGTAATCTCTCTGTGGGCTTCTAAGCCCATTAGGTTGTGGGCTTCCCTTTAAAAATCGATTGATTCCATTTGTGCAAGGCATGCATACGTCATGCCTCTTCCGGTGTTTAGCCCTCCTCGAGTGCACCGGTAAACTACTGAAAACTTACGAGGCACTGTGTTTTCAGCTGGTTTCTGGACTACTTTATCTTTTCATTTCCTGTGCAGCATGATCTCGCTGGGGAGAAGTCGAGTGCTTTGCATGACATCGACCCTAATACATGGATAAGTGCACTTTTGCTGGTTACATGGATAATTGAACTTTTGCCTGTACATGGATAATTGAACTTCTGTTTCCTTTTCTGTGCCTCCTTACACTCATGGCGACCATTGGCTCTCATATGTGAAACTGTTTTACTTTTCATTATTAGTTTCTGTGGCAAGAAAAGTCCGATTAGAAGTTTACAACACTAATAGCTCTAACGCGAGCAAACGCGAGACCAGTTGCATTGCAAATGCTTGTTTGTATTTCTGTTTGTTGGCTATTAACTCTGCCTACAACCAAGGGACAGAAGGTGTAGTCCCTTTGCTGTATTTTGCTGCAGTATTAGGAGGCTACTAACAGCTTTTTAAAGTGTGGCGTGAGTTACCCAATGGCTAATCTGTACATAATGTAAGTATTCCATTTCTAATTTGCCATAATCTTGTTTCAATTGTTAAAGGATAGAATGGCCTCTCTGTTGTAGAAGACCCCCACTGTCTTGCAGTTAGTCTGTTGCCAGCTTATACATTCTTAACCGGGTGCTGCTGGAGCAAACTCAAGATCACCCTGTATTAGAGACATTGGGGATGTCACCGTCATCAGTCCTCTAGTGAATGCAGCCCTGTCACACACTTCGAGGATGGCACATACTACTGGAGAGGTGTATACACCCCAAGGTCTCATTTTTTTTGCTAACCACGGTACTTTCCAAATATGTATTCCTGTGACTGCTTGGTCCATAAAGCACTAGTCTTTCTCTGAGTTTGGGTGGAGTCATTCAACCATGTAGTAGCGCTGCACTGCCATATAGTACTACGGTAAATAGTTGATCCCCAGGCCACCCACTTTGCTGTTTTCTCCGTGGTAAGGCAAATGTTTATGCTCAGATAAGCTTAGTGTTGTTGCATCCAAAGAACTGGACATAGTTTTTGTAGTGTATTCCTTTGCCCTTGTCGGAAAATAATGCTTCTGATTTGTGATTTGAGCATATTCATTTTAGGTATTGACGCTTGACTGAACTGTTCCAGTTCCTCAAGTACAGACTGATCAGTTTGTTTTGATGATGGCTTCTGAACTGTATTCCTTTATGCACGAGTTTAGCCATATTTTCTCCACTGTTGGCTCCATAGATAGCATGAATATAAATGGGGACAGTGGGAACCCCTGTCTTGTTCCTCTAGACATAGCCAGTGGTTGTGATAGGAGTCCTTTTACTCTTATCTTAAAAGTTGGGTTGGAGTAGCTGCTCAGAATTCAAGCTCGAAATCTGGGCCACAAACCAATCTTATCCAGCAGCTCTGATAGGAACAAACAATGAACATGATCAAAGGCATTTTCTCAGTCAATAGAAGGTAAGAAAGTAGGGCTTTGGGTGTGTTTTGCTTTCTCAAGGAGATGTATTATATGTTTATTCCTGTCATTATGTTCCCTCTCAGGGATAAATTTGATCCGCTTCCACTAGGACCTGCATATACGGGCTGAGGTGGCGTGCTAGTATCTTAGGCCCGTAGTTATACTTTTTTTGCATCACATTTGCATAAATTTTTTATTCAAAAGCAGCCCAAACGTACAAAATATAATTGTATTTTGTAAGTTTGCGCTGCTTTTGCGTAAAAAAATTACACAAATGCGGTGCACACAAAGTAGGCCCATATTTATACTTTTTGACACAAACCTGCACCAGCGCAGGTTTCCATCAAAAAGTATAACGCCGGTTACCGCCATTCCAACGCGCCAGCCGGGCGTCATATTTAAGGAACTACGGTAGCCGGTGCTGCGGCCTGGTTAGCGTCAAAATAAATTACTCTAACCGGGCGGCGGAGGCGTAGGGAAGACTGGGGGTTGTGCATCAATAAATGGTGACTAACCTGACTAGAGTCATTTTTTGATGCACAACCCCCATGGAAATGACTCCTTTCTTAGCAAAGACAGGAGTCGTGCCCTCCTGCACTATGGCCATGCCCAGGGGACTTCAGTTCCCCTGGGCATGGCCACTGGGCACAGTGCCATGTAGGGGGGCCCAAGTTAGGCCCCCCTATGCCACCTATTTTTTTTTTAATTACTTACCTCTACTTACCATAGATGGGTCCCCCCATCCATGGGTGTCCTCCAGGGGTGGGCTAGGGTGGCAGGGGCTGTCCCTGGGGGCAGGGAAGGGTAACTGTGGACTGCTTCCATGGTCAGAAGTCCCTTAATGCCTGACCTGACCCAGGGGTTAAAAAAAAGGCACAAATCCGGCTGGGCACCATTTTTTAAGGCCCGCCTCCTAACGTGCATCAAAATGACGTGGGAGGATAAATAAGGCACACATGTGTTAGAATCATTTTTGGGACGGGAATGCCTACCAGTGCTATCATTAGCGCAAGGGAGGTGTCCACGCAAAAAAATGACTCAAACTCCATGGATTTTGGCGCAAGACGGTTCTAGCGCCAAAGTATAAATATGGAGTCAAGTTTGGGCCGGATTTACTTTAAAAAAATGACGCAAATCTGGCGCAAAAAGGGTATAAATATGCCCCTTAGTGTCTACATTTAGCAGGAATATGAGCAGCATTGTGTGAGATCCTTCCCTGGTGTGGGAATGCCAGTAGTAACTTACTCACACATAGTTTGCACAAGGGTGACTCTTTTGACAAATGTATTATACAGATGTGTCATGATTGGGGCCAGGAGTGGACGGAATAGCTTAATAAGCAGCCGTAAAGCAATCAGGGCCCAGGGCTCTTCCAAAACGGAGCCTAGCAATCTCTGAGATAACCTCTTCTATTGTAATTTCTGCCTCCAGTGCCATGGCCTGTTGCAGCATAAGGAAAGATAGAGGAATGCTGAAAAGATAAGATCGGATATTAGCTGTAGGCAGGGTATCTGTGGTGTATAAGTGTGCGTAAAAATGATTAAACATACTAGCTATTCTTTCATTGTTCATATGGGCTCCTCCATATGTGTAGTCAGTCGTTCAACCCCACTTTTCTGCTGTTTGGGCCATAGGTTAGTAGCTAATTGTCTGCCTGGTTTGTTTCACCCTTCATAATATTGTTGCTAGTGGCAATAGAGAGCAACCTCAACCCTGTCTATATCAAAGGCTTCCATTGTTTTCATCCAGTGAGAGGTAGCGCCTAATTCAGAGTGACCTGGATTGCCTGTGTGGCTCCTCCTTTTCTCTGACCCTCCCCTCCAGTTTCATTTCATATCCCGCTGCTCTCTGTTATAGCATAAAGCTTGTAAGGGAAATTCCTTGTGTGACACAGCTTTTAAGGTTTTCCGAAAGAAGTGAGTCTGGCGCCTCCGGGCATCATTAGTGTGGAGGTAGTCTGTGATCATGTGATCTGTGCAATAACTCTGTGACATTTTTCAATAAGTTATTATTTAGGTAGCATGTATGTGGCAAGGACACAGTAGGGGCATATTGCTCATGCATCTATGCCCACACATGCATTAAAGTGCACCATGCCATAGGGCTGGAAGGCCTGGCAGAGGGGTGACTTACCTATATTGCATGCAGTGTGTAGTTGGCAGGTCACACAGGCTGTGTGCCATGTCAGTTTTGTATTTTGGGATTGCCCCGGGACACTCAGCCTGCAGTGGCAGTACTAGATGCACTTGGATGCATGGTCCCAGAGGGTGGCACAATCTGTTCTGCTGCCCTCAGGGGCCTACCCTTAGGTACCCATGCTCTGGGTACCTAAGTACCATTTACTAGGGACTTATAGTGGCAGCTAAAGGTATTGCCAATTTTGCCTATGCATTACAACAGATTCGGGAAAGAGATCTGGCCCAGAGAAACTTTTTAGCAGGGGCCCTGGGCATTAACATCTTTGAAACCACATCAAATTCCAGACAAAAAGTAGGGGGCTTACCTTGTCAAAAAGAGGCACCTCCCTCCCCGTTGTTTTGGGTCAAGAAGAGATGTGTTTTCTGGTAAACCAGCACGATTGGAGCCTAGTGCAGTCCAGCTTGATAAGGTGTGTTTTCTGGAGGAGATAGACATCACAGTCTGACTCCCTGGGGCCCTGAACAGGGTCAGCCACTTCACGAGGGTGCTAAGTCCTCTAACATTAAAACATAGGGCCTCATTATGACCCTGGCGGGCGGCGGAGGCCCCCCGCCAGGATCCCGCCCTCCAAATTACCGCGCCGCGGTCAAAAGACCGCGGCGGGTATTACGAGTTTTCCCCTGGGCTGGCGGGCGGTTCCAGTTAAACCGCCCGCCAGCCCAGGGGAAAACGACCTTCCCACGAGGAAGCCGGCTCGTAATCGAGCCGGCGGAGTGGGAAGGTGCGACGGGTGCTACTGGACCCGTCGCGTATTTCACTGTCTGCAAGGCAGACAGTGAAATACATTTTGGGGCCCTCTTACGGGGGCCCCTGCCGTGCCCATGCCATTGGCATGGGCACGGCAGGGGCCCCCAGGGGCCCCGCGACCCCCCCTACCGCCATCCTGTTCATGGCGGCTTTCCCGCCATGAACTGGATGGCGGTAGGGGGGGTCAGAATCCTCATGGCTGCGGAGCGCGCTCCGCAGCCATGGAGGATTCCAATGAGCAGCGGAAAGTCAGCGGGAGACCGCTGACTTTCCGCTTCTGACCGCGGCTGAACCGCCGCGGTCAGAATGCTCATTGGAGCACCGCCAGCCTGTCGGCGGTGCTCCCTTGGTCGGTGGCCCTGGCGGCCACCGGCCGCCAGGGTCAGAATGACCCTCATAGTATCTTTGCCATACAGGATAGAGATGTGGTGAGGGTCATCCCAAGCTGGCCTAATGACAGGTTTAATGTGAAGTCACGTGGTTTGTATCCCAGTTACAGTGACAAATCAAATCGGAAAAACATCATACCAGCATATCTGCAACCGCTCTCCTGCCTCTGTGGAGTACCCTTCCTCTTGGTAAGGGCTGTCTGCCCTGCCTATTGGGTCCATTTCTTTGTCCTTCTGCAGTAGGCAATTTCTCCCTCCCCTCCACCGGCCATCCTTCGGCAACCCAGTTTACCATCTCCCATGCCTCCTGGTGGGTCACTGTCAGGCCGGTGTCACGTTTATAGTCCATGGAGAAGTGGGCCTCAGTGCCTCTCCTAGTGAACTTCATTTCAGGTTCTCTATAGGGGAAGGCCCCAGCCATCAATCCTCTACCACCACTGTGTCATTCACCTTCAGTTTTCCACTCCAACTGTATTTCTTACTGTGAGGAACGGATGAAAGATTGTTTAATGATGATTGTGGCCTATTGTACCCATCAGTGGTGCGCCACGTCCAAGTTCTATAACTTGCATGTGTTAGGGGAGGACTGTTATGGTGGATCTGGCCAAACTATGATTTCATGAGCCTCCGATGGAGTGTGAACTGTATGGGTCATATAAGATGTAGAGAAGTCAAGCTTAAGGGATACCCCCATCGATATCAGATGCCCTTCTTCGTGTTGAAGGTTGTAGCTCTATGTTAGAAATTGGGTCTTTAGTTGACAGTCAGGTTACCCCCTGTTCAAGCAAGGACCCTCACTCTAGTCAGGGTAACAGAGAACCACCCTCAGCTAACCTCTGCTTTCCCCCTTGGTAGCTTGGCAGAGCAGTAGGCTTAACTTTAGAGTGCTAGGTGTAAAGTGTTTGTACCAACCCATACAGTAACTTAATGAAAACAATACAAAATGACACAAGACAGATTTAGAAAAATAGGAACTATTTATCTAAACAAAACAAGACCAAAACAACAAAAATCCACCATACACAAGTCAAGTTATGAATAAAAATGCAAAAAGAGTCTTTCAGTAGTTTTAAACACACACTAGCGCTGCTAGAGTGAAAATGTACCTGGTGTGCGTCAAAAATAACCCCGCACGGGCGGGTGTGCGTCAAAAATAACTCTGCACGGCGGTACTTCAGTCAAAAATCCAGCCGCACGATGATCTGAAAATCCTGCAGCACAGGTTGTGATCTCCCAGCCTCCGTCAGCGATGCTGCACGTTGTTTTTCCTGCTCCGCGCGTCGATTCTTCGTCGTGTTTCCTGCGAGCATCGTTTCTCAGCTGCGGAGCTGGCGGCGCTTTGTTTTTTCAGCCGCAGATCGGGTTCGCGTCAATCTTTTCCCCCGCACGGCGCTCTGTGCGTGGATTTTCTTGTCTTTAGGCTGCCAGCTTCTCCTTTCAGGGTCCCAGGAACTGGATGGGCACCACAGGGCAGAGTAGGAGTGTCTCCAGAGACTCCAGGTGCTGGCAGAGAGAAGTCTTTGCTGTCCCTGAGACTTCAAACAACAGGAGGCAAGCTCTACATCAAGCCCTTGGAGATTTCTTCTCAAGATGGAAGGCACACAAAGTCCAGTCTTTGCCCTCTTACTCTGGCAGAAGCAGCAACTGCAGGATAGCTCCATAGAGCACAGTCACAGTCAGTGCAGCTCTTCTTCCTCAGCTATTCAGCTCTTCTCCAGGCAGAGGTTCCTCTTGGTTCCAGAAGTGTTTCTAAAGTATGTGGGTTTGGGTGCCCTTTTTATACCCAATTTCTCCTTTGAAGTAGGCCTTCTTCAAAGTAAAGTCTCTTGGGAATGTGAAATCCTGCCTTGCCCAGGCCAGGCCCCAGACACTCACCAGGGGGTTGGAGACTGCATTGTGTGAGGGCAGGCACAGCCCTTTCAGGTGTGAGTGACCACTCCTCCCCTCCCTCCTAGCACAGATGGCTCATCAGGATATGCAGGCTACACCCCAGCTCCCTTTGTGTCACTGTCTAGTGTGAGGTGCAACCAGCCCAACTGTCAAACTGACCCAGACAGGGAATCCTCAAACAGGCAGAGTCACAGAAATGGTATGAGCAAGAAAATGCTCACTTTCTAAAAGTGGCATTTTCAAACACACAATCTTAAAATCAACTTTACTAAAAGATGTATTTTTAAATTGTGAGCTCAGAGACCCCAAACTCCACATGTCCATCCGCTCTCAAAGGGAATCTACACTTTAATCAGATTTAAAGGTAGCCCCCATGTTAACCTATGAGAGGGACAGACCTTGCAACAGTGAAAAACGAATTTAGCAATATTTCACTGTCAGGGCATATAAAACACATTACTATATGTCATACCTTAACCATACACTGCACCCAGCCCTTGGGGCTACCTAGGGCCTACCTTAGGGGTGCCTTACATGTAAGAAAAGGGAAGGTTTAGGCCTGACAACTGGGTACATATATGAATAGGGTGTTTCTGGAGTTCAGCAATAGTACACAATGTCCTGGGAGACTGTAGTTAGTTATCTAGAGGCAGTCCACCTTCCAGTGGGCCCCACAGTATAGTCTTAGTGCCCCCATGCAGATACTCACAACTGAATGCTTGGCCTCTCATGATGGTCAGCATATAGCTCTCTGTGTCCACAATGAATCCTCAACACCACCCAGGGGGCCATGAGGGGTGAGCATGTGTGCACTTCTCTAAGATGCCAAATTGGCAACACAGCATGCACTCCCAATGTATCCAGGCCCTATTACTTCAGCCAGTGTAACTTCTCACTGATGGGAGCAGAGTAGACCCTGGAGCACCCTCCGCTGATCAGCACAGCTCTGTATACCGGTGATGCAGATGTGCACTAGTGGTCTCCTCTCCTCCACATGCCCGCATTCACCGCACATCTCCTTATATTTCCCCAGAAACTTGTGTCTGAACCACAAGGGATGCAGCCCCACCTCACCATTGATGGCCAGTCTCCACACAGTCTACCCCACAATCCCCTCATGGGTCTCTCTGGTTGGTTGTTCACATGCAGCAGTAGGATGTCACACAGGGCCGAGCCACGCCCCGTCCACCCTCGAAGTAGGTAGGGAATTCCCGCCTCTTGCCAGGATGACGGACAGCTTTCCAAAACGACCCCACTGCGTTTTACCGCCGATTCCGGTGGTGTGTTGTTGATGCGCAGAAGCACGAGGACATCTCCACAAAGACGCACTAGTAACAATAACATTGCCAAAGGCACACAAGGTTGCTGGAGACGTTTACCCCGTGGCCCATCACGTACCCCTAGTGTACAATATAAACAGGGTATATAAAACATGCTAGGTAACGCTTACTGACATACTCGTAGAAAATACTCCGGTTGTGTAGGCCACGATGCTCATTTTACAGAAACTAAACCTCAAAGGAAGCACTTACCAATATAAACGTAGCAGGTGCCGCAGTCGAAGCTCAGCTTCTGGAAAGGACAAGCCACCCTGGCTCTTGGGCTTGGCAAGGATGTAGCACGGCTGTGCGCTCAGAGACCCCATAACAGAGGAAGATCTGGAGTCCTTCCTGGAGGTGAACTGATGGTGTGCTGGAGCGTGGTCTGTGTCTGACTGTGACGCGCGGGTTCTATCTTCCTCTCCTGGAGACACAGAGTAGAAGGTTCTCCCTTTATGAAGCACCTGTAAGCTCCGCCCGCTGAGCCACCCCCCGTCCACCCTCGAAGTAGGTAGGGGAATTCCCGCCTCTTGCCAGGATGATGGACAGCTTTCCAAAACGACCCCACTGCGTTTACCGCCGATTCCGGTGGTGTGTTGTTGATGCGCAGAAGCACGAGGACACCTCCACAAAGACGCACTAGTAACAATAACATTGCCAAAGGCACACAAGGTTGCTGGAGACGTTTTACCCTGTGGCCCATCACGTACCCCTAGTGTACAATATAAACAGGGTATATAAAACATGCTAGGTAACGCTTACTGACATAATCGTAGAAAATACTCCGGTTGTGTAGGCCACGATGCTCATTTTACAGAAACTAAACCTCAAAAGAAGCACTTACCAATATAAACGTAGCAGGTGCCGCAGTCGAAGCTCAGCTTCTGGAAAGGACAAGCCACCCTAACTCTCGGGCTTGGCAAAGATAAAGCAAGGCTGTGCGCTCAGAGATCCCATAGCAGAGGAAGATCCAGAATCCTTCCTGGAGGTGAACTGATGATGTACTGGAGCGTAATCTGTTTCTGACTGTGACGCGCGGTTTCTATCTTCCTCTCCTGGAGACACAGAGTAGAAGGTTCTCCCTTTATGAAGCACCTGTAAGCTCCGCCCGCTGAGCCACGCCCCGTCAACCCTCGAAGTAGGTAGGGGAATTCCCACCTCTTGCCAGAATGATGGACAGCTTTCCAAGGCGACCCCACTGCGTTTGCCGCCGACTCGCGTGGTGCGTTGTTGATGCGCAGGGGCGCGAGGACATCTCCGCGGGGACGCACTAGTGGCAATGACATTGCCGGGGGCACACAAGGTTGCTGAAGACGTTTTGCCCCCGTGGCCCATCACGTACCCTAGTGTACAATGTGGACGCGGCAGATGCCGCGGTTGAAGCTCACCTTCTGGAAAGGACGGCCCACCCTGGCTCTTGGGCTTAGCAGGGATGGGGCGGGGCGGGGCTGTGCGCTCAGAGATCCCATGGCGGAGGGGATCTGGAATCCTTCCTGGAGGTGAGCTGATGATGTGCTGGAGCGTGGTCTGTGTCTAACTGGGACGCGCGGTTTCTGTCTTCCTCTGCTGGAGACACAGAGTGGAGGGTTTCTCCCTTTGTGGAGCACCTGTGGGCTCCGCCCGCTGGGCCACGCCCCATCCACCCTCGAGGTAGGTGGGGGAGTTCCCGCCTTTTTACCAGGATGATGGATGGACGACTATGTATTTTTACCCATGTTTCTAATTATGTATTGTATGTGCAGATGTGTGTGTATAGTCATGTGTGTGTGTGTGTATAAATATATATATATATGTGTATATGTTGTTTCTGTGCCTGGCATGTTTCTATGAATTTCTGCTCTCTTTTTATCACACTTATCTACTCATCGCTCTTATGTCATGTCTCTATCAAACTATCCTCCATTCTCACTCGGACTCATCCCAAATCCCTTCGACCACTTCCATCTCCTAAATATCTCTGCCTAAGCTCATCCCTCCACCCCCACATCTAACTCACCAAACCTCACTCTACCTCTGTGACCTCCCACACAACCCTACTAAATTCTCCTGCATTCATCTCACCCTGCTACTATGCTCTCCCTAACCCTTCCACATCCTCTTTCCCCTCCGCCCCCCTTTTATTCATCTCAAGCCTTTGGATTGAGCAAATGAAGGATAAACTCCCAATTAACACTTCTGGATTTCTTTCCTCCTCCACCCCTCCATTACTCCAGTCAATCTAACTAACAAACTCTCATATCCGCAACTCAAATTAACTCATAATAATACTAAAACTGTACTCCTTATTAAATTATACTAATCCATCACTAATTCTTGTTGGGTACCGGAGTAGCGTGCTACTCATCGAAAAGCGCTTCGACGCCTCGTCAGGGGTAGTAAGCGCTATATAAATACGATTACAATTACAATTACAATTACAGGGAGAGTATAAGCGTTACCAGTCTTGGCTGGGGGACCGCCTTCTCTTCCAAGCCCAGTAGGACTCACACAGCCACAGGCCTCTACCAGCAGATGCATGCCTACAGAGTAATCACCATTTCCTTCGTGCTCTCAGCCACCCAGCCTGCTCCAAGGCCAACCACTTACTATGCACACACATTGCCCTGTGCACAAATCTTCAAGGGAAAATCAGTCTCTTCAGACACTCAAGCACCATGATCAGCCCCCAACAGCGGGCCACCTCCCAATGCCTTTAGCCGCTCTGTTCCAGTGTTTAGCAGCCTTAGGGATGGTAACAAAGGAGAGTGCTGGGCAAGCATGGTGCATAGAGAGGAGAAAGAGCTCTCACTCCCATACAGCTTCTTTAGCGGTGATGGAAGATATAGTGATAACAATTTTAAGTGTGTTTGAGTGAGCAAAACATTATTGTGATATCTTTATAAAATCAGTGCACAGTTGCATATATATGAAGTCTTTGCTTATTATTCATATCTAAAATGTAAGTGTATGTAAATGTGATTAACTTGATCTATATCTAGGTTGAAAAAAGTGCAGATTGATGTAGTAAAATAATAAATTTTGTACAGTATGTTTTCATTTTTTTCTCAACTACAACACGGTATCAAATGATGTGATTTGCATGTAATTGTAAAGAGTAGATATTTACTTTATTTGAGAAAGAAATTACATAAGCAAGTGAAAGGGCTTTATATTGAAAAGTGTGCGACATTTTGGTTTCACTGATGTACTACTGGCTATTGTTTGTGTGGGAGTATGGAAGTTACATGATTTTTAAGTGTTATATATTCCATTACTGTAGCTGTGTCTGTAGTTCAGTGAAGCTTTTAAGCACTGTATCTAATTTAGAGATGTTTTTGGTTTGTTCTTTATTAAACACATAGGGGGTCATTCTGACCCCCGCGGGCGGCAGAAGCCACCCGCCTGGCGGGAACCGCCAGAAGACCGTACCGCGGTCAAAAGACCACGGCGGTCATTCTGACTTTCCCGCTGGGCTGGCGGGCGACTGCCAAAAGGCCGCTCGCCCGCCCAGCGGGAAAGCCCCAGCAACGAGGATGCCGGCTCCGAATGGAGCCGGCGGAGTTGCTGGTGTGCGACGGATGCAGTTGCACCCGTCGCGATTTTCAGTGTCTGCCAAGCAGACACTGAAAATCTTAATGGGGCCCTGTTAGGGGTCCCCTGCAGTGCCCATGCCTGTGGCATGGGCACTGCAGGGGCACCCAGGGGCCCCACGACACCCGTTCCCGCCATCCTGTTTCTGGCAGTGAAAACCGCCAGAAACAGGATGGCGGGAAGGGGGTCGGAATCCCCATGGTGGCGCTGCTTGCAGCGCCGCCGTGGAGGATTCCCTGGGACAGCGGGAAGCCGGCGGGAAACTGCCGGCTTCCCTTTTCTGACCGCGGCTTTACCGCCACGGTCAGAATGCCCCCGGAAGCACCGCCAGCCTGTTGCCAGTGCTTCCGCAGTCCCGCCAGGGTCAGAATGACCCCCATAGTAAGGAAGGTTCTTGAGAGCATACATTGATGATATAGATTTTAAAATGTACTTGCATTAGTGCTGGTAGAATGAGCATATAAAAGTAGTATGCATATTTTTCAGTAAACCGGTCCTGTATAGTGCTACTTTCTGCTCATAAGATTGTAAAATGTATGTGTTGCCTGAACACTGAAAGGTGAAACAGTATATGTTGTATTAATAGTGTTTGTTATGTAGTATGTGTAATGCATAGTGTATTTTTCACAATGTTATTTGCTTTTCAATCGTACTTCTCAACTTTTTCTCTCCTGTGCTTATTTCACAATTTTTTATGGTGAGCCCAATTTCTCCAGACACCCAAGCCCCATTAGTTGGTTGTGTCCCTATTGTGCAGAGTCTTCGCTCGCAAAGCACTTCACAGACTTGCTAGTCCCTCCAGATACACAAGGCTAATTAGTTGGACAAACACCTACTACGTACAGCCTTTACTCTGTGTACAGCTATTCACAGAGAGTACTCTACCTCCAGACACTCAAGCCTCATTAGGTAGGCAAGCATTTACAATGGACTGTGTTTGCCCTGTGTAAGGATGTTCATGTAGAGACCATTCCCTCCACCCAACTAAGCCCCATTACTCACCCAACCACTTACTGTACACACACTTTGCTCTGTGCACAGCTCTTCAAAAAAAAAAAAAAATCACTTCAAACACTCAAGCACCATTCAATGGACAGCCCCTACTACAGTGTTCTCCCTCTGCACAGCTCATTCACAAATAAGCTTGTTCCTCTAGAGATGACTAAGGGCCTGATTTAGAGTTTGGCGGATGGGTTACTCCGTCACAAACGTGACGGATATCTCATCTGCTGTATTATGTTCTCCAATGGCTTTTATAGGATTGTAACACAGCAGACTGGACATCCGTCACATTTGTGATGGAGACACTCGCTCCACCAAATTCTAAATCAGGCCGTAAGATACTTCAAAATAAAGTCTGCCCCAACCCTGCACAGGTGTTCAAAGAAAGGCCAATCTGTCATAGACATTTACAATTCAATTCAATTACAAATTAAAAGAGTGAAATAATTATTTCTCTAGTTGTTACCAGCCCAAATTTAGCATGTAACAATGTAGCTGAATGATTCCCTGTGGGAGCAGCCTGCATCACTGCAGTGAAAAACATTATAGAGGCCATTTCACTGTCAGCACATGCTCAACATTAGTGTCTACTTGCCCTACTTTTAAATATCTGCATCCTACCTTTATAGTCAATGAGACCGACATAGGGGTGACAATAACATTTAAAGGAGGGTTTAGGCCTGCCAAAAGGGGTATTTTGACAAATTGAATTAGCAATTTAAAACTGCCCCAGCAGGTTACCTGAGTGCATCTACCAGGTGGCGCAAGACTGTAGTCTCTCACGTGCAGCCTGTACTGTTGTGCACAAATGTTCTCGTGTAAGCAGCCCATAGCCCCTTACTCCTCCTGTGTCTCAGCAGCATTATCTTAAAAGGTGACACTAGTGCTAAACATGCACAGTCTAATTTACTTTGAAGTTACCATTAATGAGACTCTGCCACAATAAAGGTCCAAAAACTAGGGGATCAAAAGCAAAAAACTCTTACTGTACTAAATGGGTGGAACCCATCTGCAACATATGCTGCTGCCAGCTGAAACTAAGGGAAGATCTAGCCATTGCTCATGGGTATCTTACCTAGCCAGAGGTAACAGGTGGCAATAGGTTCTGACTGGACACACCATTCAACAGTTGTCCATCACGACTGAGATCTTACTTTGCCATTACACTAAGACCACCCACCTAATTCAACCATGTGGCCAACTCTCCCTACAGGGTACTCATACTGAACTAAGATCCCTTCTGATTCTGGGTCAGATGTATCCAGAACTCTACCACCTACATGGGCAGATAAGGTCTAGGCCCACTCTTGCTGTGCGACAGATCACGACCATCACACCATTCCTGACAAGGGTTCAATCCCTCAGCACTGATGCCATCAAAACAGACAGGTCTGAAACCTGTCCCACTAGTTACTGACTGTGCTCCCTCTAGAGATTACACAACCCAATACTCTCAGTCATCACTACACCCTGAAGATGCAGATGGACTCCTTTACAGGACTGCTGACCCTCACCCACAGTAGTTACCCTAGGGTCTATCACTGCCACCACACCTTCTCGGAATGACTGTGTTTCCTTAGGAAACCCCAGCCCAATTACGGACTGATTCCTTGACAGGAGTCACCCTCAGTAGCCCCCAGCAATGACTTACCGCCAGCCTTTCCATGATGGTAGAAACACCAAGGAAAGGCTGGCAGTAAGTGGGGTTGTTGTTCAGAAAGGTGACACTGAGTTCAGCGCCACCCTGGCTGAGCACAACCCTGACTGATGTCATCACACCCTGTTCCTGGTGGGGACGGGGGTCTTTAGGTGGGTGGGTCTGCCCGCCAAGGTTGCAATGTGGCAGTCGGACCGCCTAGAGTGCGGCAGTCCGACCGTCACCGACCAAACCATGATAAATTATAAAACGATACAATTTAATATTGACACGGTTACTAAAAGAAAGATAAATGGTGGAAAAGTGGTCTTATATTCAGTCATAGATATGGCTGTCAAGCCAAACAGCTTTGATACCTTGGTATATTTGTTCTGTGCAAATATGCCGATGGTTATGAAATATATGCTCAAGGGCCTTTGAACTTTTCTTTATTTGCAATGTTTCTATGAAGGAGCAGAAACAGCAGCAAATTTCCTTCTGTATAATAAAAATACCAGAAACCATTTGGCTCCCTTTGTTCTACAGCACCACCCACTTAATTTAATTGTCCATTGTGAAGGCTAGGAGACAGTTTAGACGAATAAAAGTCGAGTTTCAGTCAATGAAAATGTGTGCGTATGGTGGTAAAATAAATCAAATTTAATTTGGAATGTCCACGTGGTTATCTTAATGTCACTTATTATCAACCTTTTCTAATGTCAATATCACTCCAGTCAGGAAACGTATGTGCCCATAGGCAACGATGTCAAGAAGCATTTATTACTAAAGGATCTTCAAAATCATTGTTCCCTTCATCTAGATTCCGAACTGTGTTACTTGTAGATTAAAAATGATGTATTATAATTTTTAAAACGGTCCATTCATTAGTGGGATCGCGCTAAAGTGACGCTGATTGCCTTACTATAATTAAAAGCACGTGAGAATTAAGTTGGTATTTTCGTGTTTTCTTAGTTTCAAACTGACAACAAAATCCTAGATGAGCTGGGCTAATGTCCCTCCACTGTCGTTTTATGGAAGCTACTGTGATTCAGTGATTTTAAACTAAAAATTGACTGAGGACACAGGTTGCAATTTTGCTCTCTTAATGGATTTTATTTTATGTGTCATTAGTAATACATTTTCTCATTAAAGTTAATGTGAGATTGGCATCATAGCTTTGGAACATCGCCTTCCCTGACTACAGTGGATCGTCACATTTTACTGCGGGTAGTAAAATATGAGATAATTACCCTAAATAGTGACTAAAATAGTGTACTAGCATGAAACAAATTGGAAATAAACATCACAAATACAGAGTAGAAAAAAACATATTACCCCCTCAATCCGTTGTGTAGACCTCTATAAAACGCTGAGTGGTGAGATGTTAACCAGGCACACCGACTGCACGTCAGCATTTTATATTTATGAGCACTCTGAGAATAGCACCTCGTGTTTATGTTACCGTTAGCTGTGCTCAAGACTGAGCTTGTATTTAATATTTAATTCACCGCGGAGTCAGCTTTCGACATTTTTATACATAATAGAACTGCTGTCTCATTTATGCTGATGCTCAAGTCGATTATACTGTTGGTGCACTTTTTTTAGTTTTACCACAAAAGATACTTGCCTTAAAGGAACCTCTTATTCAGATTTCACTGACGACAGCGCTGCCATACTTAACAGATGAAAAATGTTAAAATTAAACGTCGACCTCCCTCAAAGGTCTCTGTGGCTCCTGCTCAGAAACTTTGATTTAACAGTTGTGAATGTGTCTTCGATAAAATCACAATATAGTGATCCCTGAGACTCTGCTTTTGCCATTAAATCAAGGTTAAAGAGGTAAGGAAGATTGTTGGCCTCTCCACTCTTAGCAACCAGAAGCCGTTGTCTCCGCCTCCTCCTTATTCAGGGCCAATTTAAGAGTGAACCGAGATGACAATGAGAGATGTCCTCAAATGGCCAAACTATCGGGCATGCTTTAACAGCCTTGTCATTTTTAGCCAGCACAATTTACTCCATTCCCATCAACGTCTCAGAAGTCCCAGCAGAGCCTTTGTCACAAGTCTAGGAGAATATTTTTGCACCAGCCTACTGTGCAAGGTTTCGAACATTACTCCAGATTCAGACCTAATATTTCACTCCCTCCCCTCTCGAAAGAGCCATTGTTCAGATTATTTCTCATATTCATTTGGCTCAGTCCTCGTTGCCTTTCAATCTCCATCCATTTGGTCGATCTGCTTATTACCCTACTTTCACCCTGTGAGAAAACAGGGCTGATTGCAGAGGCCCCATAACTTTTTGCCCCCATTTTCCACTTTTTGCTGGTGTTTTCCTGACTTAAAGGTGCCCTGGGTACTGCTAACCAGTCCCAGGGCCTGTGCTCTGTGTAAAATGGATATGCAAATTAGGCTAATTATAAGTGGCTAAGTTAACCTACCTATAAGTCCCTAGTATATGGTAGGGCATGTATGTTTAGGTACCACAGCATAGGTGGTGCACACCTAGGTGCATTGCTGAGGTGCCCAGTGTCATTTTAAAAGCAAGCCTGCCTTGCTGGCTGCTTTTAAATTAAAGTTATATGCAAATTCGACTTTGGAATTAAAGGTACTTCCAAAGTCTTAAACTACCTTATTTTTACATATAAGTCACCCCTAAGGTGTGCCCTATGTGCCCCTAGGGCTGGGTGCCATGTAACTATAAGCAGGGACTTTATAAAAATAGATTTATAAGCCCTGGTGAGGTAAAAACAGCCAAATTCGTTTTTCCCTCATTGAAGTAAATGGCCTTCATAGGCTAGAATGGGCAGACTTTATTTTAAATTTTAAAGTCTCCTTAAATGTTGCATACCAAGAATTTGGTATCAAATTAATTGTTGTAATAAATCCTACAACTTCCAGTTGTTGGATTTAATATAACTAGTTCAGGTAAAAAGTTTAGACTTTACCTAAAAAGTTGCCAATTTCAGCTCTGCATTGTTTTTGCTGCTGTGCTCTGATTGGTCAGCCTGCAGCAGCTTCTGCCAGGCTGCCTTGATGAGGTGTGAAGTGGCCAGACTTCACACAAAGGAATGTGCTTGGGGGAGAGAATCTCCCCTCAGCAGATGGTGAGGCAGGAAGGGGGAGGGCTGCCAAACTGGTCTTCAAAGGCAGAGAAGGACATTTGCAGCACCCAGCAACACCCCCACATCCTGCAACCCCAGACAGCTAGGTGCCCCCTTGATTAGATTAGGAGAGGGCAGGAGAGGGGTGTGTTTATGATTTTTAGCCACACCAGTGGGTGGGCTCAGCCAGATGTAACCTCCAAAAATCAGATTCATCCATGTTGGATTTTTAGAGACTGTTGCCTTCTGGGATGGATTTTTGCCACACTTCCCAGGAAGTGGTCATCACAGGGGGACGACCCTGTCCCTGATTGGAGAACCAGGGCCCCCCTGCTTTTCACCCAGGAGCAAGGATAAAACTGGCAGACCTGCACCCACACCTCAGATCCCCTCCAGAATTCAACAAGAAAGGAACTAAGGAAGAAGAAGGACTGCCCTGCTGGACCCCTGGCCTGCACCTGGACCCTGCACTCAGAAGGACTGCACCAGCTGCACACTTGGGCTTCACCACAAGAAGGACTTTGCCTGGCTTCAACTGGTTCAAGGAGGGACTCCCTGTTTGCTACAGGTGAAAAATTGCTAACCAGAGTCCCCTGCACCAACTCCTGAAAGAAGCGACCAGCTGACCACTGCCCAGTGGCCAAAAAGGAGTTTGCGCCAGGTGCATTCTGGGAGTTGAAGTCCGCACCCCCAAGGACCATCACAGAACTTCTGGACCCTTGGGGTGAGCTGTGGACCCCAAAAGAACCTTAAAAGAACATCTGGGTGAAGCCCCAGAAGTTTGGAAAAGATTTGAGAATTTTTGGAAAAAAGCTCCAGAGAGGGACCGACCCGCCGCGGAAATTCTAGCCGGCTTGCCTCAACCGCGACCCGGCCTGACTTCGTGGTTCGTCCCGGTAAAGAAAAACATCCAAAAAAGAGACTAAGTCCGAACGTAAAAAGTTGACCGGGACCTCCCAGTCATCGTATCCGAGAAGGGCTCCATGGACGTCGGATCAAGATCCAGGTTTACCCCGGTCGAAGGATTTTCATCTCAAAAAAACGACTAAGTCCGAAGGTAAAAGTCTCCACCGAGGAAACCCACATCGCGTATCCGGACAAGGGCTCCAGGAGGTCGGATTCAACTGGCAGGTTCGTCCCGGTGAAGAAAAACTTCAAAATAAAGACTAAGTCAGAAGGTAACTTTTTAACCGAGGCCTCCCGCGACCTGTAGCCGAGCAGGGCTCCATCGCGGTCGGCCTGAAAGTTTGACTTTGCCCCGGTCGAGGTGCAACCAGATGACCCGATTGGCACTTTTTGTTTCTAAGCGCTAGAAAAGTAATAATTCTTTAAAAATTCATATCTCCGGTTCCCCTGAACCGATTTTAATCGTTTTTGTGTCATTTTAAAGATAAAAATATAAGCTATTTTTATAAATTGGTTTTGGATTTTTAAACTGTTTCCTGTGTTTTATTTAATTACTGTTTTGTGATATTTGAATGCTTTACACTTTGGGGGTTATTCCAACTTTGGAGGAGGTGGTAATCCGTCCCAAAAGTGACGGTAAAGTGACGGATTTACCACCAGCCGTATTACGAGTCCATTATATCCTATGGAACTCGTAATACGGCTGGTGGTATATCCGTCACTTTACCGTCACTTTTGGGACGGATTAACACTCCTCCAAAGTTGGAATAACCCCCTTTGTCTCCTAAGTTAAGCCTTGACGCTCGATGCCAAGCTACCAAGGGTAGAGCTGGGATTAATTTACTGAGACCTAACTGTACCTATGTGGAGGTTAGTGGCTTGTTGCTAGGTGTAGGTACCTACCTGCCCTACCAATAACCCATTTTCCAACATAATTGGAAGCAGCGACGGGATCCTGTACTTGTGTTCAATATCACGTTACAGTTTTAGGTAAAACAAATTAAAAATCCTTTAAATTGTCCTAGTGCAAAAATTGTTTTTAATTTTTAATTTGGATTAATTTCAATTATTGAATTTTTGTAATTTTTCTAAATTCTTGTTTTCAATTTTTGCAAAAAGTTTTTGTTGACACAAAACTAGGGAACCATGGAGCTTGATCTGGCTAGCCTACCCACACTGACAGTAGTCCAGCTTAGGGGGTTGTGTATTGAAAGAGGGTTGCCTGCAACCACTGATCTCAGGAAGCAAATCCTGATCACATCCCTGACAGCATGGGCTGAAGCCCAAGAGGTAGAGTCAGAAGAAGCTCCAGAGGAGGGAGAAAGAAGGGAGGATGCAAGCTCTAACCACTCAGGGGAGGGAAGGCATCTGAGCCCAAGTGAGGATGAGGAAGAACGGTCCTCAGTAAACACAGTCACTAGGGGCAGATCCAAAGCTAGTGGTGGGAAGGGGGTCCTTTCAGGAGGAGAGAACCCATCCATCAGAGAAAGAGAGCTGGAGGCCCAGCTAGCATACATAGCTTTGGAAGCAGAGAAGCTGGCCCTAGAAAAGAAAAAGTGGGCATACAAAGAGAAAAGAGATGGAGGCAGCGATAAAGAAGTTGAGGTGTCCATGGGTGGGGGAGTTTGCCCCAGATTACCCAAAGGGGTGGTTCCTGCCTATGTAGAGGGGGATGACATAGATAAGTGGCTGGGGGCCTTTGAGAGGGCACTCAAAATGAGAAGGGTTAGGCCTCAATACTGGGGTTCCCTTTTGTGGGAGTTGGTCCCCAACTCAGGGAGGGATAGGCTTCTGACCTTAAGGGGGGAGGAGGCAGATTCATACCCTAGTATGAAGAGGTGCTTAGCCAAGAAGTTTGGTCTGACCCCAGAGCAATATAGAATGAAGTTCAGGGACACCCAGAAGGTCAGTACCCAGTCTTGGGTTGACTTTGTGGACATTTCACTAAAGGCACTAGAGGGCTGGATTATTGGTAACAAAGTAGATACTTATGAGGGGTTATACAATCTGATCATGAGAGAGCACATCTTGACCAATTGTACCCAAGAAAGGTTACGCCAGCATCTAGTGGACTCTAAGCAGACCAACCCTAGAGAGCTAGGGGAGGCAGCTGATGAGTGGTTGAGAACCAGGGTGGTTGTCAAGTCCCAGGGGGGAGACTCCAAGAAGGGGGGGACAGGTCCCCAAAAACCTAAGGAGGGAGGTGGTAAGCCCACCACAGAGACTCCCTCTGTACCCCAGAACCCTAAGAAGGAGGAGAGTAAATCCCACTCCCACTCTGACAAGCAGAGACAGGGAGACCCAGGGTTAAAAAAACTCTTGGACAGTAGGGCTTGCTTTGACTGTCAGCAGACAGGTCACTTCAGAGGAGATGCAGCCTGTCCAAGGAAGGTGGTTAGCACTGGGCTGTCCAGTGTAGCCATAGAGGAGGATTCCTCAGATGATGAAGTCCTCCTAGCATTGTGCTGGGAGACAGGACCAGATGGTAAGCTGGTGATCCCTGAGGGTGGGAGTAGGCACTTCCACCACATTCAAGTGAATGGGATCCCTACCACTGGCCTGAGGGACACCTGTGCCAGTCACACTATAGTGAGTGACCGGTTAGTGACGCCAGACATGTATGTCCCAGGAAAGACAAAGAAAGTCAGGATAGCCACAGGGGAGGTCACCTCCAAACCTGTAGCCATAGTGCCCCTAGAGAGGGAGGGTATCCTTGACTGGATTAGGGTGGTAGTCAGTGCTGACCTCCCCCTAGATTGTATCCTGGGCAATGACCTCCCAGAGGTGAGCCTGGTCACAGATGGGGTGGTCGCCCAGGGCACCCCCCCAACCCAAAGTCCTGGGGAGTCAGTCCCTACAGTTAAGAGACAGGGGTCCCCAAGAAAAGGAAAGAAGAAAAGGAAGGGTAGGCCACTCTTAAAGAGAGTTCCAGGAAGCCAAGGGCCTTCTGCCCCAGTAGGGGGGGAGCCCAGAGTTGGCACTGGTGAGGCCTCACCTGACCCCAAGGAAGTCCTGAGTAGTCAGGCAGCTGTCCAGATGCAAGGTGTTGCCCCTGCACTGACAGAAGGGAGAGTGGAAGGAGGGTGTCTGCCACAGGAGGTGGTAGCCCCCCACTCTAGACAGCAAGAGGGGTGCCAGGACCCCAAAGATGCCCCTAAAGCAGCTCAGCCACCTGTCAGTGGAGAGCTTAGGGTGTGGTTCTGGGTACTGACAGCTGTCAGTAGCCTCTGCTGGGTGCTAGCCTTCCTGGCAGCACTGTACTTGGCCTGGGAGGCAGACCCCAGGGCCAATAGCAAAGTAGGCCCCCTGACCCTATTGGTCATGGTGGGGTTGCTCAAGTGTTGGGTGACCTCTTTGGGTAAGATAGGTGTTGCCCTAGCAAAGTTTGGAGTAGGGGAGGTGGGCACCTCACTACCCAAGTTGGCAGAAAGAAAGGAGGAAGACCCCCCTAGAGGAAAGTTTCAGTTTGTGTTGGGTCCTTTTACTGTTGGGATGGCTTCACTACCCATAGGGAGTGACCCTGACAGGAGGATATAAGGCAGAGTAGGCCCTGCAAAGGGACAGCCAGTTTTCTTCACTGTCTTCCTCGCCTAACAAGCCAGGAAGACTCTCCCAGGATTGGGCTGAGTCTCCTGGGCGTGTGGGCTGGGGGGGGTTGTGTGAGAAAACAGGGCTGATTGCAGAGGCCCCATAACTTTTTGCCCCCATTTTCCACTTTTTGCTGGTGTTTTCCTGACTTAAAGGTGCCCTGGGTACTGCTAACCAGTCCCAGGGCCTGTGCTCTGTGTAAAATGGATATGCAAATTAGGCTAATTATAAGTGGCTAAGTTAACCTACCTATAAGTCCCTAGTATATGGTAGGGCATGTAGGTTTAGGGACCACAGCATAGGTGGTGCACACCTAGGTGCATTGCTGAGGTGCCCAGTGTCATTTTAAATGCAAGCCTGCCTTGCTGGCTGCTTTTAAATTAAAGTTATATGCAAATTCGACTTTGGAATTAAAGGTACTTCCAAAGTCTTAAACTACCTTAATTTTACATATAAGTCACCCCTAAGGTGTGCCCTATGTGCCCCTAGGGCTGGGTGCCATGTAACTATAAGCAGGGACTTTATAAAAATAGATTTATAAGCCCTGGTGAGGTAAAAACAGCCAAATTCATTTTTCCCTCATTGAAGTAAATGGCCTTCATAGGCTAGAATGGGCAGACTTTATTTTAAATTTTAAAGTCTCCTTAAATGTTGCATACCAAGAATTTGGTATCAAATTAATTGTTGTAATAAATCCTACAACTTCCAGTTGTTGGATTTAATATAACTAGTTCAGGTAAAAAGTTTAGACTTTACCTAAAAAGTTGCCAATTTCAGCTCTGCATTGTTTTTGCTGCTGTGCTCTGATTGGCCAGCCTGCAGCAGCTTCTGCCAGGCTGCCTTGATGAGGTGTGAAGTGGCCAGACTTCACACAAAGGAATGTGCTTGGGGGAGAGAATCTCCCCTCAGCAGATGGTGAGGCAGGAAGGGGGAGGGCTGCCAAACTGGTCTTCAAAGGCAGAGAAGGACATTTGCAGCACCCAGCAACACCCCCACATCCTGCAACCCCAGACAGCTAGGTGCCCCCTTGATTAGATTAGGAGAGGGCAGGAGAGGGGTGTGTTTATGATTTTTAGCCACACCAGTGGGTGGACTCAGCCAGATGTAACCTCCAAAAATCAGATTCATCCATGTTGGATTTTTAGAGACTGTTGCCTTCTGGGATGGATTTTTGCCACACTTCCCAGGAAGTGGTCATCACAGGGGGACGACCCTGTCCCTGATTGGAGAACCAGGGCCCCCCTGCTTTTCACCCAGGAGCAAGGATAAAACTGGCAGACCTGCACCCACACCTCAGATCCCCTCCAGAATTCAACAAGAAAGGAACTAAGGAAGAAGAAGGACTGCCCTGCTGGACCCCTGGCCTGCACCTTGACCCTGCACTCAGAAGGACTGCACCAGCTGCACACTTGGGCTTCACCACAAGAAGGACTTTGCCTGGCTTCAACTGGTTCAAGGAGGGACTCCCTGTTTGCTACAGGTGAAAAATTGCTAACCAGAGTCCCCTGCACCAACTCCTGAAAGAAGCGACCAGCTGACCACTGCCCAGTGGCCAAAAAGGAGTTTGCGCCAGGTGCATTCTGGGAGTTGAAGTCCGCACCCCCAAGGACCATCACAGAACTTCTGGACCCTTGGGGTGAGCTGTGGACCCCAAAAGAACCTTAAAAGAACATCTGGGTGAAGCCCCAGAAGTTTGGAAAAGATTTGAGAATTTTTGGAAAAAAGCTCCAGAGAGGGACCGACCCGCCGCGGAAATTCTAGCCGGCTTGCCTCAACCGCGACCCGGCCTGACTTCGTGGTTCGTCCCGGTAAAGAAAAACATCCAAAAAAGAGACTAAGTCCGAACGTAAAAAGTTGACCGGGACCTCCCAGCCATCGTATCCGAGAAGGGCTCCATGGACGTCGGTTCAAGATCCAGGTTTACCCCGGTCGAAGGATTTTCATCTCGAAAAAACGACTAAGTCCGAAGGTAAAAGTCTCCACCGAGGAAACCCACATCGCGTATCCGGACAAGGGCTCCAGGAGGTCGGATTCAACTGGCAGGTTCGTCCCGGTGAAGAAAAACTTCAAAATAAAGACTAAGTCAGAAGGTAACTTTTTAACCGAGGCCTCCCGCGACCTGTAGCCGAGCAGGGCTCCATCGCGGTCGGCCTGAAAGTTTGACTTTGCCCCGGTCGAGGTGCAACCAGATGACCCGATTGGCGCTTTTTGTTTCTAAGCGCTAGAAAAGTAATAATTCTTTAAAAATTCATATCTCCGGTTCCCCTGAACCGATTTTAATCGTTTTTGTGTCATTTTAAAGATAAAAATATAAGCTATTTTTATAAATTGGTTTTGGATTTTTAAACTGTTTCCTGTGTTTTATTTAATTACTGTTTTGTGATATTTGAATGCTTTACACTTTGTCTCCTAAGTTAAGCCTTGACGCTCGATGCCAAGCTACCAAGGGTAGAGCTGGGATTAATTTACTGAGACCTAACTGTACCTATGTGGAGGTTAGTGGCTTGTTGCTAGGTGTAGGTACCTACCTGCCCTACCAATAACCCATTTTCCAACACACCCCTGCCTGTTTTACCTAGCCCTTTTCCAAACAACCGTATGACTTTAAAATTATAAACCTACATGGCTGTTTATCGTAATTTAATCCTTAGCTCTTCCTCTCACAGATGGACCCTGGCTTTCGTGAATGAATAGGCCTGGATCGCCTATACTGTCAGTTTACTTTTTTTATTATGTACATGCTTTCTTCCTCACCTTTATTGCATCTCAAAGCACCCTCTAAATACCGAGCCTGAATAGTTGGGCATCAGAGGACTAGACAGACACACTTTTGATTTTCTGATGGTGAATGTTCTGAGTGAACTGAATCCCTTTATTGAACAATAACAAGAGTGTCACAGATGTCACCAATTTTTCATTAACACCCGTCTGTGTGTCCCTTTCTCCCAAAGTAGGTAGCTTCAAGAGCCCCTTCTCCTCTAGAAAACAGACTCTGCTACATGTCTTGCACCTAACTGGGGGTTCTTACATTCGTATGAGGGGTCACGCAGCCCACTTTGTCCATTGTTCAGCAGGTTTATAACTCCAGTGATCCTTCCTTGAGCTGTGTGAACCAATGACCACTTTTTTAGCTGTCAGAATTCCTGCAGCACCCTCTCACCCGACCATTGTTTCCATCCTACCACCTCATAGTCACCCTTTTATTTCCATCCTGTATTGGGAAGGCAGGAATTTGGTATTCCGTTTTATCAAGAAACCATTTTGCAGTGAATGTGACTTGAAGTGCTCTCTCTCGTCGCTCACCTGCCTCTTTCACTCTTATAAACAAGGGGAACATCGTGAACAGAGAAAGTGGATGAATGTGATCATGATCAGGATTAAATCATTTTACTGTTAAAATGTTGGTGACTACGTGCCCAATAGTCTATTTTCTTCATTTTCTCCACTTTACTTTGCTTGTCCTAATACAGTTTACTAGTTTCGCTATGTCATAGTCTGTTTTGCCATGTCTGGGCGGTTCTCTTTCTGTGTGTTCTACATGTAGTCTCTACTCTGATTCAATATCAGTGGGTACCTTGCAGGCCCTCACGCAGACAACACACAAGGAATAAGCACACTAGAATGCTGAAGAATGTAATCAGTGTCTAATGACTATGGCCACTGGACAAAAGTGAGGATTTTACAAACAACAGACTCTGATTGATTACTCTTTAAGAAAATGTTGCAAAACATAATTGATAAATAGCAATTCAGATAAAACGTTCCCCCCTAAAGTGCTTCAAACTCTGACTGACCAGGAAGGCAGATATGTTTTTGTCAAATTCAAAACACTGGGCAAATCCTAAGATTGAGTTCTCTATACGCTCCTAATTCAAGCAAATTCACCTTCTTGTTCCACATTTCCAGATTACTTATTATATTGGTTCTACCAGACTGCCTTTGGGGTGTGACTGGAATATATTGATTGATCCAATTCTTGACCGAATGGCAATAAAGTGGATTGAGCAGTCCAGAAAGACATATTTGCTGGTGTTTTTTTAATGGGTATTTGGAACTGGTAACACCTCCCTTTATGATAATTTATTACCCATCAGGACTCGTTTTAGGCCAATGAATCTTTCAGCCCAGTTGAGAGACACCTTAGGACGAGATAGCTAATCAATATGTCAATCAAAACGTCAATAATATCATCAATATTTATCACAACAATACATTTTACTTTAGTCAAAGTCATTAATCAATTCAGGACACTACCATGACCTTCCATTCATGAATAACCACACCAGTTTAGTAGAATTTTATGAACTTTATTCCCATTAATTACAATTCTAAGAGCATATGTGTTAATTTTATTAGCAAAACACTCAATAACATTGTCATAATTTGGCAACTCGAATAAGACTTGAACAACGCTAGGAACGCAATTATTAGAACATAACAGAGCGTTAACATAAGTCAATTTTAGCAGAGTGTCATCAATGCGTCAGTTCAACAAAGCATAGATTCAGTCGTTTGTCTATTTGCGTCAGATAGTGAACTCCTGTCCTAACCACTGATTAGCATTGGCATGTTGGGCTTCATGCAAAACAATTTAGAACACCAATTTGGAAAACATCTAGCTACGGTCTCTGTCAAAATTAAGCAGTTGGTACCTAGAAAGAAAAAGCAAACAGACAAAATCACAATCGATTTGTCATAGTTACCCTCCAAGGTTTAGATCAGCACTCAGGTTCAGTCTTCGTCTTCAGGACATCAGTCTAATCGCCATAACTCAGAATTCAGCTCCAGGGCAAAAGGGGCACTTCCCTCAAAGGGAGGTAAAGTGTAAAACGGGCAATCTAAGGACGAGGATGGTTCTAAGCAAACCAATAAGTCACCAAACAGAGTGACAAAGTTTCTGGATAAAATCAATAGCATTCCCTAACCCACCTAAATGGCTCCCCGTGTCATGTGTTTTTATCCCTTTTTCGCTGTAAATTCCCCTAAAATTCTATTGGATCTTGGTTATACCCCACTATCTTTATCCAATTGGAAAATGCATTAGGTCATTAATCTTTCACCCCCTTATATTTTACAGACACTTCATTGGTCCACATGATTGACGTCTTCAGAGGTAGCACGTCCGGTATGATTTCATCCTTCTGTAGTGCTTTGCACATCTTTTGGTCAGTACCTCCATTGTCTTCACTGGTTTGAACGACCTTGTATATTACATTAATCTACACTGTTGCATTTTGTCTAATATTTCTACAAGCAATGTGCATTTTCATGAGAACGGATCTACTATGGTTACATTCAGCTTCTAGTTTGAAGAAAACAAGGGGTCATTTCCTTTTGCGAGTCAGCACACTGCAAGACAGGAAAAATAAGTTTAATGTGAGAACCAAGCAGCTAAGCTTCGGCTCATGCTAACTTAAGGCCTACAAGGATTTCAACACAAATTCAATAACACAATCATTATTAATTAGTACAAAACCATACTTCAATAACATATTTTATCAATATTAGTCATTTCTATTAGTTCCCGTATACATTAGTGGCCACTCCTGTGGTCACATTTCAGGTGCACGTTTAAACAAAATACATTAATACAATTACTTAAGCGGCATTATCACACACTAGTTCGTATGCATTTCGTGTTAATATAGATTATATAAACTACGCTCTCTCAGTCCCTCCTCTGATGACGTTCGCTATCACACAAACCTTTCCCTTTTGACCTTTCACTTTTAATTTTTCACCTTGCGCATAATGCGCATTTCAACATCTTGTCCCTTGTGTGAACTTTCCCAAATTTCATTAAACATTTTCTCCCTTTCACTTTCCTCATTTCTCTTATTTCTCTTTGTCCAATTTCTTTTAATTTTGTCATTAATTTTACATGCTCCCCATAAACCTAATAAACAGACCAGAACAATTAATAGACCCCCCCTTGTATTTTTGCAAGAACCCCATTCCAAATGTTGCTAAACCCGCTCCCTACTCTGGCCATTCCTTTTCCCACTTTCTCTCACACTCCAGGTTCCTTCAATTCCTTCAAATCTGCGCTATCTCTTGTTAGGTTAGTAAGCATACCTCTAATCTTTTTACTGTTATCCGGTATAAATGAGCAACAGTGAGGCTTGTTGAGCATCTTGCAGACTCCACCGCTCTTTGCTAAAAGAATGTCTAAAGCAAGCCGATTGTGAAGAGTCATAGCTCTCTCCACAGCAAGTTCTGTATCCATCCGGAGTATTGCCCCTGTAAAATATGTCAGCATGTTATACCCAATAGTAGACAACTTTCAAATCTTTATGGAGTTTAGAATAACCCCTACTGAAGGAATTATGGCTCCAAATATGTCACCCACGACAGCAGCCGCTGTCTCTCGTTTTTGTTTAGCATGTTGTATTTCAGACGCTTTAGGTATTTGTTTTAAGTCATCAATCTGGTAAATCTTTGGGAAGAGTATCCCCAAATAACATGTCCCATACCATCCCTTAGGGAGACGGTAATAAGCATTCAATCCGCAAATATAATAGATCCCAGGGATTGCTAGATCCTGTCCATTTAACATAAATGTCCATTTACTCTGAAACAAAAACACATGCCTGCATTCACTCGTGCCCACAAATAAAGTGTCATGTTGAGATTTTGGCCTATATATACAAAGCCTTTTGTGTCTTTATTGCAGTGTAAGCATAATCATTTGCATAGGTGCATTTTGCATAGGTGCATAGGGGCCTCTAGCCCTTTTTCTAATCTCTCTATCAATGCTTTGCGTCTATCATGAGTGTGATCTAAGAAGCTCTTCTATACAGGTGTTAATAAGCAAGTCAGATTGTTGCGGTGTGCATAGGCTGTCCCAAATGCAAGTGTTGGTTCGAAGAAACCTCTAACTATTTTTATACTATGCTCTTTAGCTAACTTATTCAAAAACTCAATCACTGGCACAAAAGAGAATACCACATCCAAATTTGAATAAAAATATTGCACATGCTCCTGATTATAGAATCTTATTAGTAGCAAGCTACAGCTTATCCCGTATGTTAATGGTAAGCTATGGTAAGTAACCCCTTCTTGTACAGATGAAGGAATCTTTGTGCACACATAACAGTTTCTCGCATCCATGGTTTCAACATACTCATTCAGCAAGCGATAGAAGACGTTAGTGGAGATTTACCCCTTTGAGTTAGTTCCCTCATGCAAGTGTTTTGTATCTTGCTCAAACCTTTCTCACGGTGTTAGTGTTGTAGTCTCAGGTTTTGAAGCATTGTTAGTCGCTTTCTTATCCAACCACGGCATTCCCACAATCACACCTACAATTATTATTGCACACACAATACCTAATATAAGGTTTAACCAACCACACACTTTGCCCTTCTTGCTACTACCTCTATTATGAGCCATGGCCTGTAAAGAATCAGATAGCAGAATAACTCAAAACAAACAATCGACTTGAGGACAATATAAAAGCTCTTTTTTTTCTTTTTTTTTCTTCTTGATGTAAAGTCTCTCTCTCTCTCTCTCTCTCTCTCTCTGCTGTATTTACAGCTTTTCACTCACTCCAGGACCTTTTTGTCAAATCAGGTTATCAGCTTGTCATAGTCAGGTTTTCAAAGTCAATTCAGGTTATCAGTGTCACATCCGATAGTTTATAAGTCTCTTTCTCAGCTTTTCAGCTTTCAATTTCAATGTTAGTTTTAACACAGTCTCTTTCTCTGATTGATTTCAGGTACCGTAGTATTGGCCTGGTACTTCTTGATCAAAACAGAACGCTAAGAATTCTTGTTGCCATTCAGATGTCGTTGCATATGCCCATTCAGGGCCTGCGTACCTTCTATTTGCGGTTCTTTTTCTTTTCAACCTGCGTTCACTTTGCAATTCTCCTTCACTTAGATCCTCTACTCAGTTTGTATCGATTTCTTCCGCTATTGTTTCGTCTGGTACGAACTTTTCTTTCGCAGCCTGCTTCTCTGGCCAGTTATCACCTTTATGCGTCTTCTTCCTGCTTGTCCTTTCAGGACGCTGAACAGCACCCTCCTCTCGTGCTATGGTGTTTTCTCTTGCCGGACCTGCATCTGGCTCAGGGGATGCCTGTGTGCTTTGACTTCTCTCCATTATTTTCCCTTCTTCTTCTTCTGGGTCTGTAATAGGTTCAAGCTCTAGCCCGTACCCGTCTACTTCTGGGAGAACCTCTCCTTGTTTTAGTTCTCCTGCTGCCTCTACTGAGATAGGCTCACTGTCACCTCTCTCGGATTCGTTTACTGTTTGAGGGACTAGGCCGTCCTCAGTGGGCTCTCCGGTAGTCTCAGTTCCCCCTTGGCTGTTTTCCGGCCGTGAGACTTCCCTCTCTGCAATTGCTGAGTTGGAAATTTCGAGTTCCTCATCAGTCGAACATGTTACCTTCTTTGTGTGACTGGCATGTATCCAGTTTGGAACGACCTGCACATTTCACAGCAGTGGTTGTTGTTAGTATTACTTGATATGGCCCCTTCCAGCACGGCTCCAAAAACGACTTTCTCACGTGCTTCTTGACAACCACCCAGTCACCGGTTTACAGGGTGTGACCTGGGTCACTGATCGGTGGCAATGTGTTGGCTTCCACCTGGTGGGAAAAAGAGCGAACCATAGCAGCCAAACCTTTGCAGTAGTCCAACACCATATCATCCGTGATATTCACAAGAGCATTTGTGGGTACTGCGGGTAGCCTCATATCTCGGCCCATGAGGATCTCATGGGGTGATAGTCCTGTCTTCTTATCAGGGGTGTTCCTCATTGAAATCAGCACTAAGGGCAATGCATCTGGCCATTTCATATTGGTAGCTGTGCACATTTTTGCCATTCTCAACTTCAAGGTACCATTCATCTGTTTTACTAGTCCTGATGGTTCAGGGCGGTAGCTACAATGCAGCTTCTGTTCAATGTCTAACGCAGCACACAAGAGCTTAATCACCTCATTGTCGAAGTGTCTGCCCCTATCTGATTCTAAAGAGACCGGAAAACCGAACCTTGGTATTAATTCTCTGAGCAACAGCTTTGCGACTGTGAGACTGTCATTTCTACGTGTGGGGTAAGCTTCAATCCAGTGGCTGAAAACAAACACAATCACCAACACGTATCTCAGTCCTCCACAAACAGGCATCTCAATGAAATCCATTTGCATCCTGCTAAATGGTCCGCCAGCTCTCCCTATGTGGCTCAAAGTTACCACAGTCCCTTTTCCTGCATTCATCTGTTGACAGATGATGCACCTGTGACAAATAACCGCTGCGGCTTGTCTGAATTTTGGGTTAAACCAGTCAATTTTAAATAACCTAATCATTGCATCTCTCCCAAGATGTGCCTGTCCATGATAAAGCCTTGCAAATTGTGACAAGAGACTGTTTGGTAAAACCAGTTTCCCCTCCTCTGAGACCCACAAGTCATCTGCCCTTTGTACGCATTGCATTCTCTGCCAGGAGCGTTTTTCTTCCCTGCTTGCACGACCTTGCAGTGATTTTAACTCATCTAATGTGTCGACAACTCTTAATGCAAAGTTCAAACATGTCTCATTTTCAGTTTGCGGTAACAATTCCCACTGATCCTTGAACGATATACAGTTCAATAAGCAAAATCTTGCGACTTGATCTGCATAGCCGTTTCCCATTGACACAAAATCTTGTGACTTAACGTGAGCATTGCATTTCACCACGGCAATTTCAAGAGGTAACTCAATCGCATGTAACAAATCTTTAATTTGTTCGCCATTTTTAACTGGAGAACCAGATGAGGTCATGAAACCTCTCTGTGACCACAATTGGCCAAAATCATATACAATGCCAAATCCGTATCTGCTGTCAGTATAGATAGTGACCTTCAAATTTTCAGCTGCGTGGCATGCCTTAGTAAGGGCAATTAATTCTGCCACTTGTGCGGAATATACTCTCTCGAGCCAGGAAGCTTCAATAATACCAGCGATTGTACATACAGCATAACCGGCACTCAGTATTCCGACTGAATCTCTCAAACAGGATCCATCAACAAACATAATGCAGTCATTTTCCTTTAACTGCGTATCTTGAATGTCAGGTCGGGGCTTGGTAAATAGTTCTGTTCCCTCAAGACAGTCATGCTCCACTTCCTCTTCATTATTTATCTCTGTATTTTCGACAGGAAGTAGAGTTGCTGGGTTCAATACAGTACATCTCTTCACGAGACATTTGGTGACGCCAAAATAATTGTCTCATATCGGGTAAGCCGGGCATTTGTCATGTGCTGGGTTTTAGTTCGAGTCAACAAAATTTCAACTGAATGTGGAACCATTACTGTTAAGGGATGTCCCATCACTATGCCTTCACACTGCGTGAGGCTCTGACCAAAGGCTGCTGCGACTGGGTCCAAGGTAGCTGAAAAATATGCTACAGGGCGGTTTGCACCTCCATGGACCTGTGTCAAGACAGACAAAGAACAAGCATCACGTTCATGACAAAACAATAGAAAAGGCTTCGTATAATCAGGCATACCTAAAGCTGGTGCCCTGCACATGCACTCTCTCAATTCCATAAATGACTCAAGCTCTTCCTTGGACAAAGTTATGGTATACGGTTCATCCTTCGTTTCCTTGGCTGTCATTTTTATCAATGGTTTAGAGACAATCGAAAAGTTGGGAATCCATTTGCAACAGTAGCCCACCATTCCCAAAAACATCCTGACATCTCTCTTTGTTGTCGGGGGGTTCATCTGTAGTATAGCTGTCACCCTTTCCTTTGATATTCTCCTAGACCCTCTCTCAATCAAGTGCCCTAAGTATTTTACCTCTTTCTGACAGTACTGCAGCTTCTTTGGGGATACTTTATGTCCGTTCTTTCCCAAATGGTTTAGTAAGGCAATTGTGTCATACCTGCAGTCATCTTTTGTTCTGGACGCAATTAGTAAGTCATCAATGTATTGCACTAGAGTCGAACTAATAGGCAGTTCTAATGACTCCAAATCCTTCTTCAATATCTGATTGAAGATGGACGGTGACTCAGAAAACCCTTGAGGAATTCTGCACCAACTGTACACCTTGTCCAGGAATTTGAAACTGAAGAGAAATTGGCTGTCCTCATGAAGAGGCACCCAAAAGAAAGCTTGTGACAAGCCTACAACTGTGAACCACTCTGCATCACATGGAACCTGAAACATAATCACTGCTGGATTTTGCACTATGGGGCAACATTTTACCACAATCTCGCTTATTTTTCTCAAATCCTGCACAATTCGAACTTTCCCACAAGGCTTTTTCAGACCCATTATTGGTGAATTACATGGGCTGCTCAATACTTCTTTCAGAAGTCCTTGTTTCATAAAATCTGCAATTATCTGTGACACCTGAATAAGGACATCTTGTGCCATGTGGTACAGCGGCACCTGGGGAAACACTGCATTTGGCTTCACTTGTACTTTAACTGGTTCCACTCCTTTTATCAGTCCCACTTCCTTTCCTGTCAAGTCCCACACTTTTTCTGTTACTGTTCCTTGTAACTCAGCAGGTAAGTCAGTCACTGTAAGCATCGGGCATAAGGTTATCAAAGGGTAATCCTCATTCGCGGTCTCGGTCTCTAAGTCTGAGAACTGACCATCATCCCCTTCATCATCACTGTTTTGGCTACACCTCAATTCCATCATTGAAACAGGTAATTGAACATTTCGTCTTGCACAGTAAGTGTCTTCCCAGTAGGGACACTGGACTCGAGTTGCAGACTACAAACTTATGCAGTCCCTGAAAGTTGCCAATCTCAACCTGAACTGGATCAGTAATTGGGTTTGTCAGGTACTAGTTTGCTACTCCTACCACTCTTATGGTACGCCCTGAAAGTGTCAACTTCGGAATCTCTGCACTCCTGACTGTAGAGCGTGTAGCTCCGGTGTCAACCAAGAATGAAACTTTGTGACCCATCACCTTTCCTTCTACATAGGGTCCCCTCTGATCTACTTTTAAGGATGCTGCAAGCCTGCACTCTTCACTGTCTGAACTCTCATCCGACCATTCATCATTCATTCCATCTTCACCACGTAATAGGAATTATTATTCTGACTCACTACTTGACCTGTGACCTGCTGAGGAAGCATCACCTGTTGCTGTCCCATTGGAGCTAAGGGTAATTGCATTTGCTGTCTAGGTACCACGGGAACCTGCTGTTGTACCTGCTGCATTTGTGCTGGTTGAACACGCAGCATTTGCATATGCTGCATGGGCTGTAGCCCCTGCATCTGAACCATGTTATTCTGGAAGTTTTTAAGTTGACCTCTCATTTTTGGACCTCTCATATTTTGAAATGTACCAACATCAGTGCTTTGTTGAACAACACCGTCATGCACTGCATTTGGACATTCCCGCTTCCAATGCCCCACGCCCCCACACGCGTAACATGGTGACATCTTTTTCATCCCTTGTACGTCATTTTGAACCACAACAGTATTCAGGTCTGGACCGCGATTCACAAAACCTCGACCTCGGCCTCTCGGTTGTGCCTGAAACACGCCATTCCCTTGCGGTTGTTGCTGTACCATCTGCTGGATTCCATTCCCTTGCATACCTGCCTGCGCTTCCCTTATCTGCATCACCATCACTTTCTCCTTCAAATTTCTCTGCTTCAGCTCAATCTCGTCACTACAGTATTTTGCGTACTGCAACACCTCATCAATCGGGTTTGCTTGCCAACAGATCAAATGATTCTTAATCATCTGGCTAACCTCTGGTCTCAGCCCTTCAACAAACCTAAACACAAGGTGGTTCATGTCTTTCGGCTCAATAGTCTCAGTGCCACTGTAATGTTTGAATGCTTTCAATAACCTCTCATAGTAAGCGTGGATTGACTCTTTAACCTCCTGTGAGGTCCGGTCGATTTTCTGCCAATCAGTCACTTTCGGCGACACCTTTTGCTTCAACAATTCAATCACTTTATGATAGTACTTTATCACCTCCTCAGATGGTGCTCCAGTCGCTTTATCCCTTGCTGGCTCCTGTGTCGGCCAGTCTACACTTCTCTTGCACTCAAGCCATAAATCGGGTGGAACAATAATCTCAAACAAAATATTCAAGTCTTCCCAGAGACACTTCACAAGCTTCACAAACCTATCTGTCTGCTGATACCTTTCTATTGACTTCTCCCTCAACCTGGGATAATCATTTGTAAAAGACAGAATGTCTCCTCTAGACCACGGTACATGGACTAGAACCCCTCTAGCTGTTTCTCTCATCAGTAATATTTTTACTGTTCCGGTATCTGGTGAAGCTTTAGTTGGACTTGATCCCGGACTGTCACCCTTTTCCTTATCTCTCTCCTTTGTCCATCTGCCTTCCCATTTCTCTAAAGCTCCCCAGATCTACGCACTTTGCAATATTTCTTTAAGATGCACTTTTATTCCAGTCTAATCTGTAACTTCTTTTCAAGTGCTTAGTATTCTCAATGTCAATATTGTATTTGTCTGCCAGGTTCGCTAACCTCTGATGCACCTTGCCCACTTCTTTAGTAATCTTGGGGTACACATACCTTAACTCTGCTTCTGTGTACGACTCTAATCTGTTTACCCCAATTGTCCCTTCCACTAGTTCAGCAGCTTCCACGCCCAGTCTTACAAAATTCAGGTACTCATCTTTTTCCGACCTTTCTGGCTTCTCTGCAGTTACTACAGTCTTTTGTGAATGATAAGTCTTTTCTAACCACTCATTTAACTGTTGTACCGTAAAACCTTGCAGTGAAATATTCCCTGCATGCATCATTGGTGACTATGAAGCATTCAAACTTATTGTCTGTGGGGTTAGCACCCCTATCCCTGCCTGTCTCATTGCCTCCAACGGGGCTTCAACCGGGCTAAGGTCTAACAAAGACCTTGGTCTTTCGACTGATTGCTCTCCCGGGGCCATTAACTGGGGAGTTCCGACAAACCCTCCTCTTATTGCATCTTGGGTCATTACTCCCTGATCACACATACTAGGCTTGCCTTGCGCATCCACTGGTGGACCGACAGTAATTGGCAATAATATGGCAGCTGGTGTCTGGCCTGGTCGGAAACACCGCAGAGCAGCAACTCCAAAAGTTTGATTCTCTGAAGCTGGGGCAGGTACTAATGGAGGTCCTGCTGCTGGATTATACCGTGGTATCAGCTGTTGCTGTGTCTGGGGCAGCAATTGTGGAGTTGGCTCAAGCAGTACTAACCTCGATTTTGTATATATCAGGTCAGGCGGCACTATCAGATTTGTAGTAGTCTCTAGTACTGGGATGTCTGGATAGATTCTCTATATCTGCAGTGGAGGTTGCAACTGTATCTGCATGTCTGGCGCAGTGGGTACACTGACACCATTCTGTATCAAACCCGTATCACTAGTCTGTGCTGTATCGGTAATTCCCTTCTCCTGCGTCTGGTTCCCAGGACCCGCACTAGTGTTCGGGACATTGTCGCTTACCGCATAAGGTGGCGGGTGATTATGCAATATCTGATTTAGGAATTCTTCATCGTCTGAATCATCTTCTTCTATCCAAGATCTCTTAGTCTCTTTAGGCTTATTAGAGTCCTTGTCTGTCTTACATGTGGCTTTCTTCCCCTGCAACTCGTCTCCCTGTGCTATTGCTGGAAACAATTTGAGTCCGTCAACTATTTCCCATCTCCACATTTTGCTCTCATTGTCCCACCTAGCTTCAGCTAAAGTCTTTTCTGCCCATTTTATTCTCCTCTCGAATTTCTGTTGCCTTTGCTTAATAGCCATTAAATCCCAGACTGCTAAAGCCTCGTACTGAGCTGGCCTCGGAGGTGGCTTTTGTACACTTAACATCCATCTCAAATTCTCTAGAATTCTTGTATTGAATGTTCAGTGCTCCGGAAATGCCAAGCATCCCTCCTTCTCTGTCAATTTGCGTCATTGTTTCATCCATAAGCAAGGCGCGACACCCTTTTCCTCCATGACTATATAGGCTGGAGTACCTTCAGGCGGTGTAGGCACCCCCTCACTCTCCATAATGTATGCGTCTCCTTTCAGAGCGCTCCTAAAAGCCTTAATAAAGTTCATCTTGCGTCTTTTCTTTAGTTTGTATTTAATCAGAAAGTGACTTTAATTCCCAGGACACTCTTCACCCACCTTTCTCAACCTATTGCCTCTCACGGACGGCAGCCAATCCGTGCGCGACCCCTCTCGCCAACTGACCTATCTCAGCGCGGCACTACTGACGTCACACTCACACACACTGTAACTGACAAAGTCTTGCGGCTTGTCCGCCCCTCACCTGATTCACACCAAACTAATGCAATATGTTGCGAGCACCTTTAACAACAACAACAACTTATATTTGCCGGTTTACTACAGAAAGGGTACACAATTGCTTCAGAACTTTACAGAGATTTCACTTGAAGCCTCGGCCGCTACTCTTTCTTTCTCAGTTCCAGCACACGCAAGCAGAATTCGACCCGCAAATCCTACTCTCAACTTGTCAATGGTTTGTCCTAGTGCACTTTTAGAACTTGCCAAATCTCCATCGAAGGTTTCACTCACACAATTGACTCAAACTTTACTTGTCAACCACGCCCGATTGACCTACTAAACCGCACAAATTTCAACATAAACCCGTCTCGTACACTTGTCAATATACTCCGGAGTCTTAGACCGCGACGGGTCCATACATTAACAACCAACCACATGGCTCATTTTTTTTAGCACAAAGCGCCACACTCATATGAAGTACGCTGACTTCCCTACTCTCATTCTGTGGAATATGCCCACTCCTACTAAAACAACATTTACCTGGCCTAATTACACACAAAACTCACAAATCACCTGCAAGATGCATAAGCTGAGCAAGCGCAAATTCTACACCACACATGCTATGACGCCGAGAACATTCCCAAATCACTTAGGCAGGCTCCGAGATCCTGGGAAAGTCATGGTGAATTTAGAAACACATCATATCTCCAATTTGCCTTATCTCAGAAAAACAATTTAAACAATAATTCTCTGTCCTAGGGCCCCAAAGGGCCAAACCGTCGCTCTGCTACCAGAACTGGTAACGCGTCCCTTTATGATAATTTATTACCCATCAGGACTCGTTTTAGGCCAATGAATCTTTTGGCCCAGTTGAGAGACACCTTAGGATGAGATAGCTAATCAATATGTCAATCAATACGTCAATAATATCATCAATATTTATCACAACAATACATTTTACTTTAGTCAAAGTCATTAATCAATTCAAGACACTACCATGACCTTGCAGTCATGAATAACCACACCAGTTTAGTAGAATTTTATGAAGTTTATTCCCTATTGATTACAATTCTAAGAGCATATGTGTTAATTTTATTAGCAAAACACTCAATAACATTGTCATAATTTGGCAACTCGAATAAGACTTGAACAACACGAGGAACGCAATTATTAGAACATATCACAGCATCAACATAAGACAATTTTAGCAGAGTGTCATCAATGCGTCAGTTCAACAAAGCATAGATTCAGTCGTTTGTCTATTTGCGTCAGATAGTGAACTCCTGTCCTAACCACTGATTAGCATTGGCATGTTGGACTTCATGCAAAACAATTTAGAACACCAATTTGGAAAACATCTAGCTACGGTCTCTGTCAAAAGTAAGCAGTTGGTACCTAGAAAGGAAAAGCAAACAGGCAAAATCACAATCGTATTGTCATAGTTACCCTCCAAGTTTTAGATCAGCACTCAGGTTCAGTCTTCGTCTTCAGGACATCAGTCTAATCGCCATCACTCAGAATTCAGACCCAGGGCAAAAGAGGCACTTCCCTCATAAGGAGGTAAAGTGTAAAATGGGCAATCTAAGGATGAGGATGGTTCTAAGCAAACCAATAAGTCACCAAACAGAGTGACAAAGTTTCTGGATAAAATTAATAGCATTCCCTAACCCACCTAAATGGCTCCCCATGTCATGGGATTTTATCCCTTTTTCGTTGTACATTCCCCTAAAATTCTATTGGATCTTGGTTATACCTTTCTATCTTTATCCAATTGGAAAAGGCATTAGGTCATTAATCTTTCACCCCATATTATTTTACAGACACTTCATTGGTCCACATGATTGACGACTTCAGAGGTAGCACGTCCGGTATGATTTCATCCTTCTGTAATTCTTTGCACATCTTTTGGTCAGTAGCTCCATTGTCTTCACTGGTTTGAACGACCTTGTATATTACATTAATCTACACTGTTGCTTTTTGTCTAATATTTCTACAAGCAATGTGCATTTTCATGAGAACGGATCTACTATGGTTACATTCAGCTTCTAGTTTGAAGAAAACAAGGGGTCATGTCCTTTTGCGAGTCAGCAAACTGCAAGACAGGAAAAATAAGTTTAATATGAGAGCCAAGCAGCTAAGCTTCGGCTCATGCTAACTTAAGGCCTACAAGGATTTCAACACAAATTCAATAACGCAATCATTACTAATTAGTACAAAACCACACCTCAATAACATATTTTAACAATATTAGTCATTTCTATTAGTACCCGTATACATTGGTGGCCACTCCCCGTGGTCACATTTCAGGTGCACGTTTAAACAAAATACATTAATACAATTACTTAAGCTGCATTATCACACACTAGTTCGTATGCATTTCATGTTAATATAGAATATATAAGCTACACTCTCTCAATACCTCTACTAGAACATAACACATCCTCAAAGATAGACTATTTCCTCAAACAAGACTCTCTCCTACAATTCCCCTGTTTGGCAGCCATCTTACCAGGTGAGATTTCTCATCCTATCTGATTCAAGTGACCTTTCACTTGGGTAGTAGTCAACCAACAGGGAGGGGCTTGCCTATCAAAACTTTGAATTACAAAACCCCGGAGGACAAACGCCTCTTAGACTCACTATAATTCCTGATAGACTCTGCTATAAAAAAAGAATACATCCCTAGAGGAGAGTAGACACCTAGAAGAGATAATATAGAAATCCACAGCAGAATACAGTGCATCCCCATCCACCTTACTTCGACACCAACAAAAAGGCGAAAAAATGTGTTCTTAATAAATAATACGTATTCATGTCAGAAAATGCTCTACAGTAGCTAAAATGGTGCACTATGAAAGAGGAGAGTGGGCAGGCAGACTGCTTGCACTCCAACTACAGCAAAGACAGGCCCCCTTGGCTATATCTGCTATTCCACACCCTGAGGCGAGTGCCTCACATCCTAGGGCATATCAGAAGCGTTCACTCACTAATATGAATTCCTTTTCGGCCTCAACTTCAAGCAACAATGAAGACGAGGATCATATGCTCAATTCACTTCACTTGCCTTCTCTCACTGAGAACGGCAGATCACTATTAAAAGGGGAAATAACTTCAGAGGAGTTCAGTGAAACTATTTCTATTCACTCACCTATAAATGTCTGCAAAAAGATGGGTTTCCTGACAATTTTATAGGACATGCAAGTCCTTGACCATTCAGATGGTATTTGAAACTTTTAAGGAAGTGGAAACCTTGAAATCTAGTTGAAATATCCAGCAAGGCTTGTATTACCTTTCTGCCAGAGGGTGGTAAAGATGCACTGGACTATGGGATCCACAGAACCATATCCCTTTTCAATATGGATATTGTGAGAAAGGGGCCCTTTTTACATGGTTAGCCCACCACTGTTTGCCTGGAAAATTATGTGGTTTCAAAGTTGTAAGTGCCCTTTGCCCCTGCTAAACAGGTTCCCAGGGCCAGATCTCTCTCCCCATTATTGTACAATGTATTGGCACTTCAGTCCCCCTTGTAAGTCCCTCGTAAATGCTACCCCTGATACCTAGGGCATGGGTATTGAAGCAGGCCCCCCAGAGCTGCAGCACCAATTGTGCTACTCTGAGAGGCCCCACACCACCCTCATGCAGACTGCCATTGCAAGGGACATGGCACTCACCAAGAGTGCCCTGTCTGCTAGCACAGCATGCACTAAAGTTAATTCACCTCCTGACAGGCCTTACAGACCTAAGGCAGGGTGCACTATAATTAACGTGAGGGCACACGTTTTCATGAGCAACTATGCTCTTACTGTGTCTCTACAAAACTTTAAGGCATAGTAAGTGTACAGGAGAGCCATAACAAATGCATATGCTGGACACTGGCCATTCATGTTCCCTAGCTACATGATGGCTACTCAGAACCCTTGGTAAGAAATTCTCACTTGTACCAGTGTTGTATTTATTATAAACTGTACCCATGGGCCACCTTAGAGGTGCCCCCGCAAAACTTATACTGCCCTAGCATGGTTGCTGGCTGGTCCAAATTAGCCTGCCATCCCCAGACACGATTTAAGTCCCTGGGGTGAGAGCTCCTGCTCTCTGGGACTAGAAGACAAAACTCTTCCTGGACGGAGGTGCCACACCTCCTCTTTTCAGGAATGTGCCATGCTCTGGCAGGAAGCTTCAAAGGCCATGCCACCTTTGAACCACCACTCCAGCCATTTGATGCTAGCAGCTGATGTCCACCCCCACGTTTGGTGGGAGGAATGGCAGAAAAACTCACAAAGGATTGGGGAGTGACCACTAATGCAGGTGAGGTAATAACTCAATTTCATTTTCCTCCATCTTGTATAACAGGAAAATAGCCTATATGGGTTAGGGATGTGATCTCTTCCCACAGGCGTTTTCACATAGTGGATGTCACCACCCTAAGGCAAGCGGCCCATTGGCCACTACAAGGTACTCCACTTAAAACCCACTAAATGCAGTATTTAGTGTGCATCCCAGACCTGCAGATCAGATTCGATGGACACAAGAAGGCCGATAACAAAGAATACCCAAGGCTCAAGAAGAGAAGTCCTCCTGCAAGAAGAAAAAGGTGCCAAACCCTGCCTGCTGCACCCAGGACTCAACAATCTCCACTGAGGGGTCAACTGGACATCGGACGGACTCTAAGAACCCCCAGAGGACCTCCAACCTCCTCAAAATTGCCAAGAATCTCCCTCCAGAGTGAAAGCATCACTCCCTGCTCCCAGCAGACAGGAACCAGTGAAGTCCAGTATACTGACCATCAGCTGATCAATGAACCTGACATAGCAGCCAGACCACATATAACCCAAATGACCGGCAAGAAAAATCCTGCTAGTGTGCCAAGTTTGGAAGTGCGAAGTGAGAAGTTCGATAATCCATGCAACTGGACCCCAACGGTGGACACCCAGAAGAAAAGTACACTTCGGACTCTCCTTGGACCAGAAGCAAGCTCCAGTCAAGGGACTTCAGGATACCCAAGAACCACCCCACAGAGCAGTCCTGCTGACCTGCAATCCACCCTCAAAGTGACATGCACCTGGTTCAAAGGACCCTAGGATGCACAACCCTTGCCTGACCTATGTGCACTTCACCCGACCTCGTTGGCCCCTGCATCGGAAAACTAGCTGTGCTATAGGGGTCCCTAACCACTTAAAACCTCTACACTCCAAGGGGATCCACTGGACTTACCCTGAAGTCCACCTGCGCAGTGTGTTTTCAAAGGGTCCCATTCTCTGTTCCATACCAGCTCCAAGACATTCAGACTTTGCTCCCGCTTAAACCAGGAACTGCCTGAACTTCTCCGGCAGGCCCAAAGGGCATCTATACCACCCGAACCTAAAAATAGAAGGTGGCACTTATGAGAGGATTGCCTTATTTGATATTCTTTTTTAAAGTTTTTCCTATTGATTCCAACAGTGCGTAATCAAGCACAAAAATACTTTTTTTGCGAAACTTTGAAAAATCATACCTAAAAAAGTACTTACCCAGTTTTGATGGTCTTAAACATTTTATAAAAATATTATGTTTTTTTGTATATTGTTCTCAAGTTATTCTTTTGGTTGTGTGTCCACATTTATTGACACAATGGGTTCAACAAATGCTTAGCACATCTCCAAGATTAGCCTAACTGCTTAACCAAGCTACCACTAAAAATACAGCATTAGGTGGTCTAATTAATACCTCTGGATACCACAGAGGGGTTGCTTGGATTCTGCACAGTGCACATCGTTTTTGTACACTATATAGAGAAATAGTCTCCTACAGATATTATAATTCTGGCCAAAATCCTATCTACCAGAGTAGGTAAAGTCAGACCATCTCTAATACATTCTTCACAGTTTAGTTTTCTACCCACTCATCCAGAAAGGGAGCACATCTGTTATGGCATTCTAAAGATTCAGACCAAGAAGTCTTGGCTAGTTCACTCAATGTGGCGAACGTATTTGACAGAGAAAGTGGTCATAGCTGTTCAAGATTCTTGATCAGTTTGGCTTGGGACATCAGTTCATTAAAAAGGTCAGGTTGTTATTTCAGTCAGGAGAGAATTGGTGGCTTCCTCTCATGAAGCTTCTCCGCCTGGCATGTAATAAGATGACTACCTCCTTCCCTGCTGCTGTACCGTTTAGACTTTGAACCATTAGCCATAGCAGTCAGGAATTAGCCAAATGTGCATGTAGGTACTCCTTTCAATAGATGACATCCTCATGATCATAATTAACCCAGGAAAACCCATCCCTACCCTTATAGAAATTTTACCTACATTCTCCTATTTTTAATGTTATAAAGCCTATTGTGAGCAAGTGTGAGATCATACCCAGGGACATCTTAAGGATATTGGGGGCTCTAGGCAAAAGGTATTTTGGGGGTCCTTGTTCGAACGGCTTTGAATTTATGATCCAGTTCAAGCTCTGTCATGCCCTATTTGGCCAGGTCTCTGACAGTGGACAGTCCCACCCGTCCAAATTCTGTGTGTTTACAATGAATATTCAGAGATGCTGATGCTTTAAATATTGTAACACAGCAGCAGCTCACTAATATTACTGCAAATAATTTCCGTGATGCCCTCACATTTCTCAAGTGCAAGGTCCTGTTTTGATCTAGAAGAAACATTGTTATGGATGTTGCATGAAACATAAACACATTTCTCTGCAAAATGTCTGTAACAGACTCTCACATATCACTCACATTAAAAATAAATGAAAGGAAAACTGTGTTAAAAACAGTCTGTCCAAGGTCATCAGGGCAAGGCTCTCTGAGACACAGGGCAGGCTGTATCAGGGGGCCCTCTAAAAAGCTGGGGCCCTGGACCAGAGCTCACTTTGCTCAGGCCTATAACATCTCTAGTTATACCCATGTCCAAAGATGCAACTTCAGTATCTGTGAAGGGTATCACTTCAGATGAATGCCAAATTGAATAAAACATACAGGGATTATTTTCTCAAGAGGTCTAATTCACATGGCAGAGGAAAATATATTATCACTCCTATCTAAAATTTGAATCAATTTTTGATCACTGGTTGGTCCTTCACTGTCCCTCTAGGGCAAGGTACAGACAGTGAAAATTGTCATTGCACCCTCTTTCAACTATGCATTCCAGATGATCCCACTATTAATTCATAAGTTCCTGCTTATTCAGATAGACCCTGTGCTAAAATCTTTCATTTTGATCGGAGCACGCCCATGTGTTGAAATTGACAAGCTATAAGCCCACATTGAATCGGGTGTTTATATTTACCACATGTGCCCTCATTATACACTGCCCATCACCTCTCACAAATGGTATATTTGATGACCACGACCCAAAAAACACCCAGCTGGGTGTGCATTGAGGAATGATAGGACCATGGCAGTTCTTTACAAATTTAGCTCCCTCCTTTCACAGTACTATAACCCTTTGATTAGAGCTATGTTGCCCACATGGAAATCTCTTGACAATTAACCAATGGCTGTGAGAAAGTAGCCTCTTTCTAGCATGGTTACCCCCACTTATGGCCTGTTTGTGAGTGTGTGTCAGTGTGTTTTTACTGTGTCACTGGGATCCTGCTAGCCAGGATCCCAGTGCTCATAGATAAAAGCCTATATGTCAGTATGTTTTGCCTTTCTCCCTGGGATCCTGTTAGCCAGAACTCCAGTGCTCATAGTTTGTGGCCTAATGTGTATACCTGTGTAGTGCCTAACTGCGCCTCTGAGGCTCTGCTAATCAGAACCTTAGTGCTTATGATCTCTCTGCTTTTAAATTTGTCACTGTAAGCTAGTGAATTCATTTACCAATTTCAATTGGCACATTGGACCCCCTTTATAAGTCCATAGTATATGGTACCTAGGTGCCCAGGGCATTGGGGTTCCAGGAGATCCATATGGGCTGCAGCATTTCTTTTGCCACCCATAGGGAGCTCAGAAAAACCCTTACACAGGACTGCCATTGCAGCCTGCGTGAAATAGTGCACACACTATTTCACAGTCATTTTCACTGCACTTAAGGAACTTATAAGTCACCTGTATGTCTAACCTTCACTTGCTGAAGGTTAGATGCAAAGTTACTAAGTGTGAGGGCACCCTTGCACTAGCAAAGGTGACCCCATATAGTTCAGGGCCATTTCCCCGGACTTTGTGAGTGCGGGGATGCCATTACACGTGTGCACTACATATAGGTCAAGACCTATATGTAGCTTCACAATGGTAACTCCGAATATGGCCATGTAACATGTCTAAGATCATGAAATGTCCCCCCATTCCAAATCTGGTATTGGGGAGCCAATTCCACACATCCTGGGGGCTCCACCATGGACCCCCAGTACTGCCAAACCAGCTCTCCGAGGCTTGCACTGCAGCTACAGCTGCTGCCACCTCACAGAGAGGGTTCTGCCCTCCTGGGTTCTGGGCAGCCCAGTCCCAGGAAGGCAGAACAAAGCATTTCCTCTGATTGCAGGATGTTACACCCACTCCCTTTGGAAATAGGTGTTACAGGCTGGGGAGGGATAGCCTCCCCCAGCCCCTGGAAATGCTTTGAAGGGCACAGATAGTGCCCTCCTTGCATAAACCAGTCTACACTGGTTCAGGGACCCCTTCTCCCCTGCTCTGGAAGGAAACTGGACAAAGGAAAGGCGAGTGACCACTTCCCTGTCCATCACCACCCCAGGGGTGGGGCCCAGAGCTCCTCCAGTGTATCTCAGGCTTCAACAATCTTGCTTTGCAAGGTGTGGGGGCACTCTGTAGGGCTCTGAGTGGCCAGTGCCAGCAGGTAATGTCAGAGACCCCTCCTAATAGGTCCATACCTGATAAGGTAGCCAATCCCCCTCTCAGGGCTATTTAGGGTCTCTCTTGTGGGTTCTCTTAAGATTCTGCTTGTAAGTTTCCTTCAGGAATCCTCTGCAACAACTTCAGACTCTTCTGACCTTGGATCAACCGCAGCCTGCTCCAAGAAACGCTGTAACTGCAACAAAGTGTCTATAAGAGACACTTTTCTTCAGCAACCTCAGCTCCAAGTCAGCAACTGCAACAGGTTCCATGGTGTGCATGCTCCGGGGACTCCCTGTCTTCATCCTGCACCAGAAGGACCAAAGAAATCTCCTGTGGAGTGATGGAGTCACTCCTCTGCTCCAAGAAGGCACCTGCCAAGATGACGACTGGTACCCTGGGACTCCTCTCACAGTGACGAGCATGCTCTTAAGGACACAGAGGGTAGACATCATCAACATAGACTGTCCTGAGGTCCTGCTGACGCAATTTGGAGGAGGTAAGATGGTACCCCTGTGTATTTTGTCTTCTTCGCCTCCTGAAGCCTCTGTGCACTCTTTGCAAAATTCCTTCATCCACAGCCTGGCCCAGGTCCCCAGCACTCCACCCTGTGACGCTCAACTCGCTGAGTTGTTCTCCGGCAGCGTGGGATCTTGTTTTGTTGTGCTGCATCAACTGCATTTTGCACCTCCTTTGAACCCAGATCCTGTGGCTTATGGGGGTGCTGGCTGGCATCCTGAGGGCTCTCTAAAGTGCTGAGAGACCCATCTTTCTCCTCACACAGAGTTGAGGCCCCCAGGTCCCTCCTGGGTCCATCCAGCGCTATTTTGATGAAAAACACACTTTTGTCATACCCAAGGCTTGTTGGTGCCTTTCAACATGAAATCTCGTCTGCAACGATCTTCACACTGTGTGACATTTTTTGCATCATGCAGGAACCTGCTGGCATCTTCCTAGGGTGCATTTTTGCAGTCTTCTACTAACCGGGGACTCATCTTTTGTACCCTCTTCTGGGTTGGCAGGGGCTCCTGTCCTTCCTGGAAAATATTTCGACTTCTGGACTAGGTCCCCTTCCTTTGCAGGTCTTCAGGTCCAATAAGCCAGCAGTTGTTCTTTGCAGACTTGGTTGGCTGCTGCAAAATCCCCAAAATCCCAAAAACGAGGTATAGTGTGTCCTAAGGAAACTTGCAGTACTTTACTCCTTCTTTTCTGGGCTCTCGGGTGGGCTAATTTACTTACCTTTACTGTATTCTTACTCTCCCAGCGATTCTGCACACACCACACTTGTCTAGGGGGGAATTCGTAATTCACATTCCACTTTTTTAGTATATGGTTTGTGTTGCTCCTAGACCTATTTTCTTCCATTGCATTCTATAGGATTTCCTACTGTTTGCATTGTTCTATGACTATTTATTTGTCTAATTTTGGTGTCTAGTGTATATATTGTGTATAATACTTACCTCCAGAAGGAGTATTGCCTCTAAGATATTTTTGGTACTGTCACCTAAATAAATACCTTTATTTTTGGTAACACTGAGTATTGTCTTTACTTGTGTATAAGTACTGTGTAACAATAAGTGGTATTGCATGAGCTTTGCATGTCTCCTAGTTCAGTCTAAGCTGCTCTGCTATAGCGACCTCTGTCAGCCTAAGTTGCTAGGACACTACTACTTCACTAATAAGGGATAACTGGACCTGGTATAAGGTGTAAGTACCCAAGGTACCCAGTACAAACCAGACCAGCCTCCTACAATGGCTACATGCATTGGCCAAAAAACATATCTAATGATCTTCAATTAGAGTTCAGCCTAGCACCACACTAACAATGGTCATATATTAATCTGAAATGTTGCATCAGGAAGCATGTTGACTGGGTTGTCACTGTCATACCCCACACATCCATGTACCAATATCTGAACAAAGGGAGGGTCTCTTAATAGAGAATTGTTTGTCTGTAATCGAACGGCAGAAGGCCAGAGAACAAAGGCAACTTCTACTACACCAGGAATACACTCAAGAGGATTTGTTGATTATCCTGCATACACATTACACCCTCCTCCAAGAAGATACATTGAAATGTAACTATTTCAAGATGTTGTTAACCTGGTATTGGACACCAAATCAGCTCTGCTTCCAAAGGACTGTTGGAGATATGGGGAAGGGGTTACCATTTTCAACATATCCCATATCATTGCACGCCACTTAGTCCATACTAAGCCATGGAATGGCAGCTTGTTAGCTTTGGGTGTACAGGGCTGCAAGTTGTGCTCTCAATACACCTTGCTCCACTCCATGACAGGACAGACTGTGTGGCACCTAACAAACACAACCAAAGGTGGTTAGCGACAGCTCTTGCCACAGCCAATGTATGTATTTTGAGGCACTAGAGACAGTCCCCCCTTTCTACTCTTTCAGAATGTCTAAGTAAATTGTCCTGAATTGTGGAATGTGAAAGGGTAATGTATGAAACCAGTGACCAACTGCAGCTGTTTGAAACTATATATGGAACCAGTTTGCAAGCCCGCACTCCACACAGACCAAGGTCACTAGCTCTGCAGTGGAGACACAGTATTTAGGAAACTAGGATAACAATGTTTGCTACATCCATACAGCTTCTAATACGCAGGAAGTTTGTGGTGATGCTTGTAGGAAATAGGGTTACTGGCTGAGGGGCTTAGGTTGAAACATAAGCAAACCCCTTATTAACCTGTGCTTGATCCTAGCTTGGCACAATTCAGTCAGGCTTAATCTAGGAGCAGTGTGTAAATATTTATCCAACAAAGACCAAAATGGAAAAAATCCAATCAGTAGAACAGGAGATATGCCATTTTAAAAGTTGAAGGTTAGTATAGTGACTAAATAATCAAAGTGCCAGAAACAGTTATTTTTGTTGTTGTGTGAGACCGGGTGAAAGCCACAAGTTCAGGCCAACCATGATGGAGTAGAGGCAGGAAAGAAAGATCAGGTTAGTCTAGCTGAAAAAGTTACCTTCTGAAGTCCCATGCAAAGCGTTCCAGACGTGTTGGGGGAGACTGCAAAGAGCAGGGACAGCGTCATAGATGATCTCCACTGTAGAGTCAAGAGCTGGCTGGGCATCACAAGTAGTTGTTGCTGTAGCACCAGGATCCTGTCAGGCATCATGAATGATCATTGCTGGAGATTCATATTGGCAGTCAATACGGGCTGTCGATATTGAAGTGAGAAGTGCAGATCTCACATAGCCCATTGTCGCTGGCAGTTGCTGTGGAGCAAAGAGTCACGTTCATCGGAGCTTCACATTGGCAGACAGTTCAGGTGGCAAGATCTTGGCATGGATGGGCCCATTTATGGTCGCAAAGAGCCAAAAATATCAGGATTTCTTCTTTTGCTAGAGATGAGCTTATCTGATGCCACACCAAGAGTTGAGGAACTGAGGGCATATTTTTAGGTTCAGGAAGTCACTTCAGCAGAGGCCAGCAGGACTCAGGCAGTTCCAGTTGCAGGTCCTGGCAGCAGGTCAGCTGGATAGATGCAGGTTGGCCTCCATAGATTGCTATGTCCTTTTAGCTCAGAACAGAAGGTTGGAGTCACTTCAGCCTGGGATGAAGAGTGCAAGTCAAGTCTTCATTCGCAACAAGCAGAACAGGCATCACTCTATCATTAAGGCATCCTTTTCCTGTAGCATCCACAGATCCGAGATTGAACTAAATAATTGGGTCAGAGGGTCCACTTTTTATTCCTGAAGCTTTGAAGTAGGAGAAGTTTCTAGAGGGTTCTCACTGGAGAGGTGTTTTGACTTTGCTACCTCTATGCCCTAGCACAAGCTTGTCTAGGGGAACAAAAGGCTACTTTTAAACCTTTGCAAGTGTGCTGAATTAGAATTGGTGATATGCAAGTGTAGTAGCTGACAGATCCACCCCTTCACTATCATAACCAGTGATGGCCTATCCTGCCAAAATCGTTTCCTCCTTCGTCTCACTGTCTAGGAGCAATAAAAAAAGCCCAACTGCCTAGTCATGTGACCTAGGATACAAAGTGCAGGGTCCAAAAGTTTAAGACAAGAAAAATGCCAACTTTCTGAAAGTGTCATTTTCAGAATTGTGACTTAAAGGTTTACCAGTGAAGAGGGTTTTAAGTTATAATCCTTTAGACACTAAAATCATTTCTGTAGCCCACTAGTAGCATTTAATGTACAGGACCTAGATACATGTAGTACCACTTTACTAGGGACTTACAAGTAAATTAATTGTGCTAACTGGGCGTAAGCCAACTTTACTATGTTGAAAGGAGAGAACACAATCAGTTTATCACTGGTTAGCAGTGGTAAAGTGTGCAGAGTCCAAAAAGCCAACTAAAATGGGTTCAGAAAACAGGAGGGTGAATGCAAAATGTTTGGGGTGACCCTGAAGAGAGGGCCTGGTCCAACAATGCTGCTCTGTACACATCACTGTGTTGGGATATTGTGTTTGTATAGTATAGGCATGATGATGGATTATATGGCATGTAATCTTCATAATGTATTTCATGATTATAATCTCTGCACATTCTGTTGGATTCATTGGGCCTGGTCCACTACTGACCTCTACACCCGAACCCATACCCTCTGAAGAACCCCTGATCTCACTTTGTGAATTACTGTCCCAGATTGGCCAGTATCAGTGCGGTACAGAAATGATGGGGCAGGAAATATAGATCATTACCCACACTATATCCATGGCTTGTGCTATGAGAACCTACAAGAACAGAGAAGTGGAAACTAAGTGGGAACTTGCCAATAGTGGAATGCAGTGAACCATATTACTCTCCCTCCTTGAATTAACATCCCATCAGTGCAACTCTGAGGGATAAATGAGGGGACCGTGACTGTAACTTATGGAACCCATGTCACAGACTGAAAGCAGGACTGTCATCCATGCCACAGTCTTGAACAAAGAGTGTAATAACGGTTATTTTATTCTGTATAACATATTAAAGAAACAATTGTATGATTATGATTGTAATATTGTAGCACTTCGTTTTATGCAAACAGAATATTTTAAATACATCAGTGAAAAATAATTGGTTTATAAAATAAAGAGCAAATGTATAAATGTATCTGTAATTAATTTTATTATTTTAAAAGATAATAATTCATGCTTTTTTATTATTTTTGGTTTATTATTTTTCATTCTTTTTTAAGGGTTGTGAGTTGTGTTGGCAAATTGGGTGTGTAGTACTTTAGTATTAAAATAAATATACTTTTTAAAATTTGATTATTGTTCTATTCAGATGCTCCAACTTATGCACTATTTGTACTGAATGTTATATTAGTACTTATTACTACTGTCATAAAGTTGGTTATTAATAGTGAAGGAATAGGTCTGCAACCTTCCCATTACTGAGAACCAAGTTTCTCAATGTACATCTCGACTCATAGTAGGACTTTAAAAAGGAAGACCTTGATTCAGGATAACAAAGACCATTCCTAGGGTATCTTCATCATTTGTAATTTGACTCTATTTCTTTTTGCTTGCCAAACTAATGATACAAGAAGATGATATTGTCTTGAAAGTATGTCAAATGATCTGGGCCATAGAGTTCTGGGTCAGGTCTATGCAAAGTAGCCTACATTTTCCAATGAGAAATACCCATAGTTTACACAAGACGTATAGTGTGTGTAGTATGTAAAATGTATGTTTTTTGCATGAACATCAGGCTATTTGTAATGTTTTAACCAAACATTCTGAATTTAACCATAACTGTATATCAAAATTTAACTGGGCTTACCTTTTTCCTGAAACTGTCTACTTCCCTGTCTGTTGCGTGGTAAACATGCGAAGTATCTCCACTATGCATGTCACACAAAAAATCATGTAAGATTGAAGTTACATGACATACAGTCATAGGAAATGTTCTGTTTGGTGAAGAAAAATAATCCAAATATCTATGGAAATTCAAAACTTGGAAACCAAATATTGAGAGTGAAATGTAAATTTGACACCATTATTTTCACAAATCAGTTGAACAATTGAGAAGTTAACAAGCTAGATGTATAGCTACAGAAGTGTTGCACAGAGGCTAAATATGTGAACTGAGGGACGATTTTCTGGTTGCTTTTACATGAGATTACAATCAAATAGTAGAAAATACTTACAGCTGTACCCCAGAGTACATGGAGACAGCTTGGGAGAAAGACTATCTTTGCTACTGTAAATAGCCATGCTAATTGACAGCAGCCGAGTGTTCCAAACTTCAACAGACTTTTCAAATCCCTCAAATACTAAACCCATCTTGAAGATATATTGTGTGGTTATTAATATTCGGAAAGTTGATGTTGATGTGCATCATGGCATGATCACATACACCAGCAAAATTACATCACTATTAGCTAATCCACTCAACATGAACTCTCCTTCAACCCCAACTCCAAGATAAGTGGTCAGGCAGGCACTGAGACCTAGGCCTGAGATTACTGACTGACAGGACACAGGTTGGACAGCACATAGCCAGCAGACAAATGCGTTAACAGAAAACTCAGATCACAGGTCCAGCGACACCACAACGATCCCAGGATATTGGCCCCCATAAAACACTCATTGGCGGAGAAGTGCATACTTTCAATTAAATTTGATCTTTATTCAGATTTGGAATTCAAAGAGGTCAACATGATCAAAACAATACAATTATCAATATCATAAACATACATCATGAAAAGAGAAAAAAACAATAATAAAGTTTATAAATGTCAACTATAAAACAAACCGGTCCCAGGATGCTTGTTTCTGGTTCAGGGAGGACCTGGCATGGCAGTTCGGGCTGGAGTGTTCCCATGGGGAACAGGGTCAAGACTGATATGCATATGGCTGGGTCTAAATTGGAATGGCATGGTGAGCAAAAAAACTGATGGATTAAACCCAGATCTGTGACTGGGAGTGATTTTTTTATTTGGTCTACAATCTGTTATTCAACTGTTTTTTTTACTATTAAACAAACATCGTAATAAAAAATTAGATGCAAACACTCATCCATCATCTACCCAAAATCCAATAAATAGCAACTATTTTAAATTCCTAACAAAACATAGGAACAAACCAAATCCTAGATCAAATAGGTACATAGAGCTTAAAACAATTGTGCAACCTAGAGGACTGTGTACGCGAGATGGCAAGAAACCTAGAATGCAAACATGCCCCCCCGCCACCGGCAGCAATCAGAAAACCATTAATATAAATTAATAAATCCTTAAAAAAATTAAACTTTAAAGTTCTCTTACAAATTACAGCATTCTTGGGAGAAAAGAGAAACTCTTGTGCCGACTCAACAGATGTTACCCAACTCTGTAAAAACATTGGACGTAAGTAACAACGTCATAGAGGTAACAGTGCAGCACAGACAAAGAGGACATGATTAAGATATTGACATCCTAAATCACAAAAATTACATTCTTTCCCTAGTTCTCCAAAAAGAGGACCCGATTACAATTAAATCATTTAATGGAAGCAAATTCATTCAGAAGAGGACCATAAAGTGCCAGAGACCAGGGTCCAAGTTCCAAAACAGATACTTCTGAGCTACCAATGGACCACTGTCCCTGGTTATCATCTGTAACCTTTTCTTACTCGTACAGTATGTAAGATCTCTTTTGTATGCTGATGATGTCCTAATTATGGATTTATCACAGAGGAGGTTGAAGAACATAGTTTTGTCCCTCCTGCAGTGTATATCATCACATTTTCTAGAAACTAATGTTTCTAACACTAAGGTCTTAAAAATGAAAAGCAGAAAGTTTGGGAAGCTCTACAGTCTCGTTTGGAGCATCGGTGCAGAAAAACTGGAAATTGTAAAATCCTCTCCGTGCTTAGGGAAAGTGGTTTCAGGGAGTATACTGGATAAGGCCAATATTGATAATTGCTCACACAAGGCTTCCTCACATGCAAATGGTCTATGTGCCTTTTGCAAGGAATTTGATGCACCTACTTTCCATCTTTTAGGCAATTAGAGGGGCAAATACTAAACAAGGTTTGTAGTTTTAATTCAGTTGTTCTGACACCAGCAATTAGGCTGGAATTCAGATGGATAAGTTCCTTTGTACAAGGCCTGGTCATGGTAATTCAATGGGGTTACCAGCTCTATATCTAGGTGCTCATTATTTTGAGCATAAGACTATTGAGTGCTGCGATGAATTATAATAAATATGTATGTAGGTATGCTTTTCCCATTGACCAGTGATTAATTTATGTATTCACTGATGTTGAAATCAAAGTAATATTTTTCCCTACTACATAACCCTTATCTGTGTATATTGTATTGAGGTACCCAGGTATAGCGGGGTCAATAGGGTAAAACCCCTCCTGTTTGATATACCATTGCTGGATGGGACTGGGAAATGGATCTCATGTTTTGAGAAGAACACCACAGGAATAAAGCTAGCAATAGGCAATGTCAAAAGCCTGCTAAGTAGTCTTATCAGAGAGCAGACTAACATGGTGTTTACCCGAGCCCACATCCCAGCAATCATGCTGACAAAGACCAAGCATGATGGGGTCACGTTCAATTAATACAGGCACCAAGTATGGACGGCCCTGAAGGAAATGTTCGCTGACTGCCCAGATGTAGGAGGGTTAATGGCAGAAACCATGAAACCTGGGGAGACCATAACCAGTTTTCTAAATAGGATAAGAGAACGATGGGGACAAGAAACAGGATAGCCATGGACCGATACGGGCTCCCAGGTCACATTCTTTTACAGTATCGTCAAAAAGGGTCTGCCAACCAAAATACAAACTGGATTGGACAGTGTAGTAGGGCTTGACACCAAACTCTGGTAGAAGATATAACCTCACATATCACAGTATCACAAAACAACAAGAAAAGGATAGGGAAAGAAAGGAGAAAGGCCAGAGAGACACTGTTAAGCAGGTCCACACAAATTGAAAGAGACAGCACTTGAGGGAGGCGTGTTGGCTGCAAGCATGCAAATGGCACCCGTTCAAAAGGGAGCTCCACTGCAAAACCCCAGAGGGTTTCAAAATAGCTATAGAGGCAGAAACTAGGGAGGTTGGCAGCAGCCAGACCTTATAGAATGTTATTATTGCCACATAATGGGCCACATGACGACAGAGGCTGGCTAAAAGCATATCATGAGCATAGGTCGATGAGCCGGGGCCAGGCCCCGCAAAATTTCTATCTACAAAACCAAACCCAGGGAAACCTGAATGCACCTTATACTCAGCCGCAGGAAAGTCAGGCCACTGACACACCACCGCAACAGGTGTTAGGTAGTTTGACCAACACAAGGCATCAGCAACCACAGACAGGGAACCCAGCCTAACAAGGACCGGAGACACAACTGCAGCAGGAAGGGGTAACTGTTTGGGGAAAGTAATGCCTTCACACAAACACAGAACCCAAATATGCAGTAACTTAAAACACCCAATGCAAAGCTTCCATTTCACATACTCCTTAAAATTCACTGTACGAAAACTCAAAGGACAAACTGAGACAAGATTAGGGATTCAAGCCTTTGCTTGTGTTCAGGAAATTCAGGGCTGCTGTACGTTTCTGTTGATCCAGTATCCTTACTAGAGTCCAGCATTCAGGGTCCCAGCGGGAGCCTAGGCCCTACCCTGCTGCTGATTCCACAGGGTGGGATTGACTGGCCTCACCCCCGGGGAGGGCAGTTTGATGAGGGGGCAGGGTGGCTCCCTGACCAGTGCTTAAAAGCCGGCACCCCAGGTCCTCACACCCACAAGTCAATTGGGGAGTGTTCCAATCACCAAGTTGAATGGTCCACATTCTCGGGCACCCTGCCCAAGACTAAGAAACTTCTTCATGGCGCAGAGTCCAACAGCTTCCCCAGACAAGGTAATGGCCTGCATCCAAATGGAGATTCCCCTTTCTGGTTTCAAAACAAGGCTGTCCTCCAGTGTCAGGAGCCAAGCTTCCCATATGCTTGGGACAGAAAAGACCCTACAACCTCCACAGCACATGCATCAAATCCACAGATTGCAAAACACTGCATGGGCTTTGAGTCACTAGAGGGTGGAAGTTCACCAGAACAACCAGTTGTCTAGTCCATTACCCTCATTTGGGTAACCTTCAACGAGTTCTTGGCCTTGCATCAAACTCTCCATGCAGCATTATATTTCCTCCCCCTTTGCCTCAAGGTTTTCCCAGTAACAGCTGGGAACCGCAGGTCCAAACAAGATGTGGTCCAAGGTATAGGTGGTGAAGGGGAAAAGGGATTCTGAAAAAATCTATCCTGGCTCTGAGCAGAATAGAATGCAAAAATATACTAATCCCTGTATCAGGCCTAGAAATCAGCCAACACACAAGAGCTTACGCACACCATCTGAGAGGAAGCAATAGTCCCAACCTCGGACAATGCAATATCAGAGGCACATGGGGGTCGAGGAACAACTCTCCAACCCCCTCCGGTTTTCGTCAATTAAGATAACAGATCATGCGAAGGTGTAGGGAAGCTCCCAAAGACAAATAAAAAGAAGCCCAAAGCTAGCCAAAAAATAGCCTTTAGAAAAAGGGCATAGTCAAGAATCCTGGTGCCACTAGGGAGGGTCACGTTGCACACCACATGCTAGGAGTAGAGGAGTAGACGTGACCTCAGGGCATGGTGCGATCGAAGACCAACGTTCAGTGTGACACACCACATCTTTATACATCCCCTGTGCTCATGTAGGTCAAAAACACCACCCACATCGATAGCACCCCATGCACACACTAGGATACTGGAGGGCTGGAGTCAGAGTGGCAGTTATTCATTAAAATTGTCGACATGTTTATGAGATACCCACATGCTCACAAGGTCACTCCATTAAAAGAATGCTTACAGACATACACCTAGTCAGGCACAGAGAGGGAGGAGGCCCAACAACCCATTAAATTAATATGTTCAGGATCAATAACCCATTTTATTTCAAATTGGATACCTTGAGTGGGGTCACCTTCACTGAAATGACACGTAAGGATGTAATGTTTTCTCAAATAACAAATCAAACTTAGCTCTTAACCAGCAGGACTGTATTTGAATCTCCAAGTGCATCACCTTTATAGTGGGCTATCATCTCCTCAGTGACCACACCAATAAGCCTAACAGGACCACCTTACTGAACTTTTTCCCAAACTATACCACATCAACAATCCCAACAACATCAAGAACCACGACCTGCACCACAAACTTTTTGAACTGTCAAAACTAAAAACCTCCAACCACCAGAGGGCTACAGACATCTCCCCTGGAATTCATCCCAAGATGTTCAAAAAGTTATGTATTTTTGAACATGTGTATATCCTCTGTTTGTAATGGATACTGCCATATACATTCCATACCAAAGAACTGCCTAGTCAAATGAGGTCCATCCAGAAAATGTCACCGCACTTCCAGAGGGACCTCTCCCATTTTACTTATAATTACACTGAACAAAACACCAGCATTCCGCACACACTACACAGTGCTCTCTTATACAACACATAATATCAGCACATGACCACCATGTGCTCCAGGACATCAGCTAGGTTAGGTTATGTCTGTTCACTGATACCACATGCTATAGGTGCAGACAAACCTTACTTGTCCCAAGAGGTAATCCCTGAAAAAGCAAAATGACTTTGTCTAACTATACCTATGTTTGATTAGGGCCAAGATACAACCCCACAGAGTAGAACCCTTCAGGGTAGTAGTAAATCTGACCCGCTACGAGACCAATCCCACAGAACTGTACCTTCTCACCAAGCCTAGCGATATCCAAACTGAGCTGGATATGATGTGCAGAAAGGGCACCATAGGGGAAGATAGCATTTGGCCCCAAGACTTTCCAGAAAAGAGATCCATGGAGGTAGCAAAACCACCAAACCAATGCACAAAAAGGTCCGCTCCTGCTTCCATCTGTGGTCCCAGGGTAGCACTTAGTGTATTTGAGGCTGTCTTCGTTAACAACAAGTGGACCACAGACATAGAGTTTCAGTGTAGGACCATCCTCCTAGATGATACAAAGGGAAATGAGTCTTACAAGGGAAGGTTGAACAACATAGATATTATGTGTCAAGAAATCTGGGATACTAGATAGATAGGTATACATAAATAGAAGGGAAGGGGCAGCTCCTAGTTGTACTAAAACACATTTATTATGTTTCAGAGGCAAAGGAACAATTCAGTTGGGTACAATTGAAAATTGTGGCACAGTTCTGAACATGCAATGGGACACCGCCATGCTGAAGGACACTTACTGGCAATGTGGCAAATTTGCCTACATTCAGCTCATCCCTGGATTGAATGGCCTCTGCTCCCTTGTCACCATACAGACCCCGACCCTGGTCATTCCTAGAGAAGATCTGTCAGAACTATACTAACACCCGCTAAGGAAGAAGACAACTCTGTTGCATCAGGCTCGAGAAAAAAGAACTGCTGATTATTTTCTTGGGTTCGGTGCAAAAACATTCCAGGAGAATTCAGACTGTTCAGAGGAAGGGTCCATACCCTTCTTCACCATGCAGGCAAAAGCAAAGACTCCAGGTGGGAAATGCTCAAAATAATGAACAGCACTGAGCTTGGCCTTAACGCAGTCAAGGAAGAACTGAAAGCCATTCACCTAATGGTGATGCAACATTGGTATGTGTTGGACTTGATGACCGCAATGGAGGGTGGGGTGTTTGTGAAGATCGGTGCATGCTCTGAATATGAATACACTCCGTAATGCCTTGTCAAATACCTGAGAATAGTGTGATAACCAGATGGCTTAGAGCTGCCCAATGGAACATAGAGAAAAAAACAATATGATGGAGATTCCTCTTACTGTGGAAGAGTGACATACTGTTCCTGACACACACATTCCAGAAAGGGAAATTGGTAAACATGATGCATTCCTGAAGGGTTTTATCAGGTATTTAGCGGAACATTGAAGAGTATCTACTTGAGCTATACAAAACAAATTGTATGAAGGAGGGGTGACGCTACCCAAACTGTGAGAGGTAATGGTCACCCTGTTTACAAAACGTGATAAAAAACCAACCCCATGCCTTTTTTGTCCACTTAAGCCACCCATGCCAAATTTGTGTCCTTTTTTCCCAACGCCGTAGGGATTCTAGAGGTACCCAGAGTTTGTCGGTTCCCCTGGAGGAGACCAAGAAATTAGCCAAAATACAGCAAAAATTTAGTTTTAGTTTTTTTTAATGGGGAAAAGGGCTTGTGTTTTTTTCCCTGAAATTGGCATCAACAAAGGGCTTGTGGTGCTAAAATCACCATCTTCCCAGCTTTCAGGAACAGGCAGACTTGAATCATAAAACCACATTTTTCAACACGGTTTTGGCATTTTACTGGGACATACCCCATTTTTACTACTAGTTGTGCTTTTAGCCTCTTTCAAGTTGGTGACAAAAATTAGTGTGAAACCAATGCTGGATCCCAGACAGCTAAACATTTATAAAAACTAGACAAAATTGTAAATTTAGCAAGCGGGTCATTGTGTAGATCCTAGGTTTTCCTACAGAAAATAACAGCTGAAATAAAAAAATATTGAATTGAGGTAACAAAACAGACGTTTTTCCTCCACTTTTTACTCTGTAACTTTTTCCTGTGATGTCAGATTTTCAAAAGCAATATACCATTCCATCTGCTGGACTCTTCTGGTTGCGGGGATAGATAGGGCTTGTAGGTTCATCAAGAACCCTAGGTACCCAGAGGCAATAAATAGCTGCACCTTGCAATGTGCTTTTATTGTATACCGTGTATATAGCATTTCATTTGGTGAAATATAAAGAGTGAAAAATAGGTATCAAGGAAACCTTTGTACTTCCTAAATGGGCACAAGATAAGGTGTTGAGAAGCAGTGGTTATTTGCACATCTCTGAATTTCAGTGTCCCCATACTAGCATGTGAATTACAGGACATTTCTCAAGTAAACGTCTTTTTTTATACACTGTTTTCTATTTGGAAGGATAAAATGTAGAGAAAGACATGGGGCAATAACACGTGTTCTGCTATTCTGTGTTCCCCCAAGTCTCCCAATAAAAATGGTACCTCACTTGTGGGGGTAGGCCTAATGCCCGCGACAGGAAACGCAACATGGATACATCACATTTTTACATTGCAATCTGATGTGTTTTTTGGAAAGTGCCTAACTGTGGACTTTGGCCTCTAGCTCAGCTGGTACCTAGGGAAACCTACCAAACCTGTACATTTTTTAAAACTAGACACCAATCCCAGATGGGTTGACTTGTTGGGATCTCACCAGGTTCTGTTACCCAGAATCATTTGCAAACCTCAAAATTATGCCCATACTCGTTGGTAGCCACCACCCCACTATTTTTTTATTTTTTATTATTCCCTTGCATATAGTAGGCTTTCTGCCTTCCCAGGGAGTGGATCAGGGGTAATTGCCCCATCTGCCCACCGGTGTGCAGAACAACTTTGTCCCCATTTATTTGGAGCGGGGCTATTGTCATACCCCACCCTCTTTTTTGAAAAAGAAAATCTTTCCTGGTTTCTGGTGGGCTTTCTCCCCCCTTGGGGGCAGATGGGCCTTACAAAGATATGCCAATCTGCTCCCAAAGGGAGCAGAAATGGCCAACAGTAGTGTGCCCCCAATGGGAGTGACCCTTGCCCAATGGGCTGCTCCCCAAATAAAACACACACACACATACCAATCCCTGGTGCCTAAGTGGTTTCTGCCCCCCGGGGGAAGATCGGCCTAATATGAATAGGCTGATCTGCCCCCAAGGGGGCAGAAATGGCCTAAAATAAATTCCCCCCCTAGGGGTTGCTCCCCTTGCGTGAAATTGTTGAAAAAAATCCCTGTTGTCTATGGGCTTCTGCCTCCCTTGTGGGCAGATTGGCCTAAAATAAAAGTGGTGGATCTGTTCTCAAGGGGGGCAGCAATGGCCTAAAATAAAAGCGCCCCCCAGGGATGCGACCCTTGCCTAAGGGATCGCTCCCCATATGTAAAAAAATAAAATAAACTAATTATGCTGGGTTTCTAGTGAGTTCTGCCGTCCCCCCGGAGTTGATCAGCCTAATTAAAATAAGCCGATCTGCCCCCGGGGTGGCAGAAAAGGCCTAAAAATGATTCCCCGCCACTTGGAAGCAGCCCTTGCCTAAGGGTACGCTCCCCTTATGTGTAAACACACATAAACAAAAAATCCCATGTCTGGTGGGCATTTTTGCTGCCCGATCACTTCAGAAATGCAGGCAGCAGAAATCCTCAGAGAGACATCAAAGGAATTTTTGTTACATTTCTCTTCCGATCCGCGCCTCTGATGAGGTCAATGCTATATCGCTCGCTGACGTCACTGAGGGGTCTGGGGGAGAAAAGGGAAGCGATTTCCCTTCCATCCCTGCCCTTTGGCCCATGTGAGGAGTGCTAGCACTCCCCCATGCTCCAGCACGAGGACGTAATAGTTATGTCTTTGGCACACGAGCACTGTGACGCAGGACGTAACCATTAGGTCCGCGGCACAGAACCAGTTAACAAGGCTTGGGCAAAATTTAAAGAACGCCAGTGTAATGTCAGGTATTTTGCATTACGCCTGTTATACAAAATGTGCAGAACTACGCCATTATGCACCATTCGCTGTAAAAGTTTACAGTGAAACACATCATTAGCAGTAATAATTTACCCAAGTGCACAGAACAGAATATGAACAGCTGTGGTTCACAGTGCTTTGTTTAAATGCATCCTTGCAGCAAAAGCTGACTCAAGGATGCATTTCATACTATTAATATAGTGCAAAATGATGAGTTAGAATTTTGCAAAATTTCACATAATTAAGCAAAAACAAATTAAGAAAATTTCTCACTCTTCTACTTTACACATGGCTAAATTGGCATAAATTGGGGATGCGCAGGACTTTCGGCTGGTGCTGGGGGTGGGACCTTGAGCCCCTTTAAATCTAACATCGCGCTCCCGCTTCGCGGGACATGCAGGACTTTCGACTGGTGCTGGGGGCGGAACCTTGAGCCCCTTTAAATCTAACATCACGCTCCCTCATCGCGGCACATGCAGGACTTTCAGCTGGTGCTGGGACTTTGAGCCCCTTTAAATCTAACATCGCGCTCCCATGACAGGACGCACCCGGGCCAATTGCAGGCCCGTCCTTCGCCCGTCATCGACTGGAAGAGGCTGGGCTGGGCCACCCCCCTGATATTTTTAGTTGTCATACTAGGTCCAGAGTCTGTGTGTTCACTAGGAAAATTCACCTAGAGGTACCTGTATTCTGTTAGGGGGGCTCTTTGTTTTAGGATCTATTGTGCTTCTCTGGAGAGGAATTTAATATTGCACGAGCGCTCATTAGCACGCTGTGTTACTCCGAGGTGAGGGTTAAGGGTGGGCCTGATTGTGCCCGTCCAAGCCCGTTTGAGGCTGGGCGTGGTTATCCCATTTTTGTTGTAACATAAATTATTAAAAGAGAATTCAGATTTGAGGTGAACACGCCAAGGTTAGAAGGTTCTGTTGTTGTCCTTCCTTCTCTAGGGGGTGCGTGTGAATATCATACATTATGGGGAAAAGAAAGAACAGTCTGCAAAAGGGGGAATGTGGACTGGGCTCTTCAGTCCAACCTTCTATTACCAGTTATTTATCCTCTGTATTTGGGGCTATTGAATCCAAACTGGAGCAAGTAGAAGAAAGGATTGGGGCCGTTCAAAAATCTGCTCAGCAGCCCCCACTGGAACCCGCTGTTCACATAATCAATAATTCAAAGGCCGGGTCATTCCCGTTGGTTCCGTCTACCAATATCACACAGTCTGTTCATGGTAACATGCATCCTCTAGATTGAATTAAAACTCCTGTTTTAAGTGTTAATTCATCCTTGGAATGTTCTCAGTCTGATTCTCCCCCACCGAAGAAGAGGAGAGAGGGTAAAAGGTCCACGATTACAAAAAAGGTCCCAGGCCCTAAAAAGAGAACTTATACTCCACCGGCAATAAGTGCCAATGAATCAGCTGTTCTGGCTTCTACCAATGAATGTTCTACAAACAAGGATGTTCTTAGTGATTTTACTGGTACAGTAGATTCCTTACTTAAATCCTTTTGTGTAACTTTAGAGGAGAAACCTATTACTATGATAACCAGAAGACTTGACTGTTTTTGTAATAATGTGATTAGTACTCTTTCCCAGTCACTTAATTTAGGATCATCAAGTGTGGGAAATGCTCATAGTCATGAAATGGTAAAACAAGACAATCTATCACCTATATTGTCATCTCAAGGAGCTGGTATACCTTTGGCCAATTCCTTGGTTATTCTTGGTCAAGATTATATTGTGAATGATGATTTGTCTCAAGAAAAGTCTAAGGAAGTTTATTCCTCCAGGCCAAAAATTGTTTCGTCTAATAAATCTATAAATCACGTAGAATTATTGCACTTACCTCCTGATTGTATTCCGTGTGTTTTGGTGTTAACAAATGTGCCTCCTTTGGATAGTTCCAAAAAAGAAGATACACAAACTTTAATCAGGAAGTCTTCTCACTGGCTGAAATCTAAATTTTAATCAAATTATCATCCAAACAATAAGATCCTTATGGCCCGCAGAGTGAAGTGGGTTGGTTACCTAAGAAAAGCAGGTGAGGGAGATTGTGTTGTAATAAACTTTGCTAATCCCTGTTCAGTTGTCTATTTATTGGCTAACTCTGATCATTGTAATAGGTCAGATAATGGGATTCAAATTCACTCACTGTGTCATTTTTATGACCATTTTCTTTTACCACAATGTTCTACTGTTGACTTAAGTAATCACAGTCTGGTCCCAGTTAGGCCACAATTCCAGGTTAACATTTCTACCAATAATAGTTTCCTGGGTTTTAATTCTCTTGATGAGAACGATTGACTCACGACTACCGTAAGCTCGGGTTCCAAAAATTTGGTGAGAATAAAGGCCGACAACGACCATGATAATTCTACACAGGAAGAAATTGAGACCTTATTTGATTCTTCCCCTTTTAAAAATTTTGATAAATCGGCTGGGGACCGGGGAAGCACCGCCAACAGGCTGGCGGTGCTTCGCGTTCAGAAAAGGGCAACCGGCAGTTTCCCGCCGGTTTACCCCTGGCCCAGGGAATCCTCCATGGCGGCGCTGCTTGCAGCGCCGCCATGGGGATTCCGACCCCCTTCCCGCCATCCTGTTCCTGGCGGTTTTTACCGCCAGGAACAGGATGGCGGGAACGGGTGTTGTGGGGCCCCTGGGGGCCCAGTGCAGGGGCCCCCTAACAGGGCCCCAAAATGATTTTCAATGTCTGCTTTGCAGACACTGAAAATCGCGACGGGTGCCACTGCACCCGTCGCACCCCTACAACTCCGCTGGCTCCATTCGGAGCCGACTTCATTGTTGAGGGGGGTTTCCCGCTGGGCCGGCGGGCAGCCTTCTGGCGATCGCCCGCTGGCCCAGCAGGAAAGCCAGAATGACCGTCGCGGTCTTTTGACCGCGGTGCGGTCATTCGGCGGTTCCCTCCAGGCGGACGGCTCCGGCCGCCCGCCGGGGTCAGAATGACCCCCTATGTCTAGGATCCAAACCCATAACTTTGATTAGTTGGAACATTGCGGGGCTTCGGACTAAAATAGATAACTTGGATTGGACGAGTTTTATTTCATCTTTTGACATAATCTGTCTTCAGGAGACTTGGTCAAAAGATACATTTCTCCTGGATGGGCACACATATTTTTGCCAACTGGCAATAACTTCTTCAAAGGGAGGGGCACGAGGAGGTCATTTAGTCCTTGTATCCCTACAACTTGTCTTTAATTTGGTCCTCACCATATTTTATGATTGTTTTATTATCTATTAGAGGATGTAAAGGTATCTTGATTTAAAAAATGTATAATATCGTTCCACGTGGTCTCCTTAATGGAAACCTAGAGGATGTAGCTGATTTTATTGACTCATCTACCGAACTGCAGGATGAAGACTTAGTTGTTCTATGGGTTGGTGATTTTAATACTCCCTTGTGCTGTAAGGAACCCTCCGAACTGTGTGCCATCCCAATTGAGGGCAGAGAGTCGCTAACCCATTTTATTCATTCACCTGAAGGAGAAGCTTTGAATTTTTTTCTATGTAAGTTTGATTTGGTTCATGTAATGGAGAAAGCGGCATTAGATACCTTAAATATCCCCACTTTTATAGGGAATTCGAAGGGGAGTATCATCAATTTTATTCTTATTGGTTCTCCAGATTGTCACTTAATACATGATTGTAAGATTATCCCACACTGTGCTAGTGACCACAATCCCTTATGTATCAAACTGGATATAAATATTAATCAGGCCTTTAAGGATAAGGGATTGAAAAGAAATATCACTCACCACACACATTTTGGCCTACGTCTGAAATGGGACAAAATAAATCCAACAACATTTAACCAGGAAATTATAAGATCTAGGTTAGATTCTATTAATATTTGTCTGTCCCAGCAGCTAGATGATGATTGTATAGTCCAAGAATTTTAACTTTTAAGTGATGTTATCTCGCATGCTTTGGTGGCGGATAGGCCTCCTATGGGTTCAGTCGCCCATAAATGGTTTGATTCCACGTGTTCAACAGCCCACAAAAAACTAAAAGAAGTCCTTAAAATAGTTCCTCCTTCTCGTCATTTAGTTAAATTAGCTAGGGTCGAGTATAAGGCCGCACTGGAAAAAAGGAAATTAGAAATAAGTACTAAGTACTAAGGCATGGGAAGAGCTATTGGCTGCCTCTGACTTGAAGGACACTTCAAAATTTTGGAAGGTGGTAAATCACTCATATTTTTCGGATAGTAACAACAAGGCTGATGATTGTCTTTTTGCAGAGGATGTATGGATGAATCATTTTAGGAAAATATTTCACCCAGATAATGATGATAATGATATTTTGATCAAGGAGGATAATACTACTAAACAGACTATTACAGACTCTAATACAAATGCTCTAGACATCACATTTGATCTTCATGAGGTCCTTGGTGCCATTAATCGATCAAGGCAGGGAACGGCTCCTGGCCCTGATGGGGTTCCTGTTGATATTTTTAAATCTAAGCTTGATCTCTGGGGCCCCTTAGATACAAATGTGTTGAGAACCGTTGTTAAAAGTAATATACCCTCCTCATGGAAATTGGCTACTAGACAAGATCCTTCCTGTTATAGACCAATATCTCTTCTTGATTCTACGGCCAAGATTCTGGGCAGTGTGATTTTATCTCGCCTTGAGGACTGGGTGACAGAGGCACAGATTTTATCTGCAATCCAATTTGGTTTTAGACCCAGTTTAGGCACAGTTGAGCAAGTTTTAAACTTGCACCTTATACTCAGTAAATATGTAACTGCCACAAAGGAGTCTATTCATATGGCATTTATTGATTTAACTAGCACCTTTGATTTGGTAAATAGGGAGAAGTTATGGCAAATTATGGGAACTCTGGGGTGTGATGTGATTTTACTGGAGTTTATAAAGCGCCTACACACGGATTTAAAGGTGTCAGTCCAGTTTGGCCCATCCGGTCAGAGAACCTCTCCCATTTCCTCAACCAGGGGTGTAAGACAGGGATGTATTTTAGCGCCTTTTCTCTTTTTGATATATATATAAATGGGCTTTACGATTTTTTGATAAAATATTTGAAGGATGTACCAAAGATGGGCCAGAGATTGCTTCCAGTCTTATTATACAACAATGCTGTATTGATTGCTTGTACTGCAAATGGTTTACAAGGCCTGTTGGACCGCTTTTTAAATTTTATGTTGGATCTTGATTTGAAAGTTAACTATTCTAAGACATTTGTTATGACATGTGGTCCTCGAAATACTAAGTCTAAACAATTTACCATGGGGGGCAATATTATAAATAAGGTGAAGAATTTTCGGTATTTAGGTATGCATGTGAGTTCTTCCATGTCTTGGAATACTCACCTTAATTTTAAGACCTAGCAAATGGCAAGGAATATCGAAGCGATTTTCTGTTTCACCCGTAAATTGGGTCCTCCTTTTCAATGCTCTATAACTCCAAGTGTGTTTCAGCAGCCCTATACGGGGCAGGTGTTTGGGGCTATAACAAAGTACCCACTCTCCAATGTGTTGAAATTAAATTTATGCGTAGGATATTGATGGTACCTAAGTGTATAGCAAACTTTATTAGCCACGAGGAGGTGGGTCAATGTTTTTTAGAGGATACGGTCTCCATTGCCCCCCGTTTGCTGTGGATTAGATTTTGGATGAATTCAGCGGCAAGTCTTGTGCAGGATTGGATTTCTGAATGTTTACAGTTGGCCAATTCAAATAGGATTCCCTGGCTTTCGTATTTGAGAAAATCCTTTGAAAAGCTGGGACTTAAGTATATGTTTGAAGAACTTCAATTGTTCACCACAAATTCAAGGACTCTTTTGACTTGGTTTTCATGTCCTAAAATATACTCTCTTTTAATTCTTTTTAGATTGAATTTGATTCATTTTAAGGTGGCCTTTCCGAAACAGTGTATTTGGCAAAAAGATTTACCACCTTGCCCTTGTGATCTTAGATCAAAGAAGAGTACTTCTCATTTTGTTCTTTTTTGTTCTCTTTATGCTACCCCTAGAAACGTTTTTATTTTACCTGTTTTATGTAAATTAAGACCCATTCACTACAAGGACGCTCTGTTATATTTTCAGATACTCCAAGAAATTCAAATTTGTTACCATGTATAAAATTTTATTAGATCCTCAATTGCTATTAGGAATCGGTATTAACACTTTGTAAATCATTTACATTGTTTCCTATATCTCTGTTTACATTTTATATGTTTATGACAGTTTTGTGATTTCATATGGACCAAGGATTTTTATTATATTTTTGGGTTACCAAACATGTTGGTATAACATTTTAATGTATTTTGATATCAGTAAACGTTTTGATAAGAATTATTGTAAATTTGCACATCTCTAAGTGCCAGGAAACCATACTTAGTATATTTCTCTCCTGTTTGTAAAGGGGAATTTGGATTAGATTTTGGGCTGTTTAGGTAATTAATTTTATGGTATCTGAGCTGTGTTTTAAATTATTTCTTATCCTGTAGTCCTGTAGTCCTGTAATATGTGATTCTGTTTGTACTTTTATGGCAATTGCCGAATAAAGATTTTTGACTGACTGACTGAACTACGCCATTATGCACCATTCGCTGTAAAAGTTTACAGTGAAACACGTCATTAGCAGTAATAATTTACCCAAGTGCACACAACAGAATATGAACAGCTGTGGTTTGCAGTGCTTTGTTTAACTGCATCCTTGCAGCAAAAACTGACTCAAGGATACATTTCACACTATAATATAACGCAAAATGATGAATTAGAATTTTGCAAAATTTCACATAATTAAGCAAAAACAAATTACGAATATTTCTCGCTCTCCTACTTTAAACATGGCTAAATTGGCTTACCCCTAATTGACATAAGTAACTTGCCTACTGTGGATTGTAGTGTCTATTGTCCCATCCATGGAGTGGGCCTCTAAAACATAGACTTAGACCTAATCTTTGTAGCCTGGCTGTAGCAGCCAAAAACCTACTGTCCAACTTGTCAAAATAACCCTTTCTGACACATGGAAAACCAGTTCTCTAAATGTAAATAAGTCACAGCTAAGTACACCGTGTTGCCCATAGGGTAATGTACATAACATTTAAAAGTGGAACTTGTACCAATATAATGTTGGCATGTTCTTCCAGTGACTAGCCGCCAAAAGCTATTTTCACAGGCAGAGCATTAGCTGGATCCTTCAAAATGTGAAAGTACAAATTGTAAACTTTAATCTGAAATGTTTGACAGGAAACAGGTAGAATCATGATTCATAATCTATTTTTCATATTTATAAAAAATCCAGTCCTTTGATGAAATCTGATCTATATTATAGATATGGGAAAAGTAACTTTGAGAAAGTTATAATTTACCTTCCTGAGTCCTAGTTGAGCTAATTAGCATTAGCCGAGGACAGCTGGCCTGTCAGTGCTTCCCTGAAATGAGGTATGAAAATTGATCTCATGGCAGCGGCAAGCGCCTGGGATTGGAGAGGTGTTTCTCTTCTCCTTGTAGGAAGGGCGGTTAGCTTAACTTGTAAAGGTGAGTCCAGGCAGTTTGGAGTGGACAAAGGGGAGGGGACTGCTTATTTCCCAGGCTATACCTGTGAGTGGGCACAAAGGGACTGTATAAAGAAGAAGGGTTTCCCACACTTGGATTTTATGAGTAAAGTGCACTGTGGAGTTATTGCAGAAGGGCAAGCAGGAACTGCTGAAAAATTGGGTAGGGTTACCTCAAAGAACTTTTACCCCTGTGGTGAATGGGGGGCACACACTGGCTAGTGCCAACCTTAAAGGTGTCAGCAAAGAATACTTATGAACCTACAGAACGCCATAAGATGACCTGGGTCCTGCTTACTGTAACCTGAGAGTAGCCATGAAGTACTGTTTCTGCTCCTTCTTGTACCCACAACGAAGAAGTGGACTCCAAGGGTCAGTGAGGTGACCTCCTTGGTGGCTGCAGCTGAGGAAGTTTCTGACTTGCTGCTGCAGAGGGCCAGACAAACCACTGGAGCAAATCTAGTAAAGGCTAAGGAAACAGATTTGTGTCTATTAGAGCTTCTCCACAGAAGCAAATCTGTTTCAGCGAGCCCTCTGTGAGAAGGCTTTGTGGAGCCCTTGTTGAATTGAGTCTGCTGTCTTGCCCTACTTTAAGAGAAGGACTTTCATTTCATAAACTTAGGGCCTAATTTAAATGTGGACAGAGAGGGAACTCCGTCACATAGGTGATGTTGTTCCCACTCTGCCAACATAGTGGTCCACCCTCCCAATTTAAATGTGGGTTTAATTATGGCAGAGACTACTCCAGCTCCACAGTGATTAAACCCCTTCAATGGCCAGGAGGAGTAAGGGCTGTCAGAGACAGACTTTTTATTCTGCCTTCCTTATTTAAATAGGCAGAACCAAGGTCAGTTTTTACTGCCCCTCACCACCAGGAAAACTCTCGCAGTAGGTGGCAGTGAAAACTGATAAATGCTCCCAAGGGAGGACTCCCATGGGGAGTGAAGCATTTCCTTCTTTATTTAAAAAAAAAACACTTTGAGACTTCCTTTTTGAAAATAAGAAAGAAAACAGTTTGGTGCAAGGCTTTGTCATGTTGATGCCACGACTTACGTGCTGCTTTACCCTGGAAGCTGCAGAGTGAGTGGCGTGGATCCTGTTCTTGAATGTTCGGCCTTGGCCCTAGTAGGGGCGACTCTTTCTGGTAGCCAAGGTGCTGCAGGCAATGGGTACGCCAAGAGCAGGCCGTATCACTCAGAAGTAGCGGCAGACGGAAAAAAACCCTGAAAGGGGAAAAAACCTCCACAAAGATATGTTCCTAAAACAGGAACAAAAAAGAAGAGATATCAGTAAGAGCAAATACAGGAAAAAGTATTCTGAACTGACGAGAACCAGCACAGGAATACAAGGAAGCAGGAGCGAAGACACCATCCAAACAGAAAGTGTTGCAGCGCAAGGAGAGAAAGAATCACAGCTGTTAAATACCAACAAGGAAACGACCAACAGGAAGTAAAAAGGACACCATCTTAGATAGGAAAAAGCACATAGAACAGAATGGACTAGGAACCATAGAGAATAGGGAACGAGGAATGCTGGGAAGAGAAAGGTAGGATAGGAAGGGGGAAAACATAAAGGAAGGCACAACCAGATGTCCAAAGAAAAGAGAAGAAAAGAACAGGTGAGTGGGGGGTCAGACATGCCTAAAAACACGGTGCACAGAAAAAAAACGAGGCCCCATGCCCAATTTGGGGCCTCTGAAATCACACAGCAGACTGGGGGCGCGTCGCGTCTGGGAAACGCGTGCTGCGGCCCGAGCCGAATGTTCAGCTCGTGCCGCGCGCAGCGGCGCGACTGTTGACTGGCTGCTAACTGTGAAAAGCATTGACATGAACCGCCAGAAGGAAGTTCCTGCCAATGCTTTAGAAATGACTGCCAGCTTGGTGGTCATTTCTAAACTAGACGAGTGGATTATCTATCAGGGTGACAGAGTAATTTACTCCATTTCCCTGGCAGAATAATGGGTCACTAGCCTACATTTAAAGTAGGACCTTAGCCCCAAAGATAAAATCTTGACTGACCAAAAAGCACAAAACATAACAGAGTGACTGTTGGACCTTGCCAGGCAGGAAATTCAAGAACAGCGCCTTGATTTCTTTTGATTCCATTAAATTCTTTTTTTCCATCACACTTCAGAATTACAAAAAAGTGCCCTGCATGCTTTCCTAAGGGCTGATATATTTTAACATGTTTGTATAGTTCATTTATAGTTATTTAAATGTTGTTGTGTGTTAGAATAACATGAACATCCTACATCCCTTCCCTCCCCATTCCTGGTAACCCAGCAAGATTGTCATATAGTTTGCATTAAAAAAGTCCTCTTACTTTCTCGTCAGAGAACGAATAGAAACGTGATCCCGTCTTTAGGAATAAACAGCAATTTGTCAGAAGACGAAGACTGCAATTTGACCTCTATCTTTGAGTGCACAGTAAAAATGACAAGATAAAAACTAAATTTAAAGGCCTCCTTATTGTCCATTCACCTTTTGAACTCCAGCATGATTTTGTTTGTGGGTGATGCAGCACTCCCAGCCCCTTACTTCCATTGCCTATGGGTTGGGGTGAGCTTAAGGTAGGCACTGGAAACCCAGGTTTGGATTAGGTGCAGGCACTCTTTGAGGCACTGCATGTCTGGTCCAAAGAGGACTTTCAGGTAGAGGTGTATGTCATTGGAATGTTGGTGAATCTTGATGATGTTGTCTATGAATAATCTCTGAGTAAAGCCCCAGAGGTTCTATGTGGAGGTTGAAAATGACAGGAGACAGTATGCATCCCTGGAGGCTCTGCTTGTGACAGGAATCTATTGCAATCTTGAAGTGCCCATGTGAAGAAACTGGTACTGATTTAGAAGGTAGGAGAACCGGTGAAGGATATTGCCACTGAATCCCATTTGAGAAACCTGTGTGGATGATGGTAAGATGGTTGACTGTATCTAAAGCAGCTGAAAGGTCCAGAAATAACAGAAGGCAGGGGTCATCTTCCCAAAAAACAAACAAAGATCAAGCCAAACCCAAATCTGATTTGCTGTAAATATGAGTCGTTGATGGGTGGTGTGATTAAACCTCCTAACTTTCAGTATGTCAGCTTTCCTCATTACGTGCATTAATGTTTCTGTCATATCTGGTTTAGTGGTGTTCTTAGGTGGGACGCTATCCATTTAACCATCCAGTTTTCTAGCCAAACACTAATGTCATACCTCCTGACCTCATGCTTCTATGGGACATCTTGGGTCAGTGAGGATACAGGGTTTCTCTGTAAATCTCAGCATCCTTGCATTTGTGATTCTCCTTGTAATGGAATTTGTAATTGACACTGCATGGTTTGTTTATATATCTTAGCTTCTGCAACACCTGCTGGAATGCATGATTGACAATGTGTACCCGTATATATGAGCACCATTGGCACCTCATGTCTTCTCAGTAACAGGAGCACTATGTTTGGGCCATTACCACCAGATTTTCCAGGATCTCACAAGATCACAGCAAATCTCTAAGCCATCTTGGGTGGGGTCATGTGTTTAAACTGTGCCTAAGATTACTCACCTGCTTTGCCTTGATTTCAGAAGAGGCAACATCTGCTTTGTTGCTGCTCTGGACCTTCTGCACTGATCTGTTTATTCATTGCTCCAGGAGCTAATCATCCTTAATGCCTTAACCCACAGACTTCACCTGCAGCATTGGTCTCTCCAGTGTTCACCACATTCTTCTTCTGTAGCTAAAAAGAAGGAAAGGCACAGTGAGTTAACTGCGTCTTCACAAGAACATTCATAGAGCAGGTACCCGAATGCATGCATGCATAAAAAAATACTTTAAAACAGAAAAAGACAGTGCATCACCATTTCCTTTGGAATTTGCTGCATCAATAATATTACAGGACTACCAGTAAAAAAACAGTAGAGAGCGTGGCAACATTACATATTGAACTTTTATGTGAGAGTTTCAGTCTTAGTATTTGTAACAATCCAAGTTTAATGTTTAATCAAACAGCTGTTGCCACTCTTGTTGTTAGTAGGTGTTTAAAGAATAAGGAATTATCTGAGGTATTAACTCTTTGAACTGAACTCCAGAGAAGCATCTGGATGCTTCGCGCAATCCATTTAAACAGAGGGGACTCAGAGAACATATTTAAGGATCCACTGTTAGAAATGGGGTCTCTAGTTGGCAGATGTATACACCCTTGTCCAAGTAGGGACTAAAAGCCTAGTTATGGTAAGTCACACACAATCATAATGATCCTGTGCCCACCCTCTGGTAGCTTCGCACTGAGCAGTCAGGCTTAACTTAGAAGGCAATGTGGAAAGTATTTGTGCAATAAATCATGCATTAACACAGTGAAAAAAACACAAAAATACACAACACAGATATAGAAAAATAGTTGATATTTATATGAAGAAAATAAGGTAAAAACGATAAAGAGATAAAGTTCCAATAAGCACAAGTAGGGATATCACTTTTGCAAGTTTAAAAAGAATCTTAAATCTTAGAAATCAACAATTGTCCCTTGATTGCACTTGGTTTGCATAAAAAATAACATGCACGGAGACCGCAGAGGGGGAGATGTGTGGAAAAATATGGTGTGCGTTGGATTTTCCGGCACGGCACAGACAATGCGTTGTTTCTTTCCATGCTGCAAGGCGATTGTGTCATTTTTCGGCGGCAGTCTTGGGTCCTCACTGAGATGCGGGGATCTTTTTGATACCCAGGGATAATGCAGTGAAATCCTGGGCGTGCTGGAAGAAGTCACAGACGTTGCGTCGATCCGGTAGGCGATGTGTCTAATTTTCTGTTGCGCATGAGGCCCTGCATCGATTTTCCACTCGGGGAATCGGCTGCATCGTTCTGGTTCAACTGTGTGCCTATCCGGTAGGGCTATGCGTCGCATTTTCTGTCACACAGCAGGCGCTCCATCAGAGTTTCACTTGGGAAGTCAGGCTGTGTCAATCTGCTTGGTCTGTGCATCGCTTTTCAGCACACAAAGAGTTTCCTGAAGAGATTCCAAGGGTCTTTTTGGCCCGGAGACTTCAGGAAACAGAGGGCAAGCTCAATCCAAGCCCTTGGAGAGCACTTCTAAGCAAAGTCAGAGGCTGGCAGGTCAGCAGGGCAACAGCAGAGCAGCAGTCCTTTTCTGCAAAGCAGTCCAGATGAGTCCTTTGGGGAGCCAGGCCGTTCCTCTTGACAGGTTGCAGGTTCAGGTCCAGAAGTGTCTGATTTGGTGGGGTCAGAGACCAGTTTATATACCCAAAAACACCCTTGAAGTGGGGGAGACTTCGAAGAGTGGTTTTGAAGTACACAAGTTCCCCTTTCAATACAGGCCTGTCTGCCAGGGTCCCAGTAGGTGGTTTTTCAGTCCAATGTGTGAGGGCAGGTCACTAGCCTTTGAAATATAAGTGTCAGGCCCTCCACCCTTCCAGCCCAGGAAGACCCATTCAGAATGCAGATGAGCGTAGGTGTGACTGCGTGTCCTGTGTTTATGGTTGCCTGGGTAAAATGCACAAGGAAGTTGTCAACCAGCCCAGCCCGGACATTGATTGGAGACAGGCTGTAACGCACAGATGGTTCTGAGTGCAGAGAAATGCTTACTTCCTAAAAGTGGAAATTCCAAAATAGTAATACAAAATCTAACCTCACCCATAAGCAGGGTTTTCTATTACTATTCTTACCATACTAAATATGACCTGGTTAACCCTTTCAGATCAGAATCTATCACTCAAAACGTTTACGAGGGTAGCCCACATGCTAGTCTGTGAAAGGAGCAGGCCTTACAGTAGTGGAAAATTAATTTAGGAGCTTTTCACTACCAGGACATATAAAACACATAGGTAGATGTCCTGACTTTTACCTACATTGCACCCTGCCCTATTGGTTACCTTGGGCCTACCTTAAGGGTGACATATGTAGAAAAAGGAGAGTTTAAGACTTGACAAGTACTTTTAAATGCCTTGTCGAAGTGGCAGTGAAACTGCACACACAGGCCTTGCAATGGCAGGCCTGAGACATGGTTAAGGGGCTACTTATGTGGGTGGCAAAATCAGTGCTGCAGGACCACTAGTAGCATTCAATTTGCAGGCCCTGGGCACATGTAGTGCACTTTACTAGGGACTTAAAAGTAAATAAAATATGCCAATTGGGAATGAACCAATGTTACCATGTTTAAGGGAGAGAGCATATGCACTTTGGCACTGGTTAGCAGTGGTAAAGTGTGCAGAGCCCAAAAACCAGCAAAAACAGTGTCAGTGAAGGGAGGCAGGCAGGCAAAAAGTTGGGGGGTGATGTCCCTAAGGCTGTCAGGTCTAACATCTTCACAACAGAAATCTCCAAGAACTCACACAGTTGATTGCAGGTAGGTTTTGGGGTCTTTTAGGACAAAGGTGGTTCAGGAGCAATGGAGTGATATACAACTAGGATACAGTGGATTCAAATCTCTGTAATCCTTTCATTTTATTTTAAGGTTTGGTAACTACATGAGAAGACGAAAACAAGACCTTCCTCCCTGAATCTTATTAATCTTCATCATGGATACTACATGGATAAGTATAATCACGAGTAGAAAGATAGGGTGTACGGAGTTGGTCCATAATGTCTCTGCAGAGTAAACAATACTGCATTGTTGCAACTTGACATCAAGTCTACACAAGGGATGACAGTCTCATTATTGTGTGATAGAAGAAACCTTTATCTACCTTAAGGGCAAACACATTAACTTTATACATTTCCACAGCATAGCATTACTCTATAGAGTACCAAATAGTGACCCTCTATTTCCATTACCACCTTCTTTATCTGAAATGGAACATCCATGGAAACCAAAATAATGCCTGCCTAGCACATGCTGAGTAGGCTAAAGCACAAATGGAGCATCCCTAGCTTCTGTTAACTAGATACATGAATTCTCCTCATTATGAAAACACATTTTTCGTGAATAAAAGAATCTTTGTTTTATCTTTAATTCAGGAGGTTCTTTATAACCCTTGAATCCCAATCTGCTAAGTGAAGGACCTTGGCCTCCGCAGCTCAACAAAACAGAGTCTCAGAGCCTATTTAAGGTAAAGGTTAACCAACAGTCCCAATCTTCCATTTACACTACTAGTTCCAGTATTACAACAAAGAAAAATATAGGCTCTCTTTTTTTAAAATAGCTGCACCTCCCTCTTCGGCCTCACTACTAGATGCAGTAGTGCAATACCATTCTATGCTTTCCTTAATTACAATAATTGTGGGGACATTTCTCTCTTTGCTCCTCCATGTGCTCCAGATCCTACAATGCAGTTTCATCTTCATGCACTATGATATTTCCTGTTTATTGTTGTTTACTAGTCTGATTTGTATGCAGTGGCCGAACACTTTTTCCACAGCTGGCATGCTTCCCATCACCAGAGGTCTAGGTTTCCTTAATTTTGCATGTGAGCTTTCCCCAATCTCAATCCATTGCCAGAAGCCATCAGGATAAGAGGAGGAGTGAGGATTGCCAATATATATGATTTATGTTTTGCTAGAACATGTACATTACTCACATTGCCCTAAGATTGTGTTTCACTTGAAGGAAAGCTTTCTGTTGATCTTACATCTTTCTGGTATAGTCCAAAAATATCTTGATAGTACTAGTTTCAAAACTCAGAGCACCATGCTTCCACACATATTATAGAATACTGTCTCAGTTGCCATAATAAGAGTCCTGCATTACTGGCTCTTGAATGTGCCCCAGGCAGTGGAACTGGCAGGAGGGCCCTATTTGTCCTTGCAATTGAAATGAATGATGATAATCCCCAGGACTTTAGTTCATTATCAAAAAAGTCCAGGCAATAATCTTCCAGGTTCCTTTCCTTCTTTCTGGAAACCCTTTCAAGCTAAAATTGTTTCTTCTTGAGCAGCCCTCAGTATCTTCTACACTGTCCTTTCCCTCTAGTTTGTGTGCTTGATAGTCTAGAGTACTGACTGTTGTGTTTAGGGCTTTTACATCACTCTAGAGTTACTCTACATTGCCCTAAGCAAAACAAAACAAAACATAATTTGTGCTAATTTTCATGCCAATTGTTAGTATATTTAAATCAATGGGCACTGCCAGTTTTGAGTTTGATCGGCTACTCTTGAGTTCTGCATTGCCTGCATAATATCTGTGGATGGGTATCAACTTTTTCCATCTTGTTAGTGTCCCATGTACTTTGTGACAATGTATATTGCACAATGTTATTGCCCTGGGATAGTTTGCTTGCTTTATACCTTGCTACTTGGAGCAGCTTCTCTATATTTGTTAACAATAGGTGTAACAGAAATTATTTTGTTACTTAATTAATTTAAAAATATTTATAAAATATTTTTAAAATTACATTTATCTTGTTTGCTTTGTTGGGACTTATCTTGAGGCAGTCATTAGTTCACGCACTTCTAAAAAAGTCCCTTTTATTGAAATAAGATGTAGAAGTTTTAAGTCTAAACCTGAATCCACATCTCAGCTGTTTTGCACTGATGATCATTCTTCTTTACTTACATTCTGCCCTTTTTGTTTTCTGTGCACACCAATTCATAGCAGTTTGAAAGGTGTATATTTTACATATAAGGTAATTGTTTCTACCTCAATAGAGTTCCTGTGCTCTTTTAATTTTTATGTTATCTTCATGTTTTCCTCAATCTCTTCTCTGAGCCACTTTTAAATTCCTCAATCATTTTTAATTGTCACATTTTGACAAGTCCTTGTCCAAAGTTTGTATTTCTGCCAAGTTTGTTTGTCTATCCATTTTGGCAAATATGACTAGGACATCCAACATCATAATGGAGAAACTTGTGCTATTTGATCTGAATTCCTCTAGCATTTTGGGATTAGGAACCTCATTATTGGAGATCAAAATAATCCTTGGGTCCCATTGTAGTCTTTCTATGTCCAAATAACACTGCGAGGAGGTACTTTCTCACCATTTTGGTCTATCATTTTAGTTGTTTTTTTGGCGTGATTTGATATTTATTTCATTGTTAAGGGATACTGGCTGTGTGAGTTAGAGTAGGATGAGAGAATGTCTGTTTCTGAAAAGATTTTGAGTGCAGGTTAGGCTTATCTTTCTGAGCTCCTTTTTCAGCTTCTTGTTTTTTTGAGGATTGGGACTAATTCCTTTTCTCCAGCCTCTTCTGGGGCAATACGTTTTGGTAGTTTTCTATTGTTAACTGTTTTTCTTTGCAATATGGTTGGTTTAGTAAATATTTGTTATTTTTTTCTCTGCGTAATTGCCTTGGAAAGTGGGCGAGTGTCGAGGGCCTGTAAATTAAATGCTACCAGTGGGCCTGCAACACTGATTGTGCCACCCACTTATTTAGCACTTTTAAACTTGCCATTACTGATTGTGTGGATAGTTGTAAACTACCATTTTGACCTGCCAAAGTAAACCTTTTTTATGCCCAAACCTTCCTTTTTAATACCTATGTCACCTCTATGGTAGGCCCCGGATTTCCCAGAGGGCATTGCACAATGTATTTAAAAAGCCGGACATGTACTTTTAAGTTTTTCATGTCCTAGTGGCGAAAAACTTTTTAATTAATTTTTCACTTCTGCAAGGCCTACCTCTCCCGTAAGATAACATTTGAGTTACCCTATTACATTTATAAGTGCAATTTCTGAATGGGAATAGGTAACCAGTTCATGCTTGGTGTCTCTGGAATTGGAATTTAAATCCTAACTTATGGCAAAGTGTGATATTAAATTACAATTTTGAAAATGCCACTTTTAGAAAGTTGGCATTTTCCTGCCTTATTCTTTTGGTGGCGAACGCCTATCTCTGGTCATATGACTGGGTGTAGCTGACAGTTGAGCTTTGTCCATTCCCCTAAAGAGCCATACAAAACAGGGAACTGAGGTGTGCGTGGATGGGGCATCACTGGCAGGATGGGACAGAGGAGCCGGGCACAGTCCCATTTACACCTGAATAGGCTGTGTCTTACCTCCAACTAAAGGATTGCATACCCCATGTAGTTAATATGGAGCCAGGACAGGGAAGGAAGGATGACTGGAGACTTCAAAGGGAAAACTCTTGAAGCTTCTCCTCCTCTTTAAAGGCTCAACTAGGTATAATTCCTGGACCTCAGACTCTAACTCCTCATTTCTGGACATGTATATAGAAGAAGGACTACTGTGCTGCTAGAAGGACTGCCACTATGCTGGACTTCTGCTCTAAAGGAACTGTTGCACTGCTGTGCTGGTCTGTTGCCCTTTTGCATGGGGAAGGAAAACTGGACATGCAAATTAATTTGAACCCAGCCCCCAGAGTCAGTTCAAGGGCTAGTCTTCTGGCCTCCTGATCTGAGCCTCAGGGACAGAAAAAGCTCCCAACATCCTACACCGGTCCATAGACCCAGCTGCACTGAGTTCCTGACCACCAAGTGGTGCTTCTCAGGTCCTGGACCTTTGGTGTGGCTCATAGGTGCTGAAAGCAAGCTTTTGGGCTCTTTGTGACCATGAACAGGCCCCTTAGCATTGTCGCTCAAACTGCAAAACAGCCTGACTTTTCTCACTGGGTAATCAACCATATGTAGGAACTGCCAGCACAATGCTCCAGCAACAATGGCAATGCCGTCTGACTAGTCGTGCTCCATGGACAGCATTCTGCAATGCTCTCCTTGCTCCTCGCATCCCTCTGTAGCATGAATGGGAGTCTCAAATAAACTTCAGAAGGTACAACTTCAGCAGGACCTGCGACTGGATACATACTCTGCTCCCTTGTGGTCAGCCTGAACTTTTAAATTTGACCCGGTCCAGCACAACCAAAAATTCCAAATTGGCGCTTTATGATTTTTTAGGTGCTATTTTAAACATGTTGCACTTGTATAGCATTGTATTGTATACGTTCACTGGGGTTCTTGCTTTCTAAAATGATAGGATACTTCAGATCGACTTTAATTGCATGTATATTATGACCGTACGATCTAGGGGGGGGCGGTTCTATGGATTGAATTCTGATATATTCCCTATGATTTTTTTCTTTTGTTAACTTAGAACAATTTTAAATTTACTGTTTTATTGTGCAGTGCTATTTGCTTATGGTACTGGCTGTTGAAAGAAAGCTTATTGACTTGGCGTTGGTTGCTATTTTACACTAAATTCCTTAAAAGTTCATAACTGATCTACTGATTGGATTTTTGTTGTTTTGGTCTTGTTTTATTTATTAAAGTTTGTTCTAGTTTTTTTAACTTGATGTTTTTCTAACTTGATGTGGGATCTTTTTGTGTGGTGTTTTCAATGTTCTGCTGTTTGAAGTGTTGGAAAAATACTTTATACATTGTCTCTAAGTTAATCCTGACTGATCTCTGCCAAGCTACCTGGGGTTGAGCAATGTTAATTTGGTTAACTATTCGTGTAGCTGTGTCTTTAAGAAGATCTGTAAGGTTAAATTTGTCTATCCTATTTTTGTTTCTTTTAGAATTTTTTTCTATTTCCTGAACACACTTAGGGGCATATTTATCAAATGTTCCCACAACGCAGATCAGCAGGTAAAGTTGCTCTTCTGCATTGCGCAAACAGAAGAGAGTTAAAAAGCACCATATCTAGTAATATATGGGGGTCTTCAGCTCCCTTCTAGCACTGGCGCACATGTGGCTGCTTAGTGCCTTCGCAGACACTGTTGCACCATGCTTCAATGGTGCCTGCGTTATAGGCAGGATAGTGTATGGTAGTGTAAGGCTTGTAAGACAGGTAAATAAAGATATTTCTCTGGGTTGTGCCTCACTGGACAAAAGGTACCATTTTGAAACATTGCCAAGTTTACTGGTGCTAGTAAAATCTGGTAATGCACACATCTCCTTGGGTGGATGCTTGTGAATGTCCATGCTCCATCCATGGAATGCCTCCTAGATGCAATGTAACACAACGCAGCACAAGGGGCTGCATTGGGTTACATTTTCTTTACCAAGCCACACAATGCAACCCAAGTCGGCCCTGCATGGATTAGTAAATATGAATGAATATGTTGCATCATGAGTGCAGCAAAAACGTGGCGCAGCCACAACGCAAAATGTTAGTAAACCTATGGCTACGTTTTACTTGCTTCTTCAATATGAGTGTTGACAAACAATTTTCATGTGTTCTATAAGGGCTTTGTGCATTTGTTGCACCCAAGCTGAACTTGTAAATCCAAGGAATATAGTTGTGTAAGAAAGTCTGTAGTATCTTTAATAAATTAAGGGAGTTTTTGTTCTTAGGATCCCACAGTTAATTTCAATATTACCTGAAAACCCATATTGTATGTGATCCTTGGTCAGAGATGATTGGATGATAACATGAACAAATACTTAAGGGTGAAATAAATAATCAGAGTTCTCGAATATTTGTTACACAGCTATTTCCACAAAACATTTCATTCAGGGTGATTTTAACACAGCCAGACATTTTCTGTTAATCCCATTCACTGTGTGTTTGTCTACCATCTCATAATGTGTAGAAATCTTAATTTGTTTCAATGCTTCTTTATCATAATCAACACAATTAATGATTACTGTATTCCATTAGTGCTGCAAATTATTTTGTGAGCCTAATTTTACATTTAGACAGCCTCATTTGACCAATATACTTAGTTCCCACCTCAAAAAAATATCAATAACATTATCAGGCCTCAATACTCAGATGTATTTAGTCCTACTTTTAAGTCTTGATTCAAATGGAATCAGTTCATCAAAGTTCAAGTGCTTTCCTAGATCCTCAAAACCTTTAGTTTGATTAACTTTCAGAGTTTCCAGAAACTGAATGTTTAATAAATCTTGAAATGAGCAGCTCGGGTAACCCTTAGGCCCTAGTTTTGGAGGCTTTGGCACAGGGCAGCGCTTCAAGTCATCTTGCTGCACTGTCCTGCAATAAAAGGAAAGGGCAGGAATGTCCCATATCTATGGGAAATGGTGCATTCCTGTCCCTTAATACTGCACTGATGTTGTTTTGGCTGCCTAGCGCCAATGCAGGCACCCTTACACCAGGGTACAAGGCTGTTTGAGTTGTTAGCAGGATTGTTTAAAAACAATCCCAGGAGGCGTGCCCCTCTTTCTATATGTGTTGCAGAATGCCGCACACGTAGAAAGGGGAAAAACGAGGGGAAATTAAGATATTTCCACTTGTTGCACCTCCCCTGGTGAGGTATAAGGTTTTGGCGCATCACCAGGTTTCCAAGCTCTCTGAATCCTGGGGATGCATCAAAATCCAAGGGTGTTGCATCGGAAACCCCACTGCAACACCCATGGAACCTCTTGCTGGTGCAGAGTTAGGCAACACAATCGCTTGCTCTGCCTAGCCTTACTCCATATCTATGAGGCCATTCAAAGTCATGCAAAGTGGTTTTGCGTGGCCCTATAGATATGGTTGAGAGGTTTGTGCTGCTGCTGCTGCATCACAAAAAGTGATGCTACAGTGGTGCAAGCCTCTCATAAATATGCCCCTCAGTTCTGTTCTACTAGGGGTAGTACCTAAAAAGTCCTAATTATATTTTTTTACAGCTTAGCACACCAGCCTTAGACTGTAGTTTGTCAATGTAGAGACTAGGGCAGAATAATAAGCTTTTCATCCATAATTAAATTTTTCATTCTGTACTAAGAGTATGTAAGGAGAAATAAACTATTAGGTTCTCTGATTCCTGTTGAATTGTTTCTTTTTGCAACTTTGGTATGTAATTATTTTTTGGGGGTTATGTGTATTTTCATGCTTCATTTTCATTTTTGTTGTAGATTTTTTGTCTCATTCTACTGATTTCTTACTAAAGCAATATTTTATTTATATATATATATATATATATATATATAGATATACTTATATATCTCTCTCTATATATATCTATATATATATATTTTTGGTCAGTAAAAATATCAAAGGTTACAGGGACATTATAGTGAGGTTCTGAATTTGCTCACACAAAACCATAGAAAGTCAGCAGTTATATTTAACTGTGCACAGTTTTCTCATCAATTTTGTTGCAAATATTACAGTAATATTTTCAATGATGCCATAGAAGGCATAAACTGTGATTTAATATGTGAAGTAATTAGCTGTGCATGGTGAGGGTGCAAGTTATAGTTACCTTAGGGCAAAGTTATAGTTACTTGAGTTAACCATAACTAAAACTGCTAAATTTAGATTGGTTTGCATGAGTAAATTCAGAACCTACCTATAATGTCCCCGTAACCTTTGTTTTTTTTTCAGTGAATTATTTTTTGTTTTTGTACCATGCACAAGCCATGCGCAAGAGGGGCTTAGCTGCAGGGCCTGGTCCATGGCCAGGTTCTATGGCCAACCCTGCCACATGCACCAAAACCCAAGCCCAAGCTGCACATGGCCTTTATTGATGTGCATCATAGGGTTAGATGCAGTGAATGTTTTTTATTTTCATTTTTCTCTGGATCTGCAGATCCTCTGCAAATCTACACCTGGGGCAACACTGAGACCCACAGCAGGATTTGCGGATTCGATGGGCAGAAAATTGGGCATTTCTTTGCCCAAGAGAACCCCTCTATGTGTCCTATGAGGTCAAAATACCTGTATAATGATTCCTGACCAATTATATGTCTGCGCACTTGTCTTTTCAACCCCCCCCAGCCAATGTAACAAACAAAATGGTGGCAGCAACTTTTCTGTTAGGTTGAGGCCAGCCAAGCAGGGCCCGACCTGGATCCACCCGAGAATCCGCACCCCTGTATATCTATATTTTTTAACCTAAAATGACTCTGAATGTACCGAACAGATTTGCTCCAAATAAGCACTATCTGCTTACCAAGATCCAGCTTCTTGTCAAATTTGGGATAATTCCATTCAGTGGTTCAGGATTTAGGCATGTCTAAAGACTGTATGAGAAAATGCATGGAGAAAATGCATTTTGGTATCCCCCTTTTTCTCGGCCCCTGCTAGACGGACCATCCCAAAGCTTTCAAGTTAGCAGCTGAATCAACTGTCATATCAGGTTTGAAAGTTTTGTCAAGATTTGTCAAGCAGTGCCAAAGTTATTGGCAAAACAAAAAACACTTTTCATATGGAAACTAGGTCCTAACTATAACTACCTACTGGTCCACGTTATATACTTTTTCACAGGGTAAAAATCACCTTAGAACACACCGGAATTCCTAAAATTAGTATGGTGCCATCAACAAATGATTTATAATGTAATTAAACTCTGTTATCACCTCTTATAGGTTCTAATTTTTGTGACCTCCAAAACCTGCCATTCACTACAATGCATTTAAATGGTGTTCTGTCATGCATATTGGTACTAAAATGGCTGCCAGCATTTCCTGGTTGAGGTACTGACAGCCAATCAGATCTCACCACAAATTCTGTCCTTAGGCTCCGCCCAGAAATACAAATTTATTTTTCCTTTATTAACTCCAAAACTGCTGGACGGATTTACACCAAGTAACAAACAGTACAATCTGCGCATCAAGATCTAGCGTCCTTCCAAATTTCATGTAATTCTGTTCAGGTGTTCGGGCTGTAGTCATGTCTGAAGACCCTAGGGGAAAATGCATTGGGAAAATGTGTTTTGGGAAACCCCCATTCTCTCGGGCCCCACTTGACCGATAAACCTGAAACTTTCAGGACAGAAGCTGGAGTGAGTGGCATACTAATTTTGGAAAATTTATGAAGATTTGTCAAATGTGCCAAAGTTATTGCAAAACAAAAAATGCTTTTCCTATGGAATCAAGGGCCAGATGTATGTATGTGCAATTTTGCATTTCCTAAATAGTAACTTCATAGAACTCGCTATTTAGGAAATGAAAAATGATAGGTATCAAAATATTGATTTCTTAATAGCGATTCCTACAGAGTAGGAATCACTATTAGGAAATCGCGGTTAAAAATTACTGTGCCATTTGTTACAATGGGACGATTTTCGATTTCTAAAATGGCCGTTTCCTATTTGAAAATGCGAAACCAAAGTTGGCTATGGGCAAAAAGCCAGCTGTGTTGTACCTCAACAATAGTGGAGCACTTGTAGAACACACATATGCCCTAGGTGCATGTGTGTGTTTTTTTGCACTTTAAATACAGCATATTTGGGTGGTTTTATTAAACTGCATATGGTTACCATAGACTTGGAGTCAATGGTAATTGCGTTTCCTAAAAGTCCAATTTGCATTTAGGGAATGCTTTGTACATCTCAATCAATCAATCAATCAAAAAGATTTATAGAGCGCACTACTCACCCGTGAGGGTCTCAAGGCGCTGAGGGGGGGGGAGGATTAAGAAGGGGGGGTGGGGGCAGGGAGGGTCACTGTTCGAACAGCCATGTCTTGAGCTCTTTCTGAAGAGTTTTGCTTTTGGTTTTGCGAAGGTTGGTGGGGAGGGAGTTCCAGGTTTTGGGGGTGAGGTAGGAGAAGGACCTGCCTCCTGTGGTGGTGCGTTGGATGCGGGGGACTGTGGCTAGGGCGAGGTCGGCTGATCGGAGGTTGCGTGTGGGAGTGTGGAAGTTCACTCTTTCATTGAGGTAGGTTAGGCCGGTGTTGTGGAGGGATTTGTGAGCGTGGATGAGGATCTTGAATTTGATTCTCTTGTCTATGGGGATCCAGTGAAGGGATCTGAGGTGTGGTGAGATTTGTTCGTAGCGGGGGAGGCCAAGGACGAGGCATGCAGCTGTGTTCTGGATTCTCTGGAGTTTGCGTTTGATTCTGAGTGTGGTGCCGGCGTAGAGGGCGTTACCGTAGTCTAGTCTGCTGCTGATGAGTGCACGGGTGACTGTCTTCCTGTTCTCTGGGGGAATCCATTGAAGGATTTTTTTAGAGTGCGAAGTGTGTGGAATCAGGAGGAGGTTAGGGCATTGTTTTGCTGTGTCATGGAGAGGGAGGAGTCTAGGATGATGCCGAGGTTGCGTGCATGGTTTGCGGGGGTGGGTGCGGGGCCTAGGGCGGTGGGCCACCAGGAGTCGTCCCATGTGGTTTTGTTGGGGCCGAAGATGATGATCTCAGTTTTGTTGGAGTTAAGCTTGAGGTGGTTAGTAGTCATCCCGTTGGCGGTGTCGAAGAGAGCAGCGTGTAGGTTGGTTTTGGCGGTGGTGGAGTTGCGGGTGAGGGAGAGGATGTTGGCTATGGGGATCATGTAAATGTTGAAGAGTGTGGGGCTGAGGGAGAACACTTGGGGGACTCTGCAGATGATCTTGGAATTGGAGGAGTGGAAAGGTGGGAGGCGGACTCTCTGGGTCCGGTCGGTGAGGAAGGAGGTGAGCCAGTCTAAGGCTTTGTGGTGAATTCCTATGTTGTGGAGGCGTGTGCGGAGTGTGTGGTGGCAGATGGTGTCAAAGGCTGCGGAGAGGTCTAGGAGGATGAGTGCGACGGTCTCGCCCTTGTCGACTTTGGTCCTGATGTCGTCAGTGCATGCGATGAGGGCGGTTTCCGTGCTGTGGTTCTTGCGGAACTCGGATTGTGAGGGGTCAAGAGTGTTGTTTGCTTCGAGGAAGTGGGATAGGCGGGCGTTGACTAGTTTCTCAGCAACCTTGGCGGGGAAAGGGAGGAGGGAGATAGGGTGATAGTTGGAGAGGATCTCCGGGTCGGCTTTGTTTTTTTTTAGGAAAGCAGTGATTTCCGCGTGCTTCCAGGGGTCTGGGTAGGTGGCGGAGTCGAGAGAGGAATTGATTATTTCACGGAGTATGGGGGTGATGGTTGGGCTGGCTTTGTTGTATATGCGATGTGGACAGGGGTTGGAGGGGGATCCGCAGTGGAGTTGATGTTTTTTTCGGTTTCTTCGTGTGTGGTGGGGGTCCAGGTGGTGAGTGTGGTGGGGGGGTCATGAGTGGGGGTTGAGTTGGGTGAGTGAGGGGTGTGTGCGGTGGGTGTGTGTGGTATGAAGCTGTTGTGGATGTCCAGGATTTTGTGGTGGAAGTGGTTGGAGATGGCGTCACATAGGGGGGGTGTGTGTGAGGGGTCTATGCTGCTGGCTTTGGGTTTGGCAAGTTCATTAATGATGGTGAAGAGTTCTTTGCTGTTTTGAGAGTTGTTGTCCAGTCGTGTCTTGTAGTGATCTCTTTTGGCGGTGCGTATGAGTTGGTGATGGGTGCGAATGGTGGTTTTGAGGGTGGAGAAGTTGGTTGTGGAGGGTTCTAATCGCCATATTTTCTCAGCTTAGTGGCATTTGCGCTTGGAGTTCGGGGGTGAACCATGGGGCGTTCTTGATGTTGCGGGTGGCGATGTGCTTTCTGAGGAGGGCTAGTGTGTCTGCGCAGGTGGTGATCCATTTGGAGAGGTTGTATGCTCCTGTGTTGGGGTCGTTGGCGTTGGGGGGGGGGTTGTTAGCCAGTTGGGAGTTTAGTCGTTCTGTGGGGATCTTGTCCCACATGCGGTAGGGTGTGGTGTGTTGGTGGTGCTGTGTGGGGGGTTTGGTGAAGGCGAAGTGGACGCAGTGGTGGTCAGTCCAGAGGAGTTCAGTGGTGTGGGTGTAGTCTATGTGTTGGCTTGATGTGAAAATTGCGTCAAGCGTGTGTCCTGCTGAGTGGGTGGGTCTGAATGGGAATCACAAATAGGTAATCCCTATTTGTGACTTCTTATTTAGAGGATCACAAATTGCGGTTCATACTTGGTAGAAATTGCAATTTTTGATTCTCTAAAAGGCTCTGTACATCTCAACAGTCCATTTAGCCTTCATTAACGACCTGAAATAGTGTTTCCGATTGTTAAGAAATGCTAAATGGCTGTGTACATGTGGCCCTTAGGTCCTAACTACCTACTGGTGACCACCAGTAGGTAATACACACATACATATGTATATTGGACAATGTCACTGTTTGATGGTATCTTAAATTAATATTTTATTTTTAATGCTAATTCCAAGTGTTAGGTTTTAAAAAAAGTTTATGTTTTAGTAGTAGATATTAGGCAGCTAAATTTTTGTATCAGAATAAGTATGATGTTAATGTTGTGACATAAAAATGTACTCAGAACTATTTTTGGAACATTAAAAGTCTAGTATTCCATCAAAATTATTTTTCATCTTGCTAATCCCCCAGCTCTAGTCCAATCTAGTCTTTTCCCTTTCATAATCAGTTTATGCGAACAGTGTCCAGACAACTTATTAATTAGAGATACTTCAGCACATTGCAAACGTGGTTGCTTGCTCTCTTCACTACCATAAGCACTGACAATAGTGTCACCAGTTATATTTTGTATCCACTACTTGCTAGTTTGAGAATGCATTCTTCTGTAAAGTCTACCATTTCACATAAAAACGGTAGTTTGTTTTCCCAATAAAGGGCCAATGTGTCCTGTTGTGAACTCATCGACTACTGATAACCCTCTCAATGCTTTGGCTATGCACTGAAAATAGTTACCATTAAATCTAAAATGTACTCTCGAGCATCTCTGTTTCAGGAAAAAAATAACACCCTAATTATTTCACATGTAGTTCTGTCTGGAGATAATGATTTCAATATTAAGGAGCATAATCACTTAAGCTCTTTGGACTCTGTAAAGTAGGTCACTTTATGCACTCCAAAATGCAATTCATAAACCTCAGCCAAAATCATGGCCTACTCCTTGTCTAACTTTTTTGTACAGAGTTATCAGCCCTAGTGGTAGAGTTTGCCACATTGTTAGGTATTTAGTACCAAATAAGGGAGTGACAAGGGGGAGTAGTGGGAAAATGGGGAATATTTGCTGCATGTTTTTGGGATTCACTTAGAATTTGAACAAGGGTTTAGAATTGGAGATGCTAACACAAAATACTCACACAAATATTAGTATGACACTTGCAAATTACAAAACTTACATTGAAAACTTCTGTAGTAATACAACTGACACTACAGGCTCAATGTATTCCAGCCTGCCTTGGAGTAAAGGAAGCATCACAAATGACCAATCACTAGTATTGCAACACAAGAAAGGCCGAGGTTATTTACATAAATAATTAATTTTACAGAAAATATTTCATAAATGATATATATCAGGTTTATGTTGCCACTAGGTAGTTACAGTTCAGACCATGTTTACATAGAAAAAGCGTTTTTTGACTTGCCTATATCTTTGGCATCTTTTTTTTTTAAAAGTGCCCCGGTGATTCTTGTTGTGCACGGAATGTTTTGGGGTGACCTGTCAAGAGGGTGCAGAGAAAAAGGGGGCCATTGGACCTTTGAATATGACTATAGCCCAAACCACTGGACAGAATTTCACCAAATGTGGCAGAAAGCTAGACTTTGGTATGCAGATTGTGCTTTTGCTTATTTGGGGTAAATGTGTTCAGGAGCTTTGAGAAATTTTAAGAAATCCAAATTTGCATATCTTTGGCCACGATTACTTTGTGAATAATGATGAGCTCCTGCAGGGAAATGAACAGCTCTGATTGGTTTGCTAATAACACTTGAAACCAGGAAGTGTTAGCAGCCTTCTCGAGAATCCCACGGAATAAGAATAAAAGAAGACAAGGGGCAGGGTAGAGTTACCCTGACCACTCAGGTCTGGTACTGGGGTCCCAGTGGGACCCCACAGGGCTACAAAAGCTCTTTTAAAAAAAATGTTTGCTGCAATTTTGCAACAATGTCATAATTTCATGAAAATTTGATTTTTGCAAGCCCCCAGGTGGGCCAGGTTTCAGGGGCATTCACAATTTCTAAGTGGGGGTTGAACAGCCCACCCAACAGCCCCAGGGACCACCACCTCCCTGGGTCACTTTTTAAATACAATTCGGGGGCCACATACACCCCCACAAGTAATAATCTAAAAGAAAACACAGAGCTCTCACAAGGTCACACTTCAAAGAGTTTTCTTCAAGCAGACACGTTTCAGCATCAATGCATTTCTCAATGCTTAACACGTGAACTTGAAACTCTATGCCATTTGAATATCGTCTAGGCAGCTCCTCTTGGTGGACTACAATGCAGCTGAAAGAAGGACTGTTGCCATCTTAGTCTCAATACTTTGTTTTCAGCCGCCATTCAGGGTGTGATTTTAAATATTATTATTTGCCACTTCTGTGGAGAATATATAACAATACCTACATGTGGGGTGGGAGTCTGAGCACGAGGATGGGGTGGGTGGGAGTGTGCAATCAAAGAGGAAGACAGACCCCGGAATTACCTCTCTAGGCCAGACAGGGCTCAGTGAATGCCATCTAGGTAAGCCAGCATCTCGTATTCTGGCCAGCCAGCCCCTGGATGGCATTCAGTAATGCAGTCTGGCCTACAGTGATTGTCCTTAAAGGATTACCAGCCTCCTGATTGAGCTCAGCCTGGAACACCCAGGCAGAGGGGGAAGTGCCTGCAGAAAAAGTGATGCCACCTCTTTTAGGGGGGTGGCTACAGCCAACTTGGGGAGAGCAAGAGGGAGGGTGGAGATAGAAATGTGGGGCGAACAATGAAGCAAGTGTAATAGTAGCTCTGGGCCTGTCACCACTAGGGACTGGCTTTCATTGGAGGCCTCCAAAAAAGATGTGTGGTCACTCATTGCCTTCGTGCCATTTCCCTCACCCTGCGTCCCACTGGTGTCCACACCGGTGCCAAAGTGGCCAACTCCCTCCCTACTAACATGGCTGCTATCACCTTTGCCTTGCCCAGAGGATGCAGAAAAGACAGATACAACAGTTTGATGGTATCTGTACAAATACAATTGGACATGAACCTTGATCACACAACATTTACTCAAAGTCTAGAAATGCCCCATGCTAGCTCATATATCATGTATGCCTTTGTCTCTTATCCACTTGTAGTCACCTCCATGATAAAGGGCTCCGACAGCATGAGTAAACACATATGTCTTGAGGCATTCCTAACCCGTTGCAGTACAGAGCTAAAATATGTTCACATATCAAAAAAAGCCATGTATTGGGCTTGAAATCGACTTTTCAAGATGGGATACATAAGATCTATGTGATGTAACCTTGCATCTGCAAATGTCCCTTTAAGTATCAGATTTCTCACCATCATTGAGTTATCTGTACAGAACTAAGGACACCAAAATGTTGTTTGGGGGACGTGTAACTCTCACATCAGTGTGAACAAATTAATGTGTGTTGCAGTCAATACAGTTTAGCATACAATTTCACTTTCTTTAACACACCTTATCTGTGCATTTGTGAAGGACTAAGGTGTCATGCCAATCTGCTACTGTCCACATTATCTGAATAAACATTTGCTGTACAAACAGGTTTCAAACATGTTCCAGATAAGGAATGATGCCACTATACCTATGTTTCCAGTCCTTTTGGACCAGATGCTCAGTATAATTGTGTCATAGCACCAACTTACCAATGTCAAGTATGATACATCAATTGCATCATAAGTGTGCATTTTGCCATGTCACCATTAAAAGGGCCTATATTAGCTACTCAATTTTGTGATGGAGCATCCCACCTGACCCAATAATTAAATGGGGTAAGTTTGGTCCAACTGTCCCTCGTGACGTAGAGAACCTGCAATTACCCCTTTGTTTGCATGCTGAAAAGAGTACTTGGCTTGTGATGAGGAAGCTAGTGGCAACCTTCCGCACAAAGCAATACACCAGAGACAATATCAAACACTGTCTGATTAACTTACACTTCCAGAAATCCTCATGTACATTGGATGTGTGTCAACCGTCATGTTGATGCCATGCAACAATGCTGGAAATTAAAAAGGTTCAACTACAAAAACAGGTACAGACAATAAATGACCCCCTTAATGTTGCTGTTGGGCCCTCAATTGTCCATCAATGTCCAGGTAGCCCACTGCAAGGATGCAAGCCATTATGGGGGTTCAGGGTGTGGTGCACCCTTTTGGATCACTGGGAGGACTGCATGAGCTGGTTTTCTGCAGATTTGTGCGTCGAGCGCTGCTGGTCCTCCCACCTCTTCTGACAATGCAGGCTGTGCGGCTTATGTACCCCAGGGTCCACACCTTCTTGGCGATGACCTTTCATATTTACCAATTTTGATGAGCGCTGCCTGAATGAATTGTGGAAAAGAACACAAGGAGATGTTTTGAGTGATTTGTTTTGTCTGCAGTACTTTGATGCAATTTTGTAGTGTCGCTCACATGCATTCACCAAACAGCAACTCCATATTTTCCAAATACTTTTAGAGGTTCCTAGGAAATACTAATTTGCAGTGATCCTTTGAGCACCCTCAACCCTGTCTATTTCCTCATGTTACCAAATCAGCCCCAAAAGATTGTGTAGGCCAGGCAATGAAACAGTTCCTGTTGTGAGACCCACTCCTGATTACTCACAATAATTGTGCTCTACTACAGGCTAAATAACCTGTATAATCCTTCCACATAACCGCATGCACCGCTACATTGGCTTTAGGTCTAACCCCTAAGAGTCAGTGTCCAAGGTTTGCATCACATACAGCGACTAAGGGCAATATGGGAGGACAGCAATGTGTCAGCGAGATCAGGCATTTGATGGATATATGGACAAGTAATTGTAATTGTATTCATATAGCACTTACTACCCCTGATGAGGCATCAAAGCGCCTTTTGGTGACTAGCACGCTACTCCGGAACCCAAGAGGAATTAAAGGTGGATTAGTATGGGAAATATGAGAACAGTATTTGTATTAGTATGACTTAATTTGAGCAGGGGATATGTCGGTTTGTTAGTTGGATTGGATAGAGTAATGGAGGCATAGAAGAGGGAAGAATAAAAAGTGTTAATTGGGAGTTTATAATAGGATGAGGTTTGGGATGCATAAAGGAGAGATGGAGGAGGGAGGAGTCAGGAGAAAGGGCTTAGGGAGATCATAGGACAGAAGGGGTTTTGGATGAGTCAAACGTAAGATAAGTGAGGGAGAATTTAGTAGGGTTGTATAGGAGATCATAGTAGTAAACTGAGGTGTGGGGTGAGCCAAGAGAAATAGAGAAGGGAAGAGCATAGGCAGGATTATTTTAGAGATTAAGGTGGTAGAATGGGTTTGGATGAGTCAGAGTGGGGATGGAGGATAGATTGATAGAGACATACGGTGATGGGGAGACAAAGGATAGCTTACAAGACAGTAGACTTTATTTTATTTTTTATTTATTTAGTTTTTATTTAATTTCTTTTTTTTTAATGTATTTATTTATTTAATTTTATTTATTTGTATTTATTTTCCTCTAGTACAGTAGGACTAGAGTAATAGATAAATAGATATGTAAATACATAATAAGTGAATATAAGTGCAAGGAATATAATAATACATCAAGTAAAGTAGTATTGTATAAACACAGACTTTCAAGATCTGACATTCATTTATCTTTCGTCAAATTTTCAATAGCAAAATGCTTGCTGTTAAATAGTTAAGATAACAGTTGCTCATTGTGATATATAAAAGAAAGCAGAGATTCATAAGTATCTATAATACCAACTTATCTAGGAGCTATGCAATGACCTATGAATATGTTAAGCATAGAATATTATACACATATATAAATCATATATAAATATACACACACACATATACACACATGCACACACACAAATACATATTTAACCGTGAGTAAATATACATTTGTTAAAATGGATTAAAGAGTATATGTACAATTTATTATTATGTATAACTATACATAATAGTAACTATGCATATTTCTAAAAGAACTATACATATTTAGAATATACACAAAACAGATTATAAATATTTATCAACACAGGCATATGCAGTTCATTGCTGCTTGGAGATAGTGGTAATGAAGGAAAGAGCCAACTCTTGAGTAGTCTTCTGAAGACAAGATTGGTATCTACGGATCTTATATTTGGGGTTAATGAATTCCATAGTTTGGCTGCTTGAAAAGAGAAGGAAGTACCACCTATTGTCTTTTTCTTGTATGGTGGTGTTTGAAGGCAGGGTGCCAATCTTGAGTGGAGGTTTCTTTGTTGAATGTATTTGGCTATTGTATTTCTGATGAAAAGCAGTCCTGATCCATGTGTAGCTTTGTGGGTGATACAAAGCAGCGTGAAGGCGAATCTTCTGGCAACTGGTAACCAATGTAGTGCTTTCAAGGCAGGGGAGATGTAGGCTTATGGCTTTATATGTAATAGTAGCCTGGCAGCTGAGTTCTGAATTCATTGTTGCTTTTTCATAATAGATAGATGATGATCCGCGGGTAGAGGCCATTAGCACAATCCAGTTTAGATAATACAAAGGAGATAGTAACCTGCACTTTGTATGGAATCCGAGGTGGGGGGAAGATTTGTTGCAGAGTCTTCAGGGTGATGAAGCTTGATCGGCTTATTTGTCCAGTTAGGGCGTTCATTGTTAACTTGGAATCCAAGGTAATTCCAATGTTTTTAACTTCCTTGGATACTTAAGGAGGTGGTCCCAGTTCGTCAGGCAAAGACGCATAGTGGGTCATCTTTTTTCCAGTCGCCCCAAGTGAGTATTTCCACTCCAAGTCATCCACTGATCAAATGCTCTGAGGCAACTGAAGATTTGAGTTTTCAAAGTCTTTGGGGCATTCAAATGTAAGTAGTATTTGTGTGTCATCTGCATAGTTGTAGCATGTGAGTTGAAGATTATTGATCAATTCTGGTAATGACTTCATGTAGATGTTGAAAAGGATAGGTGAGATGATTGATCCTTGGGGGACCCCTACTTTTGAGAGGTAGGGTTTGGACGAGAAGTAGGGAGAATAGATAATATTAGTTCTGTTTTGAAGGGAGGATGTAATCCAGTTGAGAGCAGTCCCTTCTATGCCAGCTTTGTGGAGTCTTTGAATTAGGGTGTCATGGTCAACAGTATCAAAGGCAGCTGAGAGGTCCAAGTGAAGTAATGCAGAAACTCCATTGTGGTTAACTGTGTTTTCTAAGCTCATCCCAGATTGCTATGAGTGCCGATTCAGTGTCTCTTCCTGGGCAGAAACCAGTTTGGTAGTCTGAAAGTATAGAGTTGTCTTCAATGAATGGTGACATCTGGACGAATGCTGCTCTTTCTTTCAGTTTGCCCAGAAAAGGTCCATTTGTAATTGGTCTGTAGTTGTTGGGGTCATGCGGGTCTAGGTTTGTTTTCTTTAATGACAGACATATGTATACCTTTTTTAGGTCTTCAGGAAAAGTTCCTGTTGTCAAAGAGTTATTGATGATTCTTCTTATAGGTGTGGCAGCAGAAGTATATAAAAGGATGTTCTTGAAGATGTGTGGTGGACAAGGGTCAGAAGGGCAGCTGGAAGGCCTCCTTGTTTTGACCATATCAATAAATTCACCTTGTGATATGTGTTTGAAGGACTGCAGAGGCTGAGTTGGTTTATTCTTGGAGGGAATTTAGGAAACAGGGTGGTGCTAATGTTTTTTTCTGCTTCAAAAAAGAGTCCAATGTGTCTGCCTTGGTTGTGTAATGAATTGCCAGTTTGTGTGGGTCCAATCTTAAGTAGTGGGATGACTTCCTTTCATGCATTTAGGATTTCAAAATTCATTTAGAATTTCATAAAATTCTTTAGTTGTAGATGTCCCATTTTGAATTCTGTCTGAGTAGAACCTTTTTTAGCTTTGTTGATTGAGGATGTGAACACTCTGTTAAGTTTATGTAGCTGAAGTTTGTCTTGAATGTTGTTTGTTTTGTGCCAGGTCTGTTGCAGCCTTCGGATTTGCTGCTTTATCTTTTTAAGTTCTGTGTTCCTCCAAAGTGTTGGATTTCTTTTGTCCTGTTTAGTTTTTTTTGAGTGGTATTAAGATATGGAAAGCTTCCTGTAGCCACTCACAGTTTTGGACCATAATTTATTGTGTTTAGATCTGTGTTGGCTGTTAGTTCTGTTTCTAAGTCTTCAAAATTGAGTTTGCTCCATGGTTGAAATATGTATGTATGCAAGGTGCTATGGGGTGTGTTGATTTGTGGTGTTTTATGTTGGAAATTTACCAAATGGTGCTCTGACCATGTGATTGCTGTGATGCTTTGAACGGTAACAAGTTCAAGGTTTGCAAAAATGGCATCTAGGATGTGTTCAGCGATGTGTGTGGGATTGTGTACAGTCTGATGTAGGCCCAATGTGACTAGACCAGTGGTGATAGTTTTTGAATGGTGCATATTGCGTTTGTCATCCAAATGTATAGGTCCCCAAGAATGCATAGGTTTGAGTATAGTGTTATGTGATTTGGGACTGTGTCTAGAAAAGTGTCTGGGAATGTTGAATTGTTAGGTGGAGGTCTATTAAAGAGGAGAAAGTTACAGGGGTACGTTGCTGTAGGGTTGCATCTGGTGAGGGGGGCCTCACAACCTTGTATGGGAATGTCTTTTTACTGAGATTTAGTGCTTATTTGAATATAATAGCTAGTCTACCTCCTCTTTTGCCTATACAGTTTTTTGTGATGGTTGGATAGCTTGGAGGAGCTGCTTTAAGCAACACTGGAGCCATGTCATCTCCCAACCAGGATTCCATTATGAATAGTAAGTCAGGTTGTGTGTCAGTGAGCAGGTGGCAGATGTAGTGCTTATTTTTTGAGAGTGATAGAGCATTTATGAGGAGGCAGTTTAGAAAATGTGTGTTTGTGGCGGTGTCAGTTTGTTTTGGAGATGGGTGAGCAGTATATTTTGAGCTTGTGGCAGGTGTGTTGTTAGTTGTGATAACTGTAAGAGGGTCACAATACTCGTGTTTTTCTACATACTGTTACTCGTCCAGCAGGCTTAGTTTTGTTGGGTTGGTGTGTGTTGTTTGTGGACTTGATGGCCGAGAGTGAAATGGTGAGTGTAGTTTTTTTTATAGAGTAGCCTTATTGTATAATAGACAAGAGGATGCAAAGTTGATAAGAGTGGCGTGTTGTTTTTTTGTTTGCGTCTGGAAGGAGTGTGGGTTACGGGTAGTGGAGGAGCATGTGGATCATAGTGTAAGGCTCTAAATTTTGCAGTAGATGAGAGGCGGGTGAATGAATGTTGCTGTGTTGTGATTGTGTTAGATGCTTGTGAAGAGTGAGAATGTAGGGGTAAAGAATGGTAAGGATTTGTATTATTTGTCTAGTCATGATGGTGGGAATAGGTGTGACGGAAAGTATGAAAGTTTGTGTTCTTTGATGTGCTGATATGTGTTGTTTGTTTTGTTTTGTTTGTATGGAATAGTAAGAGGATATATTGATGTAGTGGTTTTCTGTGAAGGATTTATACGTGTCTTAGTGCTGGTAAGTGGTATTAAAATATTACAGGGGGTGTTAATGTGTTTTGGAGAAGAGTGTATGAGGTGTGTAAGAGGGGATGGACAGGAGTTAGAGGTGTTTATGTTAGTTTTGATCACTGGAAGAGGTAATATGTGTGGTGGAGTGGAGTGTAGGATTGTATGATTGTGTGTAATTGGTGAAAAGAGGGGGAGGGTGTTTGTGGTTGGTCTGATGGAAGGTTAGCTTTATATATTGTCGTTATAAAAGGGGGTCTGGCAGGAGCAAATGGAGGATAGTGCTATTGGTTTGTATGAACAGGGAATGTGTGTCTGGATGGCTAAAAGTAATGTATAATGTGGTTTTGTTTTACATGGGCGATGGCAGGATGTGTTAGTTGGAAAGGACAGAGTTGTGTTTGGTGTGAGAATGAAGGTGTCTTAGGCTTCATTATGATATTGGCAGTAAATCCCGTTTACCGCCACTCTGACGGCCGCCAACATACTGCCGCGGTGGCGGATATCCATTCACCATATTATGACACACACACACCAATCCGACAGAATACAGCCACATACACAACTCTGCCAGACCAATGGTCAGTGATAAAGTGGCGGTCCCAAAACCCATACCATTACACCAACAAAACAATGTCTATCACATTATGACCCATGAATCACCACGGCGGACATTTAATGGCAGTAAACCATTGGCGGTACATAATGCCGCACTCAGAATGGACACGCACATACAAAACAACACCACACTGCTCAATACTAAATAGACACATCTGACACTGATACACACACCACACCCATATACCCACACCACTATAAAACACACACCTACATTACCCACAACCCCTTACGAACACCAATTGCTACCAGGAGACTGAGAAGAAGAGCACAGAGACAACTAGACACACACACCACTCACACTCATACACCTCTCACGCACTCCACATTACACACCCCACCACATTACCCAACACACCCTCAACAATACACATCACACAACACCCATGGCACCACAAAGGCACCCCGGTTTCACTGAGGAGTTAAGGGTCATGGTGGAGAAAATTGTCAGGGTAGAGCCACAGCTCTTTGGAGCACAGGTACAGCAGATTTCCATTACAAGGAAGATGAAGCTATGGCAGAGAATCATGAACAGGGTCAGCGCATTGGGACGGCACCCAAGAACAAGGGATGACATCAGGAAGAGGTGGAACAGCTACGGGGGAAGGTACGTTCCATTGCACCAAGATACCAGCTCACCATACAGAGGACTGGCAGTGGGCCCCTGCCTCCTCCCCCACAGCTCACAGCATGGGAGGAGCAAGTACTGGCAATACTGCATCCTGAGGGACTTGCTGGAGTAGCCGGAGGACTGGACACTGGTAAGTCAACTTTTAACACATCACCCCCCCCAATACCTGCATGCCATCTCACACCCACATCCTCACTCCCATCACTCCACTCCACTCCAACCCACACAATGCACCTACACATCTCACTAATCCCAAGCCCTGCATGTCATACCAATGCATGGACACCCCTCCCAGCCCTGCATGGAAACCCATCACTAAAGCATACACAGCCTAGGGAAACTAACATACCCACAATACATCACCATACACAAGCAAAACCTGGCAGGGCAACACCAATGATAGTGGGGTAGCCAGGGATGTACAAATGTCATAATACTTCACTTACATCCCCACAGGTACCCAAGTCAATGTGAGTGGAGAGGAGGTGCCACCACTATCCAGTCCCCCAACAAAATAGGCCCCCAGTGATGACAGTAACTTTGAACTTCAGGATCTGGAGGACCTACCTGGCCCATCAGGGACCACTGGACAGCTGGTCACCCAAGCACAATCTCAGACCACCATAGATCCTCCCCCATCAGGATCCAACACCACTGCACCCACCCAGCGTACCCACACCTCTGTCCCCAGGACACGTCCATTACAAGTGTGCCCAACTATACAGAAACCCCAGGCCACACCTCACCCCCAAGACAAACAGGGACCTGGGGTCAGTGGCAGTGGGCACACCGTTCAGGGGACAGGGGCACAGGACAACAGGAACACTGGGAGGACTACTGTGTGCCAGGGCGAGGACAGGACCATCAAACCGACCCTCCAGGAGGCACTCTCCGAGATCGATCCTGGGAGCCTACCAACATTCCCAGGACTTGATGGGCCAGATCCTTGACAACGTGCAGGAGAACAGGTGGCTACAGGAGGGACAGTATCAGAGGATGAGGGAGGACTTGCAGGCCATTAACACCACCTTGATCTCCATAGCAGGGGTGCTGGCAGACATGGCCAACATCAAGAGGGAGACAACAGCACACCAGTGGGCCCCTACCACTAGCCTGTCAAATGAACAGCCCTCCACGTCCACTGCCGCTAGCGGGCAGAAGACCACACCACAGGACCCACAGGCCACCAGCACCCCTCCCTCTGCAGAAGGTGAACTACTCCGCAAATGTTCCCTGTGACCCAGACAGAAGCCAGAGACACTTGCCAAGACCACCACCAGGAAATGAGACTCTCCTGATTGTCCCTGTTGTGTCCCACTCAGTCACCTTGTCCACCTTGAACTGCCATTGCTCCCCTTCCTATGTCCCCTTGGACACTGCACCTGTGCTGCAAACAGACTGGAACAATACCCTGGACTTTCCTCCATCATCACCCCATCCCATTGCACTTTCCCCTCAATTTCTTAGCACTACAATAAACACCCTTGGAAAGTAATCAATTACTAGTTTTTCATGTATTGAAAATGTGTATTGATGGAAACAGCTACATCCATAGCAAATTAACTGTGCATTTTGAGAGCATAGCAATAATGACCTGTAGCTGGCTGTAGTGCTCACATCATGACATTGTTGTCATGTCACCAGCATCTGTAAAATGATAATCCATAGGTGACAGTAAGTAGAGGTAAACAGTGGGTAATGCCATCATGTCACTGCCACACAGAATACACCAATATTCATAGAAATGGGAGGTTGCACTGTCTCACCTGTGTATCAATGGAAGTACTGACGGATAACTGATGTTCTGTTGTCCACATCCTCATCTTTTGCCTCCTCATTCTCACTGTCCTCAGGGTCCACAGCAGCCACAGGGGCATTTCCAGTCTCCTCCTCCTGCAGAAAAGGGACATGTCATCTGAGGACCATGTTGTGCAACATGCAGCATGCCACTACTATCTGGCAGACCTTCTCGTGTGAGTAGCACAGGGTTCCACCTGTCAGATGGAGGCACTTGAACCTGGCCTTCTAGGAGGCAGAAGGTCATCTCAATGATCCTACTGGTTCGCCTATGTGCCTCATTATAAAGCTCCTCAGCCCTTGTCCTGGCATTCCTTACAGGGGTCAGCAGCCACAATAGGTTTGGGTAGCCAGAGTCACCTGCAAATAGTGAGGGACAACATTTAGCCACACACTATACTATGAGGTTAACATCAGAGACATAATCTAACACATACCGGGTGGGGACCAAGGCTCACCTATAAGCCACACCCTGTGCCTCTGTAGTTGGGCCATCACATTTGGGATGCTGCTATTCCTCAGGACAAAGGCATCATGCACCAACCCAGGATATTTAGCATTGACGTGGAAGATGCACTGGTCCGCCAGGCACACCAATCTGCACATTCATGGAGTGGAATCTCTTACGATTCCTGTACACCTCTTCATTCAGGCAGGGGGGATAAACGTAATATGTGTCCCATCATTCGGCCCAATAATATTGGGGATGTGTCCCATTGCATAGTATCCAGCCTTCACAGTGGCCAGATAATCCACCTGGGAGAAAGCTATGTAGCTGCAGATGTGTTTTATCAGGGCAGACAACACTCTTGCCAGCACGATTGAGAACATTGGCTGTTTCATTCCTGCTTCCAAGCCCACTGTCACTTGGAAAGAACCATTTGCCAGGAATGGAGAACTGATATCACTTGCACAAGATGGGGGATCTCAGTCGGATGACGGATAGGTGAGATCAGGTCAGGCTCCAACTGGGCACACAGCTCTGTGATTGTGGCCATGTACAGTCCATAGGTGAGTATAATGTGCCTGTTCATCAGTGTAGCTAAATCCACCAGGGGTCTGTACATGGGGGTATGTATCCGCAGCAGTAGGTATCTAAGGGACACAAGGGTGAGTAGGCTGTCACATTTGAACAACTAAACCACAAAAGCTGTCCACATCGTGCACTTATGTATTGGGACAGTGTAAATTTCAAAGTATGTGCCTATTTATCCTGTGATGCAGCAATTCTCAATGGGCATGTTCACCCCCCCTGAAATGGTGACCGCCTGTCCTGTGTGGAGGGACAGGTGGAAGTGAGCTAATTCCGCCGACGTTGGGCGTTTTGGTAGTAGACGGTCGTGTACCGCCATGCAATTCCTCATCAGATAATATTGGGCCCTATGGAGTACAGTGGCCAATGGGGATGTACGCCGGCAGTGACGGTGTACACTGGCGCGGACGTGACTGCCATTTCCTATCTGATTCCTCACTTGTTTCCTGACTTTCAACAGGAGAAGACCTACACTGCATGTGCTGCTGTGACCTCGGTCTGGAACCTACCATGGCCTGTGTGACCGGGGAAAGGGTCCCAGCCTTCACTTCATAGGGGTTGGAGCGACTGGTGGATGGGGTCCTACCCCATTATGGACTGATGTATGTGCCTCCAGACCAACAGGTGAGTACACTGTAGCCACGATGCATGTGACATGGCTGCATGGAGATGTGTGTGAAGGCATTGTGTAAGGGGGGATTATCTGTTTGCTGTGTACATGTTGTGAGCTGGGCTATGTGTGTGCCAATGGTGATGGAAACTGGTATGGTGGGCCATGTGTGTGACAGGCTGGACTGCTAGTATAAGGGTGTGCTCCTGTCTTTATTGCCTCTGCAGGTCAGCACCCATCAAAAGAAGGGATTATGGCATGCCATTGCTAAGGACGTGCGGACCCTGGGGGTCTATAGCAGGTGGAGCACCTACTGTCGGAAACGGTGGGTGGACCTGAGATGCTGGGCACTGAAGAATGTGGAGGCCCATCTGGGGATGGCCTCCTAACGAGGTAGGGGTGATCATCGGTCCCCGACCCTCTTGATGGCCCGCATATTGGTGGTGTCATACCCTGAGCTGGATGGGCGCTTGAGGGAATCACAGCAGCCACAATGGGATGAGTACAGTGGATATCATTACATATTTTGGCTGGTGAGGTGGTATCTGGGTGGTGGTTGTGTGTTAGTGGGTGCCCCTAAGGCCAGGCCAGACATTGCAGCATGGGTCATCTCTACGATAATGGTTGCATGTCAAATACAAGAAACCTAGCTTGCTAGTAGTCACTTTGAGGCAGGGCATTGTGGGTCCCAGGTGTGCTGCAGTTGGCGGTGTCTGTTCCTCATTATGCCTTGGTGACTAGCCATATCACTGGTAGTGAAATGCCTATTGCTTAGGGCTGTTCCCTGTGTGAGGATGCTGCGGTGGTATTGGTGCAGTAATTTACCCAGTGTTTCCTTTATCTCTCTCCCCCCATTTTTGTTCTGTCATCCTGTCCTTGTGTGCATTAGCATCATCTGGCGGAGGACCAGGGGCACCAGTGACAGAGGGAGCTGCACCCCAGAGGATCCTGGAGGCATTGTCCACTGACACTGAGGGAACCAGTGGGATGGAGGGTGAGGGGAGCACCACGGCGGAGACAGGAGAAGATGAAAGAGACTCTGATACCTCCTCCGATGGGAGCTCCCTGGTGGTGGCGGACACCTCTGTCACCACCCCAGCTGGAGGTAGAGCCACCACCCCCCTACCAGCACCACCCTCCCAGTAGCCCCTCAGTGAGTTGCCCATGCTCTGTCACCCAGGAGGGTGGGCATCTCCTTCGCCCCAGGCACCTCAGGCCCTGCCCCAGTGAGCCCTGCTGCCCTGAGTGAGGAGACTATTGACCTCCTGAGATCTATCTCTATAGGGCAGTCAACCATTGTGAATGCCACACAGGGCATTCCTGGAGGGCATTCACAGAGGATTGGCAGCCCAACAGAGATCGATTCAGGCTCTGGCCTCCTCTCTGATGACAGCCATTGTCCCTGTTTCTACTGTCCCCCCCTCCAACTACCACTTCCCAGTCCCACTCCCCTCAACCCCAACCCATCCCAGGCACACATACAGTCGTGCATGCACACAAGGCAACACACAAGAGTGGCACAGGAAAACACAAGCACCACACTTCATCCCACAGGCACTCACACAAACACCATACAGTTTCAGACACAAAAACATCCACTGCCTCCACTCTCTTCCCCCATCTTACCCCTCCACAACTTCCCTCCCATTCACGTCCACACTCACACTTGCATGCACTACATCTACATCCACTATCAGCATCACCACATCAAGCAGAACACACCACTCACTGGCAGACACCTCCACAACAGCCATGCACGCGTCCCCTGTGTCCTCTCTCACTGTGTCTGTCCCCCCTCCTAAGGGACCCAAATGCAAGCAGTCACACACCCAACAGCCACCTACCTCACATCAGCATACAGCCCATGCACCTGCACCCAAATCCAGCAGACATACACATCCAACAACCACTCCCTCATCCTCCACTCCCATTACTCCTCACTCCTCTGCCCTACATCCCTAAAAAGCTTTTTCTTTCCCAATTTGACCTCTTCTCTACCGCTCCCCCATCCTGCACATATGGACAGGGTACCAAGGACACAGCCCAGCACCCCAGCCAAACATCCCACGGGGACAGTGGTAGTACCACCTACTCGTGGTGATAAGGACACCAAACCTCCATCACAGAAGGGGAAGGAGCCAGCACCACCAGGGAGGAGTGTGAAGGGGCCTGCACCACCAGGGAAGAGTGTGAAGGGGCCTGTACCACCAGGGAAGAGTGTGAAGGTACCTGCACCACCAGGGAAGAGTGTAAAGGGGCCTGCACCACCTGTGAAGAAGGGGAAGGGGCCTGCACCACCTGTGAAGAAGGGGAAGGAGCCTGCACCACCAGGCAGAGAGGGGAAGAGCCCATCCACCCCTGCCAGGAAGGGTAAGGGATCCACAACCCATCTACAGGAGGAGAAGAGGCACTCTACACCAGCGGAAGCTGACAAGCTGACACCACAACCACCACCAGCTGTCACAGGGCCCACACAGCCAGCTGTGGAAGTATAGCCATCAGTTAATGCAGAGGCTACCCAAGAGGCTCCTCCAATCACCACCACAGTGCAGCTATTGGACAGTGCAGAGGCTGCCCAAGAGGCTCTTTCAAACACCACCGCAGTGCAGCAATCACTGCCAATGGACACCATGTAGGCCACCCTCCAGGGGCTCCTGTGCGGTCTGCCCCCCTCAGAACCAGTGGGCAAGTCACCCACTTCAGAGACTGTGGCCTTGCACTCCTCAGGACAAAGAAATTGGCATGTTGCCCCCTCAAGAACCAGTGGGCAAGTCACCCACTTCAGAGACTGTAGCATTGTACTCCCCAAAACAAAGCAATGGGCATGTTCTCCCCTCCAGAACCAGTGGGAAAGTCACCCACTTCAGAGACTGTGGCCTTGCACTCCCCAGGACAAAGCAATGCGCATGGAGCCCCATCCAGAACCAGTCGGGACGTTCCTGTATTCGGCTAAGGTGCCCCCTACACCCCACTAAGGTGCCTTCCAACTTGCAAAATGATGCCCCTGCAGTGTTCTCTCCGGATGTGTCAGGATGCAGGTTGGGCCTTGGACTATGCCCTGTGACCTTGTGTACCCTCATGACTTTGGACTGGACATTGGGCCTTTATGGACATTTGTATATTATTGCTTCGTGTGGTGGGTTTTGCTATGCAAATACATTGTCGGTATTCCAGCATTTTGCTCCGTGTTTTATTATGCCGTGTTGTGTGCCATTGTTTTACATGTGCAGCTGGTTTTGTGTATGGTGTGTTTGTGTCTGGTGTGTGTTGTGTGTGTATGTGTGTAAATCTCATTTCCCTCCCACCCTCCCTTGTGTGCTAGGCTTCTGTACTCATCGTCGTCGTCTTCGTCGGCATTGGTGTTCCAGGTGGAGCATAATGTAGAAGATCATCAGGAAAACTTGCAGTTCGGGTTCCATGGCGGCGTGGTTATTCCCTCTGTCTCCAATGGTGAGTTATTTCACTTCTCAGCTCTGTTTTCGCCAGGCTTTTGTTGGCGTTGGTGCCGCCCCGGAAAAGGTGGCAGTTTTGTGTGTCTTAATATGGTGGGTAGTACTTTGTCTCCTACCTGGCTGTTGTTGGCTACTGCCGTGGTCAATGTTGTTTGCACCGTGGCGGTTGGTGTGGTACATTGGCTGTCTGTGGGAGTTATCACCGCCATGGTCATAGTTTGGTGGAGGTTATCACCAGCCTGTTGGTGGAATTACCTGCACTTTATCACTCACCGCCAGGTTCAAAATGAGGGCCTTAATGTTGTGCTTGTGGTGGACAGGTGTATAGGTATGGTATATGGGGTTTTGTGCTGGTTGATGATACATTGCAATCAGTATGAGGTACGCTTATGATGCATGAGTTGGAAGTCTTTGCTGATATTGTATTTGGATGCTGGAGGATGTGTAGAGAATAAGGTCCTTTCTGGTAAAAGGAAAATTGGGCAGCCTGAACAGGCCCAAACAGGCAACTGCCCTTGTCCTCTCTGCCCTTAGTCTTGACACCAGGGCCTAGACTCCCTGAGCCCTTGGCTTAAATAGTCCTATTGGCCAATAGAAACCTATTCCTAAACCTAACCAATCATATCTTTAACCCTAAACCCTAGAGCCAATGGGAAACCTACCTTATTAACCAATCACACCCCTAATCCTGACTACCAATCACAACATTAACCCTGAAACCTCAGCCCTAGTACCAATCTAAATAGAAGCCCTAAAACCACGGTCTAATAGGAATCCCAACCTTAGTACCAATCAAAATAGAAGTCCTAAAACCATGGACCAATAAGACTCCCAACCATAGTACCAATCAAAATCGAAGCCCTAAAACCAAGTCCAATAGAAATCCCAGCCATAGTACCAATCACAATAGAGGCCCTAAAAACACTGCCCAAGAGGAACCCTAGCCCTAGTACCAATCAGAATGCAAACCCTAATCCTTAAGACAATAAACATACTAGTCCGCAACCAATCACAACAACATATGCAACAACCAATAGAAACGTATATAAGGGCCAAGTTAACTTAAGCCCTAGCCCCTGTGGAAGGGAGGAGGGAGGCGCTACTCTATTCAGAATCTCCCTGGATACAGACAGGCAGAATCTTCACTTCCAAGCAAGCAGAGTCTACTTTCCAGGTAAGGGAGAGATTTAAAAGCACTGATATACTGCTTGTCACACACTCAGATATTTGACTTTTTCAATGCAAAAACAAGTGGTGAAGACACTTTCTAAACACAGTTTAAATCACAGAAGCAGATTAGGCAGTCTCCTAAATTCACTGAGGTTAGCCAATGAGGTGTGTGTAGCCGTTTTTTTTTTTTTTTTTAGAGAGGAGGGGTGGCCGTTGGCTTTATGCAGTCTTTTGCCACATACTAGGAGGGAAATTTCAAACAGTCACAGGTAAAAACAGCAGTTTAAAAAGACCAAGCTGGCTGAAACACAGGGAGCCTATGTTAAACAGGCATGGGTAGCAGTACAAACACTTTTAAACAAATAACAAGAATTCCCAGAAAGTTTGGGGCTCTTACCGGTCGCCACGGATTTCTTGATCACTGGGCTGTATTAGGGTGCAGGGAAAGCTGGGCTCATAACATGGAGGTGGCTGTCTTGGTGTTCCCTCCATAAACTTAAAGGCCCAATGCAGGTGCTAGAGGGGGGCTCAGGTTGCCTGGGAACTAGAGAGCCAATCACTAAACCCAAGCCCTTGTGGAAGGGAGGAGGGAGGTGCTGCTCTATTCAGAATCTTCTTGAATACAGACCGGCAGAATCCACACTTCCAAGCTAGCAGAGTCTTCTTTGCAGGTAATAGACAGATTGAAAAGCACTGAAATACTATTTATTGCGCACTCACAAGGCAAAAACAAGTGGTGCAGACACTTTCTAAACACAATTTAAATCAGAAGAGCAGATTAAGCAGTCTCCTAAACATATTCTGATTAGCTGCTGAGGTGTGTGTACCCTTTTTTGTGTGTTAGGTGTGTATAGGAATGGGGCATGTTGATGATTGAACTTGCAGCAAAGGAAATGGGTTTCTCTATATGTTGCCCCAGGACATATATAAAACCGTACAGGACATAGTATTCCACAATATGGGTTGTAATCCCACTTGACAGGACAACATCAGACGATGTACATCTGTAAAACATTTTCTGCCACTTAACTTCACTCCCATTTTGATAATGGCTGTCTGTTGTTACTCATACTACTGGTACTCTGTCTACTCGTCACTGGTAGTAAGGGGCCTGCAGTTTGTATGATGAAACTGGAATTATGAGTTACATGGACAGATATGAAAGCTTCTACTTTCCATGCACAGACAATTCTAACAATGGGGAAAAACATTCTGTCCACAGCAAAATCATTCAGTTCACTCCACTCAAATCACCACAGTTTACCCATGAAGACAAATGGACAAATTAGGCAATGGACAAAAAGGAAATAAGGCCCATATTTATACTTTTTGACGCAAAACTGCGCTAACGCAGTTTTGCGTCAAAAAAAAATGCGCCGGCTAACGCCATTCTGAAGCACCATGCGGGCGGCGTATTTAATCAATGACGTTAGCCGGCGTTAGCCGCCGGCGCTGCCTGGTGTGCGTTGAAAAAAACGACGTACACCAGGCAGCGCCGGCGTAGGGGGATATGGAGCTTGGGCGTGAAAAAATGGGGCAAGTCAGGCTGAGGCAAATTTTTCGCCTCAACCCGATTTGCGCCATTTTTTTCGACTCCCAACCCCCATAGAAATGACTCCTGTCTTAGCAAAGACAGGAGTCATGCCCCCTTGCCCAATGGCCATGCCCAGGGGACTTCTGTCCCCTGGGCATGGTCATTGGGCATAGTTGCATGTAGGGGGGCACAAATCAGGCCCCCCTATGCCACAAAAAAAAAAAAAAAATGACTTACCTGAACTTACCTTAATGTCCCTGGCATGGGTCCCTCCAGCCTTGGGTGTCCTCCTGGGGTGGGCAAGGGTGACAGGGGGTGTCCCTGGGGGCATGGGAGGGCACCTCTGGGTTCCTTCAGAGCCCACAGGTCCCTTAACGCCTGCCTTTTGCAGGCGCTAAAAAACGACGCAAAAGCGGGCGTACGTCATTTTTTTTGACCCGCCCACTCCCGGGCGTGAATTTTGCCTGGGAGTGTAAATACGGCGCACATGCCTCGGAGTCAATTTTTTAGACGGGAACGCCTACCTTGCATATCATTAACGCAAAGTAGGTGTCCACGCTAAAAAATGACGCAAACTCCATCGACTTTGGCGCTAGACGCGTCTAACGCCAAAGTATAAATATGGAGTTAGTTTTGCGTCGGAATTGCGTAAAAAAAAACGACGCAATTCAGGCGCAAACGGAGTATAAATATGCCCCTAAGTATGTTAGTCAAGCATTCCCCAATCAGACATGTACCTTTTCTTCTGTGGTCCCATAGAGCTAGCTATACAGAGACATGCCCTCCCTGGCAAGGAGCTCCATCTCCTCTATGCTAAAGGCAGGGGACCTGTCACCTCCTTTGCCCGGCATCCTGACTCCCAGAGGTCGATAACAGCAGCAAAAAAATGAGGAGGTCTTGATGGATGGGAGGCAAGTGAACTTTTATAAATACCCCATGTACAAGTACACGGTGGTCGTGATTCGTGACAGAGGCAGACACAGCCTTGATTTTCATGCATAGTCATCAAATGTTAGCCTCTGGCAGGGACCGTTGTGGAGGATACCACCTACTATGCGGTCAACTTCTGCCGACAACCATAGGGTAGCCAATGTCCTGACAGCAAGGTCAGGAATCCACCATTTCAGAGTGTAACTCTGTGCATTTTTAAATTGTTAGTGTCATTAGCATTCAAAATGGAGGCTAGTGTATTTACAAATGTCACATACCAACAACACTGTTTTTGGCAAGATTTGACATATTAAAAAAGTGAACCCTGACTGTGTTTGACATCGATAGTGCAGCGGGGAAAGTAATACCTCCTAAAAAAAAAAAAAAATATGTTCAAGTATTACATTTCAAATGTATTATTTTTAGATAACATAGAAAAGAACATGGAAAAAAGAGATTTCTTGACTCCCAAAAATATTTGGGACCATTTTAGTACATATATGCTACGATGAGATTCATAATGTCACAAAGATATCAGATGTATGTTGATTATCAAAGTGTGGTGTGACCAGTTAAGCTGGTATATGCAGACCTTTGAACTCAGGCATGGGTAGGAGACAATAGCCTCGGGTCTTCAGGCAATCTCCATACCTTGCCATCATGGAGGAGAGGGATGTGATTGAGGAATTTTGGCTAAATAGGCTATACCCTGGATTTGTGCCACCAAATGGAGCCTGATCTCCTGCCTCACAATATTAATCTAGCAGCAATGACACCAACAGTGAAACGTATGGCAGTACTTCTTGTAACACTCCAGTAGTGGTGTGCTACAAGAAGTCATTTCCTCACTGTTGATGTGGTTGGAGCAATAGATGGCACACATATTGTCTTGGTGCCACCCCGCAAGGGAACAGGTCTACCACAATTAGGAAGAACTTCCGTTCCATCAATGTGCAAGTTATCTACTTACCAGATTTGTACATCTCAAGTGTGTGTGTTCCCACTTGCTTGGGTCAACACAAGATTATTTTGTACTATGGAACAGCACCATACACCTGCAAATGTCACAACTTAAACCTGGACAGACCTGCCTTGTTGGTAAGTACAATATGACTTGAAGATCTGAGGCCTGAATTCTAGTTTAGGAAGGGACAATCAATCAATCATTGTACTTGCAAAGCACGGCTAGTCACCCGTTAGGGTCTCAAGGTGCTGTGGGGGGCAGTAAGTGAGTGGTCATTCTGCATGCGTTGCAATCTTTTCCGTACCTTGGTGGTGATTCTGGCATACAGTGCTTTGCCGTAGTCCAGGCGGCTGCTGACGAGGGCCTGGGTGACTGTTCTTTTGGATTCGGTTGGGATCCATTTGAAGATCTTCCAGAGCATGCGCATGGTGTTGAAACAGGCAGAGGAGACTGCCCTGACTGGACGGTTCATTGAGAGTGCAGAGTCAAGGATGAAGCCGAGGTTGCAGGCGTGGTCGGTGGGGGCCAGGGAGCTTCTGAAGGCAGTGGGCCACCAGGAGATGTCCCAGGCTGAGGGGTTGTTGCCGATGTTGAGGACTTCTGTTATTTCGGTATTTAGCTTGAGGCAGCTCTCTTTCATCCATGCTGCAACTGCCTTCATTCCGTTGTGGATGTTGGCTTTGGCTGTGCGCGGGTCATTGGTGAGGGAGATGATTAGCTGAGTGTTGTTGGCGTATGAGATGATGTTGATTGCATGTCTGGTGACGGTGGCTAAGGGGGCCATGTAGAGGTTGAAGAGAGTGGGGCTCAGAGAGGAGCCTTGTGGGACACCGCAAATGATCTTGGTGAGTAGAAGGGGGGAGTTGTACTTTTTGGGTCCTGTCTGAGAGGTAGGAGGTGATCTATTCTAGTGCCTTGTCGCAGATGCCGGTGTCATGGAGACAAGTCCGTAGAGTGGGGTGGGAGATGGTGTTGAAGGCGCCGGACAGGGCGAGGAGGATGAGAGCTGCCATCTCACCCATGTCTAGGAGGATGAGAATGTAGTCTGTGGCAGCAAGGACGGCGGTTTTAGTGCCAGGATGTTGTTGAGTTCGATGTGGTTGGTGAGTTGTCAGTTGACAGCTTTTTTGATGATTTTAGCTGGGAAGGGGAGTAAAGAGATGGACCAGAAGTTCTTGAGGTTGTCTGGGTCTGCAGTGGGTTTCTTCAGTAAGGACTCTATTTCAACATGTTTCCAGATTTCTGGGAAGGTGGCGGTTTGGAAGTAGTGGTTGATGATGTGCCGGAGTTTAAGTGTGATGATGCTGCTTGCTTTGTTGAAGACGTGGTGGGGACAGGGATCGAAGGGAGAGCCGGAGTGGATGGAGTTCATTATGTTGAGGGTTTCTTCATCTGAGATGTTGGCCCAGCAGAGTAGGTGGTGGGGGTTTGGAGGAGCTTTGGTGATGGATATGACGGTGGTGGGTGTGGGATGGTCTGAGTCCGGAAGCTGTACTGTCTTGCGGTGGAAGTAGGTGGATAGGTTTTTGCAGAGTTCTTGTGAGGGGGGATGTCCGTGGAGTTCACTCTGGGGTTGGTCAGTTCGCTGTGTGCGTTGTTGTTGATTTGTTCCTGGAAGGCGTTTCCCTTGGTGGTTCTGATGAGTTGGTGGTGTGTGTTTATGGCTTTTTTAAAGGTTTTGTGGTTGGTGGGGGTTTTGTCGGTGAGCCATTTTCTTTCGAGGCCCCTGCAGTTTTGTTTGGACTCCTTCAGTGCAGGGGTGAACAAATTGACTTTCATTGATGTGCATCTATTAGAGGTTTGTTGATGGGGGCTAAGGTGTTGGTGCAGTCTAAGGTACAGTTGATGAGGTTTCGGGCAGCCGTGTTTGTGTTGAGGTTTTCTGGGGGTGGGGGTGAGTTATTGAGGCGGGTGAGTAGCTGGTCCTTGGTGATCTTGTTCCAGCTTCTGCAGGGGGGGTAGGTGAGCGAGGTGTCAGTCAGGGGATTTGCTGAAGATAAAGTGGACACAGTGGTGGTCGGTCCATTGGAGTTTGGTGATGTGGCTAATGGAGATTTGGTTGCTGGTGGTAAAGATGGGGTTGAGTGTGTGTCCGGCAGAGTGGGTGGATGAGGTGATGAGTTACTTGAGTCCAAGGTTGGTGAGGTTTTCGAGCAGCATCATGGAGTTGTTGTCATTGGGTTCTCCAGGTAGAAGTTGAGGTCCCCGAGGAGGATGTAGTCCTTAGAAGCAAGCGCCTGGGTGGTGGCGAGGTCAGCAATGGTGTCGGAGAATGGGGAGCAGGGGGCCCAGTGGCCTGTAGATGAGGGTGCCCCACAGAGTGGTGTTAGGGTTGGTTCCAATCTGGAAGTGGAAGAGTTCCATGTTGGTTGTGGTGTCTTTGGTGGTGGTGGAGAGGAGCAGGGACCACTTGTGGACAATGGCGATGCCTCCCCCGGGGCGGTTTGTGCAGTCTTTGCAGATGATCTTGTAGCCGTCAGGGATGGTGATGGTGATGTCTGGAGCCGAGGAGGGCTCAAGCCAGGTTTCTGTGAGGAAGGTGACATCTGGGGTTGCGGTGTCGATGAAGGTCCAGAGTTCAATGGTGTGCCTGTGGATGGAGCATGTGTTGATCAGGATACATCTGAGGTTGTGTTCTGCTTTGTGGGTCCTCGGGGTGGGCTTGAGTGGCGGAGGCTGGTGAATTTGCAGTGGAGATAGGTGAAGGGTCCGTTGGTGTCACTTGGTGATGCCTGATTATAGTTGTTGTTGTGTGCTGGGTTGAGTGCGATGAGTGCTGCTGGCGTGTAGCGGTGGTGGGTGAGAGGCCGAGGGGTCCTACCGCTGGTCACATTTGAGTCATGGATAGGCACAGTAGGGCTTGCCTTAGGCACACCTTTGGCGCGCCAGCAGCACAGCCGCCATTAAGTAGGGAGGGGGGAGTGGAGGACGGCTGGAAGGCGGGAAAGGGAGAATGGCGTGAAAAGCTTGCTATGATATTAATCTGTTGATGTGTTGCTTCCATGTAGGAGACCAAGTGTATCCAAACTGACCATGGTTGTTTGCACCGCTGAGGAATCCAACAACGCCAGGGGAAACCACTTCAATGAGGCCCATGGAAGAACAAGGAGGCCAGTGGAGCAGGCTTTTGGTATCCTCAATGCCAGGTTTAGGTGCTTGAACAAGACTGGTGGAGCCTTATTCTTTTCACCCAATAAGATGTGCCAAATCACGGTTGCCTGCTGCATGTTCCACAACACCGCCCTGCAACGGAACATCCCAAAAGTTGCAGAGGAGGGAGACTGTGAAGAGCCACTGAGTGAGGATGTGGAAATGCCCAATGAAGATGACAGTGTTGAAGAAGAAGGAATTGACCTACTTCAATATGTCATTAACTACTTTTTCAACTGAGTGTATGTATACCTTTACAAATTGTAATCTCCAATGTCAGTACTACTTGTGACAGAGGGAACATATCATCCTGTAATGGTAATCTGTGATGAATGGTCAGTTCAGGAAAGTCCAAGGCAAAGATGTTAGTGGATTACAGTTTCCCTATATTGACTACAATGTTTGCTGCAATAGATTACCTTTGCTTACGCTAATTATATGTGTCCTCTTAACTTGTTTTCTTATTCGATGCGGGTGCGATCTAATGGGAGAAATTTGGCGCTCAGGGCTACGAGGTAAATATCAAATTGTGCCTTGATTAACAAGGGACCTAATCCCCAACTGTGTAGCAGTTCATACAACTCATAATAATAAACAACAAGATGCACTCGTTTATATCCTCAAAGTTAAAGAAATAGTACAGAAATATCTGTCATAATCATTTAAATATCCGAAATTGTAGAACAACATCCCATGTATCTCTGGAAACGTGTCATGAGAACACACAAAATAAGATGCAAAATAAACTTCAGTGTAATTCCAAGTTTCTTGTGCTTTAATGCTATTGTCCAATTTTAGTTCAGTTCATATTGATGAAAATTGACCATACGCAATATTCCAATCCATTCCCTGGACGAAACACGTGTTGGCTGTGGAGTTTAAATGGAATATTACGTATGGCAAGCACCATAGATTAATGGCTTGAACGATTTGGGACATTGATGTTTGGCCATGGAATGGATTGGAATATTACATATGACAATTCTGTCCTGCATTGCTCAACTCGCTGAGTTGACCACTGACTTGGTGGGACCCTCCTTTGTAGTGTTGAGACAACTGCTGTGCTCAGATTTCTTGAATGCCTGTTCAAGTACTTCTGTGGGTGCTGCCTGCTTCTGTGTGGACTCTCTGTGCTGCTGAGCGCCTCCTCTGTCTCCTCCTTCAAGGGTCGACCTCCTGGTCCTTCCTGGGCCCGGGCAGCACCCAGTTTTTTCAACTGTGACTCTTGCAGCTAGCAAGGCTTATTTGCGGTCTTTCTGCATGAAAACAACTCTGCATCCTCGAGCACACCGTGGGACACTTTCTGTGCAAAGGAGAAGTTCCTGGCATTCTCTGTTGTTGCAGAATCTTCAGCTTCTTCCACCTGGAGGCAGCCATTTTGCACCGTCGTCCGGGGTTTAATGGGCTCCTGCCCCCCCTGACACTTGCGTGACTCTTGGACTTGGTCCTCTTTCTTTACAGGTCCTCAAGTCCAGGAATCCATCTTCAGTGCTTTGCATTCAGTTGTTGTCTTTGCAGAATCTCCTATCACAACTTTAGTGTGTTTCTGGGAAAGTAGGGTAACTTTACTCCTACTTTTCAGGGTCTTGGGGTGGGGTATATTCGACACCCTTAGTGTTTTCTTACACTCCCAGCGATCCTCTACACACTACACTAGGCCTAGGGCCCATTTGTGGTTCTCATTCCGCTTTTAGAGTATATGGTTTGTGTTGCCCCTAGGCCTATTGCATCCTATTGTACTCTACAGTGTTTGCACTACTTTTCTAACTGTTTACCTTCCTGATTTTGGTTTGTGTGTATATTTTGTGTATTTTACTTACCTCCTAAGAGAGTATATCCTCTGAGATATTTTTGGCACACTGTCACTAAAATAAAGTACCTTTATTTTTGGTAACTCTGAGTATTGTGATTCTTATGATATAGTGCTATATGATACAAGTGGTATAGTAGGAGCTTTGCATGTCTCCTAGTTCAGCCTAAGCTGCTCTGCTATAGCTACCTCTATCAGCCTAAGCTGCTAGAACACTACTAATCTACTAATAAGGGATAACTGGACCTGGCACGAGCTGTAAGTACCATCAGGTACCCACTATAAGCCAGGCCAGCCTCCTACACACAATCTATTTCAGTGACTAAAATGAAGATGAACACACATTTATAACATTCACATACACATATGGGTTTAATGTGACTAGGTGAAAATGCCACTTACTAATACTATAACATCCTCTGCAAATGGATGGAGTTTAGGGCCTGTTTTGGGAGAACAACATACATTGAGATTAAGTAAGGGACTAAGCAAATGCAAGGAATGATCCATGGGGAACAGCACACAACCTGACTATACATATTGCACATTGTTAAAGAGAGAGCTACAACCATGATGCTAGAATTTAGTATCAAACAAAATATTTTGTGTAGTCAAGTTCAGTTACATATTTTTTGCTAAGGGGTTTGAAGCATTCTAAATGTCTAACTTAACGGCAGGTCTCCATTTGTGATTCATAAGACACTGCTAAGTGCAGCTTACCAGACCCCACTCCACCAGGGATTCCCTTCAAGACTTTAGGATGTAGGTCCTGCAAGACCTTGTTCTCCTAGGGAAAGAGTTGTAGGTGGGGCTGAGGAATACACCACCAGTCCTTTGGGCCTCCAGGTGACATGTGGAGGCCAGTGAACAGACTCTCCCCCCACAGGTCATTCCACCTCTTCCAAATCTCCACCGTTGTGTGCAGATTGTTAGATGCAGCATTTACTCTGTCAACTTTTCTGGACCACATTTGCCTTTTCTGAGATATGGTTGTATATTGTATGTATGCTCTAAACAATTGTGGCTCCACTCTAATGATTTCATCCACCATGGCAGACAGTTCTCCCTCAGCTGCGGGATGCAGATTGCACAACGAAGTGGACTCCGTCATGGTGGTATTCATCACAGCCGCAATACATCTAAATACAGCAGGCGGAAGACCATAGAGTTGACAGTCTTTTTGGGTCAGCGTCCGACACTGCGTGGCAGTGAGACTGCCGAGATCTAGATCTGGGCCAACTATGATGGACCAGACGTTGGCTAAGGAAAGTGGATTTTGCCTTATTGGTGCTTAGCTTCAGTTTTAGAAGACGTTTTGACAAAACTGCTCTGGGAAGGTAGAAGTTCAGTGGGATAAGGCTCAGGTGGTGGCCAAGGAGGAGTCACTGTCGAGGAGCCACTGAACGAAATTGCAGTGAAGATTTCTTCGGTCTGACTTAGCCTCTTTTTGTATGTGGAAAATCTCCAGTGATGAATTTGGAGGCTGTAGCCGACAAGAGTTCCACAAGGCTGGATACTCCTTTGGCAAAGGACCGCTGAACAGGATTTGCTACTGTGGAGAAGAACACAATGGAAGCTGATGCAAAGTCAAACGACTGGCGATTCTCTTTGGGCAGATAGACGAGCAGTTTGGTCCTGGCATTCTCTCAGTTCCCAGACAGTTATTATGCAAAAAAAATGTAAGTCCCATGTTTTGAATTTTGCTTATCTGGGCACCTTTAGCATCACCACCACCACCAGGGCTGAATGGGGACCACTAGGGGGTTAGGATGCACTCAGGCTGGGTCCAGGTGCAGGTTCAAAATGGTTGGAGCCATTTCCTTCTTATCAGGAGCAAGCCAACTAGCCCTTTGAGTCACTCTGCTAGTCCTGGGTTATTCAGGGCTCAAGCAGCAGTGCAGGCCTCTAAGGTTTCAAGGCAGGCTCCAGGAAGCAAAGCAATCTTTCCAGGTGCAGCAAAGCAGCCTTGTGGAGTACACAGCCTCCCACAGCAACAGGCAGTCCTCTGGGAGTACTTCCACAGGTCTAGAACGTGAACTGGAAATTGGGTCTGAGGGTTCTATTTTTTTATCTCGTGGTTTATTTGAAGTAGGAGAAGTTTCTAGAGAATTTGTTTTGAAGTGCTTGAAGTTTCCTGATTCCCCTGCCATGGCTGTCTACATGAACAATGAAGGTGTGACAAGTCCTTATGTGAAGTTAGGGCACAGCCTAATCAGTTGCAGGTGGGACTGTGCCCAGCTATGTCCCCCATCCTACCAGTGATGGCCAAAGCACACCTAATCCTTCTATTGCGTGGCTGTCTGAGAGGAACTGCCAGCTACATCTAGTAATGTAACCAAGGAACATGCTGCAGCCATCAAATAACTAGGGCACGAAACTGCTAACTTCCTAAAAGTGGCATTTCCGAAATTGTAACTTAAAATCCAATTTTACCATAAAAGAGGGTTTTAAATTACAACTTCACAGATATCTAAAATGATAGGTTCACCTCTTCCTAATCAAAAGTTATCACTTATTAAATGTAATAAACCAACCTGAAGTTATCCTATGGGAGAGGTAAGCCTCACAGTAGTGAAGAATGACTTTAGGAGTTTATGACTACCACAATGTAAAACTTGAAGGTACATGTCTCATATTTTAACTGCAATGCTCCCTGCCCTATGGGCTACCTAGGGCCTACCTCAGGAGCTATCTATATGCAATAAAAGGGGAGATAAGGCTTGGCAAAGGGCTTAAATTGCCAAGTCGAACTGGCAGTTTAAAACTGCATTCGCACTTCAATGGTAGAACTGGGAAGAGTTTTGAGGGGCTATTAATGTGGATGGCACAATAAGTGCTGCAGGCATAATTTGTAGGCTCTGGTTATGTGGCATACTACTCTACAAGGTACTTATGAGTGACTTAAATATGGGAATCATATGTAAATCGGCTCTACCATGTTTAAGATAGAGACTGCAAGCACTGGTTAACAAAGGTAAAGTGCACAGAGTCATAGTGCCAACAAAAACAAATTTCAGCAAAAAGTGTAGGGTAAAGGCAAAAGGTTTGGGGAACGACCACTCTAAGGCTTACAGGTTTGACATATACCTTCTATTATTTGTAGTTTACAGCATCATCTGCCAGGTATAGTTCAGCAATATTATTCAGATCGCCATTATCAGAAATGCCACTAGAGATTAATATAGTGTGTGCGCATTACCTCAAAGAATAAATTTAGTAAAATTGGGGAAAAATCCAATTTTCAAAATCTAAAAATTTCTTCATATTTTGTAGTAATCAATTTCACCTACTTTATTCCTGGGGGAGGCTGTTTTTACACAAAATGGGGGACATTATGAGTTTGGTGGCCTTAGGACCACCATGTTGGTGGTGGTGGTCATACAGCCAACAGGCAGGTGGAGAAGACCACCACATTATGACCATGGCGGTCTTCCCAATAGAATGTAGCCGAAGTACCGCCTGCATGGCCAGAACGGTGGTAGCCACCTTCAGACTGACAGACACCATGTTTCCACCTGACAGATTACGAGGCTGCACACCGCCAATGTTTCCACCGTGGTCGCACCACCATGGAAACCCTGGCGGAAACTAACTCTATAAAAGGAGACACTAACCTCCAGGAAGCCATACTCGTCCAGAGCCACCATGGAACCAGAACTACACGTCTTCACGCTGCTCCTGCTCGCGAATGACTTCGAAACCAGCGACAATTACAGTAAACGTGAGTACACACATTTACCTGTCACTGTTGTAAAATGTCAAAGTACCTACTCACACACAAAAAAAACACACCCTGGATGAAGGCGACACACAACATTACTTCACACTGACACGCACACTCACACACTGCCACATACACACATGCGCATACCATTACACACACTAGGCCCATCACACACACACACACACACAAACAAGCAAAAAGATACACAGCACACCCAAATACACAGCTGCAGCGGCAGCACACTCACACACAATGCACACCACCAAATGACACAACACCACTATCACAACAACACAAAAGCACCCTTAAGAACACACACCTCCATGTCACAATTCAATTATACAACACAACGTAACAACTCCTGAGACAAGTACACACACTCAGACATCCAAACAATGAGCCATAACACATACCCTCCAAGCACACATCACAACTGTTCACACATACCAATCCACACACACACACAGTATAACCACACAAATGCACATAACACCGCATATTACCCATCACCACACAAGCACCACACAATACCAACACAATTACATGTCCCCAGCATACACATGCCCATCACACAACACACCCAGCACTGGGGGACAAATGCCATGCACACAACCACACATGCAGGCCAGACACAATTGGTAGCATAATCACCACTCACACACAAATGCGTACACACAAAACAAACAATATCAGCCAATACCAAAACTGCCTGAAGAAAAGAGGTGCAGGACAAAGATGCTTCCTTTGAACCAACAACAGGTTGCCCTGATAATTATTAAAATACATAAATAAAATTATTAAAATATGTTCAAAGGCCATAGGCCAGTCCACAATTTCCATGTGCTAAATGCACAAAATGCACATGTCTGGCCCCAAATTGACTCCTGACTGTGATGTAACCTCGACTGGTTGGGGCATCAAGGGAGCAGGCAGGCACCTCACGGATAGGGGAGGGTAGGGGGGTTTGGGGTTTTGGTTTGGAGGATGACCCTTGGGTTTGGGCGTTGGAGAAGGGGCTTTGGTCATGGCTAAGGGGAGGGTTGGGAACTCTTAGGAGGGGCTGACTTCTTGGCGGGGAGGAAAAGTGAACTTGCAGGGGGAGTCTTGAAGGTGGAAGAGCTGGACCTGGGGAGGGACACTGAATGTTTAGGGGTATCACAGGGTGGGAGAGGTGTAGGGAAAATGGAAACTTCAGACAATAAATGCTTCTTACTCATACGGGGATGGTCATGGCATAAGGGTTTGGAATTGGAGGGAGAGGTAGTGCTTGTAAGAGGCATCTTGGTGGATGTTTTGGGTGCATGTGTGAGTGCGGTATACTTGTGGGTGGTGGGTGTTTTTTGGGTGGGTGAGTGTGGGTGTTTATGTGTCTTGGAAGAAGGTGGAGTTGAGGTGCAGGGAGATGCCATGTTGGATGGGTGACTGTCTGTTGGGGTGGTGACTGCAGGCATGATGCATGTGCTGCATGTAGGTGTGTTGGTAGTTGTGGTGGCTGCAGATGTGGTGACTGGGTTGGATGTCTGCGGCTCTGCTGTTGTGGTGACTGTTGGTAGGATAGGAGTTGTGGCTGGATCTGTGAATGTGGGTGTGGTGACTGCAGGTTTGTAAGCTGAAGTGTAAGAGGTGTTGGGATGGTGGGGGTGTCAGTGTAGGAAATTACTTTTTCTGTGTGTGCATGTTGTTTGTGTCCATGCCGGCAGTGGATCTTGTGGTGCTTGTGTTTCTCTGAGCTACCTTTGGATGCTGAGGTTGATGTATGCTGGTTTGTCTGTGTGCTTTGGCTGGATTTGGGAAGTGGAGTTTGGGTTTGGGAAGAGGAAGGTGGAGGGTGGACGGAAGACAAAGGGTGACTGGCTGCCGCCAGTATGGAGTCCAGAGCCTGAAAGAATCGTGAATGCCCTCCAGGAACTCATTACTCTGTTGGACTTGAGTTGCCAGTCCCTGGATGGCATTCACACTGGTCGACTGGCCCACAGAGATCGACCTCAGGAGGTCAATATCCTCAATAGCCTCCTCACTGAGGGCTGCAGGGGGCAGGGACAGAGGTGCCTGCTGCGAAGGAGATGCCCACCCTCTTGGGCGAGAGGCACACTGTAGTGTTGTACTGTAGTGCTTCTGACCTTATCTCGTTTTTAGCACTTACATAACATATCAAGAATGCACTTCTGAGTTCAAAGAAGACTTTTATTGTTGTTAATTCTTCCCCAACCGCAATTTTTATGAATGACGAATTATTAGATTTCAAGCACACGTTCAATTAATATATCAGTTTGCAATATACACAGCAGGTTATATTTATAAGATATTGAATGCAAAGCAAAACAAATACTTCACCGTGTGAGAAACTATTTACAGCTTCATCTTTCTAGGGTCTGCAAGCTGATGACTGCTTGTCAGCTGCAAGAAAGAGATTTATCTACCCACACGGGATGCTGGCAACTGGCGCCTAGTTCCAGCACGAAGTCAGGCAGATTTGAATCTAATTCTCTGAAGCCTGTGACATTCGTTACAAAGGTGTGCCCCCTCCTCTCAGACTCGTGAAAACTACGCAAGCCTTTGAAGACTGGCCAGATCTCCGAGACTGCTCCTCTTCCCAAGCTCAAGCAGAGAGAAAAACAACCAATGTACCCTCTCTTATCAGGTCTAGTCTACTGTGAGAAGAAAACAGCTTGGTTCATCTTGTGCAAAAAACACAGCTTGGAAAAATACAGCTTGGATTCTCAACTGTAATGTGTAGGAGGCTGGACTGGCTTGTAGTGAGTACCAAGGGGTACTTGCACCTTGCACCAGGCCCAGTTATCCCTTATTAGTGTATAGGGTGTCTAGCAGCTTAGGCTGATAGATAATGGTAGCTTAGCAGAGCAGCTTAGGCTGAACTAGGAGACGTGTGAAGCTACTACAGTACCACTTAGTGTCATATGCACAATATCATAAGAAAACACAATACACAGTTATACTAAAAAATAAAGGTACTTTATTTTTATGACAATATGCCAAAGTATCTCAGAGTGTACCCTCAGTGAGAGGATAGGAAATATACACAAGATATATATACACAATAGCAAAAATATGCAGTATAGTCTTAGAAAACAGTGCAAACAATGTAGAGTTACAATAGGATGCAATGGGGACACATAGGGATAGGGGCAACGCAAACCATATACTCCAAAAGTGGAATGCGAACCACGAATGGACCCCAAACCTATGTGACCTTGTAGAGGGTCGCTGGGACTATTAGAAAATAGTGAGAGTTAGAAAAATAACCCTCCCCAAGACCCTGAAAAGTGAGTGCAAAGTGCACTAAAGATCCCCTAAGGATAAAGAAGTCGTGTTAGAGGAATAATGCAGGAAAGACACAAACCAACAATGCAACAATGACGGATTTCCAATCTAGGGTACCTGTGGAACAAGGGGACCAAGTCCAAAAGTCACAAGCAAGTCGGAGATGGGCATATGCCCAGGAAATGCCAGCTGTGGATGCAAAGAAGCTTCTACTGGACAGAAGAAGCTGAGGTTTCTGCAGGAACGAAAAGGGCTAGAGACTTTTCCTTTGGTGGATGGATCCCTCTTGCCGTGGAGAGTCGTGCAGAAGTGTTTTCCTGCCGAAAGACCGCCAACAAGCCTTGCTAGTTGCAAATCATGCGGTAAACATTTTTGGATGCTGCTGTGGCCCAGGAAGGACCAGGATGCGTCAGGAGAGAGAGGGGATGTCGAGCAAGACAAAGAGCCCTCTTAGCAGCAGGTAGCACCCAGAGAAGTGCCAGAAACAGGCACTACGAGGATGTGTGAAATGGTGCTCACCCGAAGTCGCACAAAGAAGTCCCACGTCGCCGGAGAACGACTTAGGAGGTTGTGCAATGCAGGTTAGAGTGCCGTGGACCCAGGCTGGACTGTGCACAAAGGATTTCCACCGGAAGTGCACGGAGGCCGGAGTAGCTGCAAAAGTTGCGGTTCCCAGCAATGCAGTCTAGCGAGGTGAGGCAAGGACTTACCTCCAACAAACTTGGACTGAAGAGTCACTGGACTGTGGGGGCCACTTGGACAGAGTTGCTGGATTCGAGGGACCTCGCTCGTCATGCTGAGAGGAGACCCAAGGGACCGGTAATGCAGCTTTTTGGTGCCTGCGGTTGCAGGGGGAAGATTCCGTCGACCCACGGGAGATTTCTTCGGAGCTCCTAGTGCAGAGAGGAGGCAGACTACCCCCACAGCATGCACCACCAGGAAAACAGTCGAGAAGGCGGCAGGATCAGCGTTACAGAGTTGCAGTAGTCGTCTTTGCTACTATGTTGCAGTTTTGCAGGCTTCCAGCGCGGTCAGCAGTCGATTCCTTGGCAGAAAGTGAAGAGAGAGATGCAGAGGAACTCGGATGAGCTCTTGCATTCGTTATCTAAAGTTTCCCCAGAGACAGAGACCCTAAATAGCCAGAAGAGAGGGTTTGGCTACCTAGGAGAGAGGATAGGCTAGCAACACCTGAAGGAGCCTATCACAAGGAGTCTCTGACGTCACCTGGTGGCACTGGCCACTCAGAGCAGTCCAGTGTGCCAGCAGCACCTCTGTTTCCAAGATGGCAGAGGTCTGGAGCACACTGGAGGAGCTCTGGACACCTCCCAGGGGAGGTGCAGGTCAGGGGAGTGGTCACTCCCCTTTCCTTTGTCCAGTTTCGCGCCAGAGCAGGGCTAAGGGGTCCCCTGAACCGGTGTAGACTGGCTTATGCAGAATTGGGCACATCTGTGCCCAAGAAAGCATTTCCAGAGGCTGGGGGTGGCTACTCCTCCCCTGCCTTCACACCATTTTCCAAAGGGAGAGGGTGTAACACCCTCTCTCAGAGGAAGTTCTTTGTTCTGCCATCCTGGGCCAGGCCTGGCTGGACCCCAGGAGGGCAGATGCCTGTCTGAGGGGTTGGCAGCAGCAGCAGCTGAAGTGAAACCCCAGGAAAGGCAGTTTGGCAGTACCAGGGTCTGTGCTACAGACCACTGGGATCATGGGATTGTGCCAACCATGCCAGGATGGCATAGAGGGGGCAATTCCATGATCATAGACATGTTACATGGCCATATTCGGAGTTACCATTGTGAAGCTACATATAGGTAGTGACCTATATGTAGTGCACGCGTGTAATGGTGTCCCTGCACTCACAAAGTCAGGGAAATTGGCCCTGAACAATGTGGGGGCACCTTGGCTAGTGCCAGGGTGCCCTCACACTAAGTAACTTTGCACCTAACCTTTACCAGGTAAAGGTTAGACATATAGGTGACTTATAAGTTACTTAAGTGCAGTGTAAAATGGCTATGAAATAACGTGGACGTTATTTCACTCAGGCTGCAGTGGCAGGCCTGTGTAAGAATTGTCAGAGCTCCCTATGGGTGGCAAAAGAAATGCTGCAGCCCATAGGGATCTCCTGGAACCCCAATACCCTGGGTACCTCAGTACCATATACTAGGGAATTATAGGGGTGTTCCAGTAAGCCAATGTAAATTGTTAAAATTGGTCACTAGCCTGTTAGTGACAATTTGGAAAGAAATGAGAGAGCATAACCACTGAGGTTCTGGTTAGCAGAGCCTCAGTGAGACAGTTAGGCACCACACAGGGAACACATACATATAGGCCACAAACTTATGAGCACTGGGGTCCTGACTAGCAGGGTCCCAGTGACACATAACAAACATACTGAAAACAGAGGGTTTTCACTATGAGCACTGGGCCCTGGCTAGCAGGATCCCAGTGAGACAGTGAAAATACCCTGACATACACTCACAAACAGGCCAAAAGTGGGGGTAACAAGGCTAGAAAGAGGCTACTTTCTCACATAATGTCTAACTCCACGTTAAAGGCAATAGGCAGCTAACCTAAATATCAAATGCAATGTCTAGTGTCATGTCAAAGCCAATAGGCAGCTGAGCTGAGTATAAAATGCAATGTCTAATATCATGTCAAAACCAATAGGCAGCTGAGCTGTATACAAAATGTAATATATAATATCATGTCAAAGCCAATAGGCAGCTAAGCTGGATACAAAATGTAATATATAATATCATGTCAAAGCCAATAGGCAGCTAAGCTGGATACAAAATGCAATGTCTAATATCATGTCAAAGCCAATAGGCAGAATACAGAATATAATGGCTAATGCAATGTCAAAGCCCATAGGCGGCTAAACTGAATACATCATGTCAAAGCCAATAGGCAGAATACAGAATGTAATGACTAATGCAATGTCAAAGCCAATAGGCGGCTCAACTGAACAAAATATACCATGTGCTACTGGTGAACATTGAGCAACTAATATGCGCAGTGGTGAAACACAAAGTCATTGGTCAAACTCCATTAATGGCATAACATTCCGCCCTTTGACCAATGAATTTTGTTTCACATATCTCTTGTTTCAATCAAAACAAAAAAACAAAAAACATCAGCACAAAAAAACATTATCAGCAAGTCAGATTTGAATGATCAAAGCAATCCCTGTAAAGCAATAGAAGTGGATTAACATATAGATCTCATAACCTTTCACATCAGATATATCTACACAGAAAAGACTGAGCAATTTTTATACTCTGCATGAGATTATAGTGTCTCTAATTCAACAGTGTTAGCAATTTGATGTGGCATGAGTACAACTCATGTAAAGGTGCACGGTCCACCTGAAAGGTTTGCTGGAAGGTAAGCAAAAGTCAGAGTTCCATACGAGGAGGGAAAAAAAAAAACACAGCTTAGTTCCAGTGGAAGAATGCAATCAAACAAGTTGAACTTGAACTGAAGGCGCCATTTGCGCAAAATGGATCCATGGTGCTGGCACTTTACTCAGCCAGGTTCAGGTTGGGGGTTCGGTCCCTTCCCCGACCCCACACGCACACACCGGAAGGGGGACCACACAGCACACTCAGGGACAGTGGCGAAACGTGGTAGGATCTGCAAAAGAAAAAAGTATGACTTTTCTTGCAAATAACATTTGTCATTTAAACTGCACCCTTCCTCTTTCTTTCCCTGTTTTATAATCAGCAGGACGTTTTTGGGGCCCTTTGTTAGAATTTCTGCAGATTCTGGAGGGTCACTTGGGGCTTCAGCCCACACATCAGCACTGAGGTTTTTATCTGCTGCGCCACAGCTTCCCTTTTCTTGCACTGTCAGAAGGGCTGGGGCAGACTCCTTCTTTACCAAACCTCCATTCACTGCATTTTTGCCAATTTGGGCCATTCTGTCACCAATTTGTATGAATAAATCAGATTCTTTTCTAGTTATCAGCATAATTTCGATTTTTCCTTGGTAATTTGCAGCAATCACTCTCCCTAAAACCTGATCAATTTGCCATTTCTGTCCTGGTAACTTTCCTCTCCCCAACTGCTCTGTGACTGCTTGCATGACAGATTGCTTTTGTGCGTGCTGCACAGTTTTTATCAAATCTAGGGGAATGGGCATCTCTCTCCTCTCTGCCCACCTGTAAGTGGCTTTTTCTCTCAGCTGTTCACATTTCTGGGGCACCCACTTAGCCATCCCCACTAAGGCAGAATTCTGGGTGTACACTTCTCTCTCTGAATTTTTCTCATTAACATCTGCAAGGTAATTGAACCAGTTAGGTGCAAGCCATGTGGAAAAACAAACAGCTAAAACATTAGCAATGAATCAAAAATCAGTGTAAAAATGACACATCTCACGTAGCTCTTGCTTTAAAATCTGGCACACATTGTACAACGCTGTTCCTTCTCCTGTGCCATAAAACAACATTTCAGTCAATGAATCATTAGTAAAACAAACATGCTTTTTATCCTCAGTGGACACGAGTTCAAATGGTGCACACAATTTCACTAGTGACTCTTTTACCTGTGGTACTCTAGCCCTGTCTTGCAAGTACCAGATCCAGTGTATGATCCTAGCTAGGGGCACTATTTTCTTTCCTTGTTCTTGAATTACATGTACATCAGTATTTTCCTCTTGCACTGTGCAAAAACCTAAAGTCTGCATTATTTCATTTGCCAAATCACAAGCGCGCAGCTGCATATAATTATTCACAGTGACCATATACCAAAGTGTTAGGATTTCACTCAAATGAGGGCTATTCTGTTTCCAAAAATCAAACAAGCTAATGAAACTCGGTGTCTCTTGCTTAGTGCAAACAGTAAACAACCCTAAAATCTTTCTTTTTACTTCATTCTGCAACGGTAACTCATAAATCACATTCTGAGCTCTCTCGTTCTCATCCGTGTTATCAGTTAAGGAATGCGCTTTCACTGCCAAAAACCCTGGCTCACACAAAGGCTCAGAGCAGCTCGGAGCTGTCTTAACCCCCTCATTACTGGAATGGGAAAAGAAAGATTCTTCTAAAACAGCATTTTTATAACTTTCAGCATTATCTTGAATTAATGTATTCTGGCTAATTTGCTCACGTAAATTCTAATTTTCATGTTCCAACTGCCTACATTTCTCCTGCATTTCTCTGTAAGCAGATAAAGGTATCCAAACCTTTCTGTCATCATTACTTCCAAAAAGCACATTTTCTAAATATGCTTTATCACAATTAAAACTATTTCTCAAAGCACTATCAGGCAGTTTAGCTACACATGCATTTTCAAACATGGTCTGCCGTGCTTCTGTAATTCCCCAAACAGAAAACAATTCACAGTTTTTCATAGCACCATCGGGCAGTTTAACAACACATGCATTTTCAAACATGGTCTGCCGTGCTTCTGTGATTCTCCAAACAGAAAACAATTTCTGTAATTCTCCAAACAACAAAAACAATTACACTTTTAAAGCGTGCACGTAGAAATCTACTAATTCGTCAAACCCCTAACCGCCTCTTAACCGCCCCACTTCTGGTACCAAATGTAGTGCTTCTGACCTTATCTCGTTTTTAGCACTTACATAACATATCAAGAATGCACTTCTGAGTTCAAAGAAGACTTTTATTGTTGTTAATTCTTCCCCAACCGCAATTTTTATGAATGACAAATTATTAGATTTCAAGCACACGTTCAATTAATATATCAGTTTGCAATATACACAGCAGGTTATATTTATAAGATATTGAATGCAAAGCAAAACAAATACTTCACCGTGTGAGAAACTATTTACAGCTTCATCTTTCTAGGGTTTGCAAGCTGATGACTCCTTGTCAGCTGCGAGAAAGAGATTTATCTACCCACACGGGATACTGGCAACTGGCGCCTAGTTCCAGCACGAAGTCAGGCAGATTCGAATCTAATTCTCTGAAGCCTGTGACATTCGTTACAAAGGTGTGCCCCCTCCTCTCATACTCGGGAAAACTACGCAAGCCTTTGGAGACTGGCCAGATCTCCGAGACTGCTCCTCTTCCCAAGCTCAAGCAGAGAGAAAAACAACCAATGTACCCTCTCTTATCAGGTCTAGTCTACTGTGAGAAGAAAACAGCTTGGTTCATCTTGTGCAAAAACACAGCTTGGAAAAATACAGCTTGGATTCTCAACTGCAATGTCTAACTCCACGTTAAAGGCAATAGGCAGCTAACCTAAATATCAAATGCAATGTCTAGTGTCATGTCAAAGCCAATAGGCAGCTGAGCTGAATACAAAATGCAATGTATAATATCATGTCAAAGCCAATAGGCAGCTGAGCTGAGTATAAAATGCAATGTCTAATATCATGTCAAAACCAATAGGCAGCTGAGCTGAATACAAAATGTAATATATAATATCATGTCAAAGCCAATAGGCAGCTAAGCTGGATACAAAATGTAATATATAATATCATGTCAAAGCCAATAGGCAGCTAAGCTGGATACAAAATGCAATGTCTAATATCATGTCAAAGCCAATAGGCAGAATACAGAATATAATGGCTAATGCAATGTCAAAGCCCATAGGCGGCTAAACTGAATACATCATGTCAAAGCCAATAGGCAGAATACAGAATGTAATGACTAATGCAATGTCAAAGCCAATAGGCGGCTCAACTGAACAAAACATACCATGTGCTACTGGTGAACATTGAGCAACTAATATGCGCAGTGGTGAAACACAAAGTCATTGGTCAAACTCCATTAATGGCATAACAAGTGTGGTCATTTTTATATACCCTCTGGCGTTTGCTTCAGGCGTTAGGCCTTTGTGCACTTTGCCCTGGATGTCTTTTATTCTTTTGCTCGCAGCATCGGGCCTCTGTGCACTTTGCTCTAAATGCATTTTATTCAGCTTCGTACTGTTATTTTTCAAATAGCCAGTTCTACGGTCTTGTTTCATTTTTTGTATCACACTGTTTAGCCTACTTCAGCACTGGAGTTCTCAATAACACATTCTTGCTCACTCTGTGCTTCAGTCAAGGATACAGTCTGGTACATTGCCGATAGACGTGGTAGGAGTTTAGTCTATGGGTTGCAGATATACATTCTTGCGTAGGGCCGTTTTGTTACCACATCGACATGTTAGTTATAAAAACACTTCCTTGTCCTAATACACGCAAGAGGAAGATTCTGACCAGGGAACCACAACTAGACGCTGACTGCCTTGTTGCAGATGCTGATCCAGATCACAGGCCTTTGCTCAGGTATGAGGGTTGATGTCTTCCCAGGGAATCTGAAAGGCAACCTTAGAGCATAACATGCTGTGCTCGAAATAGAACTTACTTAGAGAGAACGGAATCTATTAACACTATGATAGTGTTATTCTTATGTTTCACTCTCCTCGTGACTATTTCAATCCTACTGTGTTGTATGGTTCTGGTTATTGCGGCTCACGCCTTATTATCTAAAATTCAGTCGTTTTATTAAAATCAATCTATAAAACTTAAACTGCCTTTGTCATTTGTATATGAGATCATACCGTAAATGAGAGAGCTGGTCGGGATCTGAGCGACCACGACTTCCCTGAGAAGTTCTAAAGATGTCATGCGCTCGGCTGCCCAATGATCCCTTCCCCTTGGGAGAGATGAGGCACTGCTAGTTAGCCGGAGCAAAACCGGATTGAAGGTGACAGAGGTCCTTCTTAGTGGGTAAGACTCAGTCCCCCACACCAGGAACGACCCTACTACCTAGAAATCCAGTAGTCTCATTTAGGATAATGAGAGCCAATGCGACATGGCGCCACCAACGTTTGGTCTGGCTCTAATTTTCGGGTCCGGCTGACTCTCTCGGTCTCATATATATATTGACTCCTCGGTTCCATTAACGGAGACATCCGTGGCACTGAGGACTTCCGCCACCGCAATATAGGTAGATCCTAATTATAGCGGTTGGTCGTTCAAGCTTGAACTCTGAAAGGAAAACCCCGATATTGGTGTGCCTTCCCTGAACTAGAGCTGTTTTTAAAATGGCGAATCCCCAAGTGATGCAAATAGCAGTTAATATGCGACAACCGCTCACGGTTCATTTGTTAGCACATGGTCTAACAAACCAGGGGGGTCCAGTCACGTTTGTGGTGGACGCCCATGCAGCCTATAGAACAGAACTTTTTTATTCCTGGATCATATTTCCAGCAGTTGATGGGAATTCAAACACATTTCACGATTACACTTTTGTGAACGTCCCTGGACAATACAGGGCATATGCATATTTAGAAATACCTCATAATAATTGGCTTGATGGTGCCCTACTCCACACCATAGCACCTGTTAGGATAGGTCACTAAGTAACGATGGTCCTACCTGGCCTTTATTGGCTACATATACACCACATCCAGCGGTTGCTCAGTTGACGGTGGATGAAGTTCGTCATTTATATACAGAATTAACGGCTATATATAGACGCTTAGTACAATTTGTGATGAGGACACTAAACACAAACCCAGAGCGTGCTGCTCCAGCTCAACCACATGCAGTAGTTCTGGGTATCAATCCGGCAACTGTGCACTCTGTAATGGGCAAAGTACCGGCTAAACGAGAGGAAACTCCATTTTGGCTGGCGCAAAAAATTAATACGCTGGAGGCAGAATTTCCCCATACGGGACCTCAGGATAAACATAGAATATTAACGATGTGTTTACCATTTAGTATGGTTCCTACAGTGGACCATTGTAATACATGGGGCACAGTGTTTGCCGCGCTTTACACTACAGCACACGGTACACCAAAATTGGCGAACTTACCGGAAGAGCTCAAACAAATTCAAGATGAATATGGGGCTGCCCCGGCCTTAGATTTAGGGATGCAACTGATAGGCAATTTTGCCACGGTTTCTTCCATTATATTGAGTAACCTAAAAGGGGAGGCAGTAGCACTGGCGGTGCGTATGCGTCTTCGTGACGTCCCGCAACTAGATCAGGAGCGGGAGCTGCCGAGAATAATAGCGGAAACATATTCTAGTATAGGTCGTGATAGCCTTGGGGCTAGACTGCAGAAACCACAGTTTCAGGGAAAGGGTAGTAAAGATACTACTAAACAACAGCAACCTGAGGGTAATAAAAAGCGCTGGGAGAAAAAACAACAAACACCTAAAAAAGAAATGGGAGAATCTCCGAGACCAGAGACCCCGCAGACAAAGTATAATCTCAGAAATAGGGATCATTTGAAGACGCCTGATAGATATCAATATACTGATAAACGCCAATCTCGTTCCTTTCAGGACTCATCGGAAAAGAGAAATGAGAGAGGTGGGCGATCAGAGCGGAGAACAGAGTACGTGAAGCCAAGACAGGATTCACAACGCTCATCAGAGGTTTCTGTCAAGAAGGAAGAGAAACCGATCCAACAAAAACAACAGTTTAAAAAGAAAAAAGTGGCGGCAGTCTCAGTTAGACATGCCACACAGGAAGAGAGTTCTCTTGAAGAACAAGACATGGGCACTAGCACTGTTAGACAGCGCGGCAGAGGTCACGTTAGTTCGCCGGAATCTTCTAGAGCATTTGGAGGTGAAAGCAACTGATGACTTCATACAAGTCGAAACAGCAGATATGCGTGTCTCTGATCCTGATAGAGTTTATACAGTAACTTTACAATTAGAAGGGGACATTGAACGCACTATAAACGCCATCTTTTGGGATCGTGTAGTCAAGATATATGACATTTTGCTGGCCGAACAGGATTGGCCCCCTGACTTTGTTCGCGACTGTCCAGTTGGGGAGGAGGTTATTACACCTTCGTTCTCACCACTTGTTCCGAGAGAACACGCAGAGTCCTATAGTATTAAATGGGCTCTGGCACAAGCACCCGCCTTATATAGAAATCATGTGGGGTGGGATAGGGATTCTCCTTATCATGTAATTCCGATTAAGGGCGAACCTCAGCCACAACCGCAATATCCTATAAAATTTGATGCAAGGGCATCGGTAAGAAACATACTTACACAATTGGAGTATCAGGGAGTTATTGAACCCTGTGTCTCGCCGATGAATAATCCCTTATTCCCTGTAGCTAAACCGGACCATTCTTATAGAATAGTGGTGGACTACAGACATTTGAGTGGACATGCACGCACATATGCTATACAAAATTCACATAGCGCAGCACTCATGAATAATATTGTGCGTACAAAATATAAAACCACTTTAGATATCTCGAATGGTTTCTTCTGCCAGAATATAGCGCCCGAAAGCAGGGATTTTACGAGCTTTAGTGCGTTTGGCTCTCATAAAAAAATTTGTCTTTTGCCTCAGGGGTATAAGAATAGCCCAGGATTGTTTTCGGCTCGTGTGACTGAAGTTTTGCACGAGTTGGACCCTGAAGCATTGTCATATGTTGATGATATATATCTCACAGATGACCAGTTACTACAACATTTAAGGCGGGTAGCCCGCACTGTTGTGGGATTTGCCGAAATGGGCTACAAATTTAACTTCAAAAAATCGAAAATTGCCTTCCTTAGCGTCATTTTCCTGGGATATGAGCTGTCGAACGAGGGTAAGAGCTTAGCGCCACACTTTTTAGAAAAATTTGCACAATTGCAATCTCCTAATACGATTAAGAAACTCCAATCGTTGTTGGGATTTCTAAATTTTGGCAAAACTTACATTCCTGATTATGCTACGCGTATAAAACCATTGTACAAGTTGATTCGCCCAGATTTTTCGAGTAGATTTTGGACGATTGAGCATACACATATTCTTCGAGACTTGCAAAATGATCTCCAAGCTGCAAAGCATTTACACACACGGGACAATAGGACACATCTGGTCATCAGGGTTATAGCTGGGGCCGTTGGGTTTACGTATGTCACCTTTAATGAAGGTGAGACGGTCCCGATAGGATACAAGTCTCACTTGTATTCTACTGCAGAATGGCGTTTTGCACAAACAGAGAAAATTCTCACTGCTGTACAGATGGCTGTGATTAAAGAACGACCTCTTGCCCAGGGCAAACGCATCATTGTCGTTTCCCCAATTCCAGCCCTAGAGGCTGTTACAAAGGCGAGTGTCCCTAATGCAAAAGCATTACACCCGCGATGAATTCAATGGGCTACATCTTTGACAGCCACTGATGTAGATTACATTTTTTACCCAAAACTGCAGACACAGGAATTTCTCCAATATGAAATAGAATACCCGGTTCCCGCTGGCACGTTGCCTATTGATCAATATCAGGTGGTCATGTACACCGATGGCTCTGTGCAACCCGCGGTGGGAACTAAACATCAATATTCTGCTGCATGTGCGGTAGTGAGCGCCTATATGGAGGGGGAGAAGTTCTGCCCCCAACACACTTATACACAGACATTGGGAGACTGTACGGCACAGTTGGCTGAGCTGAAAGCTCTGTTGTTAGCCTTGGAACATACGGATCCGGCACAGTTTACACTGCTTGTTTGTGATTCCTATTACTGTGTTCAGTCTTTCAATGAATATTTGCATTACTGGAGATTAAATGGGTTCAGAGATTCCAAGGGTAACACCATAAAACACAGGTTACTGTAGGGGAAGGTGGCGGATCTGAAGGAGACGCTTCCTAAAGTCCATGTTGTGCATACACTTGGACACCAGCGCGTTGGAATACACGTTGCTGGAAATACTTTGGCTGATGAAGCCGCCAAATCGGCAGTGGCAGTTGCCACTGTGGCCGCAGTAACTCGTTCGAGTTCCAAACCAGACACAGAGATGTTGGCAGCTTAAAAGCTACGGCTGATGGCATGCCATATCCTAGAGGATTTCCGTCTAAATATCATTACTCAATGGGTGGTATGCTGAACGCAGAAGTTAAGATTCCAGGCGTTGGTGTACGCGACATGCCCAATAAAATTGTGCGACCTCAATTAATTACTGCAGCACATGAGGGGGCGGCATCTGCACATGCTGGCGTGGCTGCCACAATGTCCCTGTTACAGGCCCGTTACTGGTGGCCTGGTCTCTATAAAGAGACGAAGCAATATTTCCTTTGTTGTGACATCTGTCAACAAATTAAAGTTTCGACGGCTAAGCGCCCGCAGCAGACGCCCCTTCTAATATCAAATAAACCATTACAGTGTGTGTACTTGGATCATTGTGGTACGCTGACACCAGATAGTGCATACAAATATATTTTGGTTGCTGTCGATTCGTGCTCCAGATTTGTGTGGGTGTGGCCACAACGCTCGGCTGACGCTCGAACTGTTATTAAAGATTTACGCATCTTTGTCGGTACATATGCAGTTGCGGCTTTCCATTCGGACCAGGGCCCTGCTTTTGCCTCTAAGGCATTCAGGGACGCCATGGCTTCGTTGGGGGTCCAGCTCCAGTTCTCGTCTCCATTTCATCCCGAGGGAAATTCTGTCGTGGAGCGTTTAAATCGCGATTTAAAGCAATCCTTAACGGCTAGAGTTAGAGGTACGGGTCGTAGTTGGCTAACCCACCTGTATGGAGTACAGAGAGCACTGAATAACTTGCCTAGAAGGTCCCTGGGGGGTCGTACTTCATATGAGTGCCTGTTTGGAACACAAATGTTTGGTCAAGATCTAGATGGTCCTGGTGTGGAGGCGGCAGAAACGCCCTTTGACATAAATGATTGTGTCACTGTTTTGCAGGATTTACAACAATTCTGTGAAGACAACTCTTCTGCCAGTGCTGCCTCCACAGGAATTAAGGATGAGCCAGTTATGCCTACTGCTTGGATTCCCAGAGTTGGCGATCTTGTGCGTGAAAAGGTCGGAGTGAAAAAAGAATTTGGCTCTTCATATCGAGCGCCAGTCCCTGTACTGGGAATCCACGGAACAAGAACTGTGATTTTGCCGCCGTTGCAAGGTGCCAAGGTAAATCGCTTTGTCTCCATTGACAATGTCAAGTTACATGTGATAGTAACTTTGTCATCTATATGATCTTACGCAATTGTGGCCTGTATTACATAGGCAGTACCATTAGACCACTCAAAATTAGGGCGAGTGAACATTTCAGAGCCCTGAGGCAGGAGGATGAGAGATACCCTATAGTAAATCACATGCGGCATTGCCCAAAACATAACAACACATGTGGTTTCAAATTCTTTGGATTTGATCTCATAAAGAGAGACCCTAGGGGGGATAACAGAGAGTTAGCCCTCAGAAGAAGAGAATGTTACTGGATCTTAAAACTCAGAGCGCTGGAAGATGGTCTTAATACCAATTTTGAGATGGAATACTACTTAGGGGATTAATTTAGTATCTTTTGTATATATTGTAATATGACCTGTATCTTGTTGCCTACTTGGGGTGTTTTACTAAAGTGTATTGATTGTTAGCTCATTTCAATTGTACCTCTGTATAATATTGTGACTTAGTTATCTCACGATGTTATTTACATTGACTATTATTTTTTGGATTAGATTGTATGTTGCTTTACCCATGATTTGACACGATATTTAGATCTAGTATTCACGCACATCTCACTACATGTACTGTGAATTGTATTGTAGACTCAATGTAATATGTAAAATAACAGTAGCACGTCATTGATACATCAATATTGTGAATTTTCATATATGATCAGATGTCTTTTCTTGCGTATAAGGTTACATAAGATCTAAATGTGGCACGTCCCATTAACTTTTGTGTTATTCTCGAGTATCTCCCCTTTTTCTATTACTGTATAGCATTATTCAACAGTCTTATTATTAATGGCTTATTGATTTATCTGTTTGGGTCGGTGGTTATTATTTACAATGAGGTTTCTGAGACTCTCACATGGAGTGTTAACTTTCTGACATTTACAACATGTGTTATTATCCTGCCAATAACCAAGTGGTTGATTTATTGATACTTTTCCTGGCAGATTAGGGCCGTTCACCTTACATTATGGTATATACTCCGTGTTATTTCGTCCTTCTATTATAATTTATGTCCGCTCGGTTTCGCATCGATTGAGTTTTTTGTCTTCATAATCCAATATTTATACACTTCCAAGATGGCGCCCGAGTTGATAGTTTTAGTCCCCTTTCCATTTTCTTGACAATTACCGTGAGGACGCTTCAAATAGAATCTTCCCCGGTCGGTCGGCTTCGACGCTGTTCGTTGATACTGGGAACGCTGCGGGATGATTTGATCACGGTGTGGTTCCCCACTTACAGATGATAACCATTATTAGATAGGCGAGTGGCCATAAAAGTATGATAGGACCTTGACAACTTTGTTTAGTTTATTTTACGTTACTTAGGGTTCTTACTTTCGATTCTACGCGGTTTTTGGGCTTACCATATGGATGTCTTTCTCATGTTCAATTTACTTTAGGTACGAATGGAGATTACTTCAAAACATTATTGACTTTGGATTGATTATACTTTGCAAAGGTCAGTTGGGGCTCATTTGCCATGTTTTTATCTAGTTATTTGGTGGCGGTTTTGCATCTCGGACATTTTAGGTGTATTTGAAAACTATAGAGTTTACTTTTTGTCTCTGCAGGTATTGCAGTTATTACTAGAGGATTATTTTCACTTAAAATTGTAAACTGAAGTTAAGGTATGTCCTGGATGATTCTTTGGAGGGTACACCATTGGTTATCAAAAGATTTCCCTTTAAATGAATTTGAGTGATTAGTATTAAGTTTCACATTAACCCGGGTTTTGTCCTTATACTCACAATGGTGTCTGCCTTATTTTGGCTTTATGATGGAGACGTGCACATTTTATTGTGTGAACCTTTGGCACATATAGACATTGCACATGGTGATCCTATGTTAAGGCTCCAATATATAACTGACTTGGGCATTCTCTGTTTTTTGTACATGATGTTCTGTATTGTGTTTGGTGTATTACAGATTGAATTATTTTGATTAATGTCACATAAGTCACAATATGGCATGTTTTTCTTTTCTCACTATTGTCACCTTTTGAATTGATCGTGTTCTGCTCTGACCATTTATTTATACTACATATGTAGACATTGCTTTCATTTATTTTCAGCCCTGATGAAGTCCTTAAGAGAACATTTTCTCATAGGATGAAACACGTGTTGGCTGTGGTGGCTATAAGAATATTGGCCGTGGTTACTACACAATGCTTTGATTTCAAGGATGGCCTTTTTATGTTGAACTTTATGCTTTATGAATAAGGTGGACTCTAAAATCTACATGAGGTTGTTGTCAATATACAATGAAGATTGGATACATCACTAACTTTTAATCATGGATTCATGAGTGCCCTGACATCTGTCTTTTCAATGTCAAGTTACAACATGTGGCCGATTCTGCACAGCAGACCAAGAGGAACACCCAGTAGTTCCCGAATCCCTCTCACTACTGGGGAAGATGTTCCGCTGCAGGTGATTTGCACCGATGCTGTTTCCTCTCCGCGCTTGGGGAGGGTGGAAGCTGATCTTACAATTGTTCCACTGACGGCAAATGATTTGGACTCTTTTGATCAATTCGCTGTGACTACTGATGTTGCTGAGGGTGTTATCTACAGCGTACTGCGGCGAGAGACGCCTGCTACTCCTTTGTTTACGGTGGCACCTTTTGCAAGACTACCTCCGGATGCTTTAATACCAATGATGATGGTATGAAGGACTCTTTGTCTTCTTCAACACCAGACCCGGGTCCACGTAAGCTGATGTATTGGCTTAAAGATACGTATTTTGTTTTTCCTTGGAACTATCTGTGGCTTTTCATGACTCTGATGGCTTTTTTTCTGTGGATAGGGTTTGTTGTTACCTTTTTTCTAGTAATACATGGTCATTTTCTTCCTGAAAGATCAGAGGTTGAGCAGGTGGAGGAGGTGTTGAAGCCACATTTTTCATCACATAAGGTTCGAAGGGACTTGTCCTTTGTGAACATTTCCGCTGTACCTATTCCGGATGGGATTGTGTGGGATAGAGTAATGTTTGATATATATGGTCCCACAGAGATAATTCAAATACCGTATGTTCTAAAGTTATCAATGAATGATATAGATATACCAGGCATTGTATCTGATGATTGGGATGTGAAGACAGTTGATTCTATGTTGACGGAATTGCAATATTATACTGTCTGAAAATGAAGATGCTTACCAGTTTAGAGATAATTATGGTGACATGTTTTGTTACAATTATTATGGACACCATTTTATTCATAAAGCCAGTAGCCCTAAAACAATATTTGACTATATGCAATGGGAACATTGCCCAACTCCTCCGCAGGGGAGATCTAAAACATATTCTGACAAATTTACATATTTTTCTGGGCATCATCAAAGAAGTGCTAAGTCATATTATTTTTAAATAACTCTGCATGCAAATAAGCAAATACTGTTGACTGATACTAAATTCCTGTATTCAAATTCGTTTGTTTCCCAGCTGTCTATTGAAGGGTATGAATATTGGTCCAAAAATGTTGATTTGAAAAGTGTTTGGGGAACAAAACATTGGCAAAAGCGGGGTATAGAAACATTGTTTAGGGCATGTATCATTCCTGTCCAAATTATTTTCTTAAATGACACTGTACAACAGACTAGCTGTTTGGGCTTAGCATCCATTAGAGAATTGAATATGCCTAGCATACCTGTCCCTTCCAAAATGAAAGATTGGCAGCAATATATTAATGCCACTTTTACTGAGCTTACAGAGTGGGTGCAGAATGGTACGTTTAACACTTCATTGACACATCCGGGCGGGTGGTTATTGTGGCCCATAGACACTAATTGGTGTCATCAACGTTTTGTTACTTCCTCCGGGGGTTTCAGGACAAGTAGGGCAGACCCTCGCTACATATCACCTGAACATGCTGATAACATTACTACATATAGCGTGGGGAAGCTATGTCAACAATGGTTAAAATCATCCACGCTAGATGCAGTTAAAACACATCTCACGCTTCTGTCTAATTATACTGACTTGCAAGATTTTTTGTCAGGCTCGAGAGTGCCCCGGAGAAAACGTTTTTTGTATGAAGTGTACAAGGAGATATGAAAACCTTCCCAACAGGAGGCAGCGGCCCGGTTGAGGCAGATAGATCAGGAAAATGTAAAACAAACATTGTCTGTTGTGGATAATGGAATACATACCCTGTCCGACCGTATATATACGATTGACAACATTGTTTCCTCTGCTATAGACATTATTAGATCTGATATGTCTTCTTTATATCATGGACAGAGTCAAACGCGTCTATTATGCAGTTGGGTTGGACACTTCAGACACTGAAGGCGGGTCGCGTTCCGTGGCAGTATATCAGAGCCAGGGTAATATTTTTTTCTTTCAATCTGACACGTCAACAACAGCTGATGGCAAAAAAGGAAGCGACATATGTTATGTTGAATATTGAAAAATTGGAGAGGTTGCCTTTTACTGTGGCCGAGATTCCCTCAGCCGAATGGTTAATACACTGGGTTATTAATCTGCCTATTTCCACTTTACAATTCACTTCTTGTTTGAAACATATTCCGGTGGGCAGATATGAAAGATTGGGAGACAGTTATATACATGAGGTGTGGGAGTTTCCCTTTTTATACCGATGTCTTAATGGCATGAGAGCGGTTTTTCTTAGAGGTAATGAATGCAAAACTTCTGTCAGCCATTTGATGGTTTGTAAGCAGCTGTCCTTGCATGGGGAGTGTAATGCCTCAGTTGCGAACTTGGCTTGCTATCTAAAGGGAGTTCCAGTCCCTGGGATTAAAAACACATTCCAGGTGCTTTCAAACAGCAGCTACGTCCTCCTTAACAGTGAAGACTGTAGTGGCATGCGTGCCGGAATAGTTTACGTGGTTTTGGTCACTAAGGCCATTACTTGCTGCGGGAATGTGTTGTTTCCCCCCACTAAATTAAGGGAGGTAGCAGATATCTGGCCTCACATTGCTACTTCCAAGGTGAATTTCGACAAGTTGAGTCGACTAAAGGCTTTATTGTTTCAAAAGCATGTGGCCCTTACATCTGCAAGAGAGACCTACGCACTTCAGGTGGCGAGGTCATCGGCAGAAATACAGTCCCTGTTAAATACTAACTTTCCGGACCACTTTGGTGAACTCGTGGGACGTATATTTAATGCGTCCAGCACTGCTGGAATAGCACATTTTTTCAAAGCCGTTGGTGTTGGTTTTGCTCACGCCTTCTCTTCCATATTCGGTTTGATACCTTCGGCTATTCATTCTATTTTCGAAAGCATTTTTGGAGGATGTCCGATAACTTTGGCTTTATTGGCTGGTGTTTTGCTGTTGCTGTTGTTCTTCCGCAATGGCTGTCCCGCCGCAACAAAACCAAATGTGGGCACTCCCATCGGCGCAGCTGTGTCATGAGCGCATGATGCAGCATTTTGGAGCAACACTCCTGGGACATTTGGAGTGTGACTGGTCTCTGTCATTCAGACCAGTTTTGGATTGTGTGCAACCCGTGTTTCGGTGCCTTTGGTGCTCCTTTGAACATGCACTGTCTCTCTGTCTCTCACTGCAGCGCCCCCCAGTGGTTGATGCTGATCTGTTGATGTTCCCGGTTAGGGCTCATTCCCAGACATGTGCCCTGCGGTTGCGTTTGCTTCATGAGGCAGTCTACGAGATTCCCTTCCTGGAGGAAGATGGTATTGTCTCGTTCGTGGGCCCTTCACAGGATGCCGCCTTGGATGGTTCTGGGGCTTTGGAACACACCTGCTCCATGATAGTGTTTGGCGTGGATTTTCCGGTATTGACATCTGCCGAAGTGGAGAATATCCTGCTTTCCGTGGCTTCCATTTGAAATTGGACTTCTTCCAAATTGACATTGTATAAATTTGGCTCTTCAGTCACATGCTTACAAATTTAAATTTAGTTTTTTGTGCTTTGGTGTCCTCTGGACTTGTCGAAATATGTTTTGTAGATTTGTAGATTTTTATATCTGGGGTATATTATTATCTAGGTTTTGATTAGAACCACTTTCTACCGACAAGGGGAGGGTGTAGTGTGGTCATTTTTATATACCCTTTGCGCGTTTGCTTCAGGCGTTAGGCCTTTGTGCACTTTGCCCTGGATGTCTTTTTTTCCTTTGCTCGCAGCATCGGGCCTCTGTGCACTTTGCTCTAAATGCATTTTATTCAGCTTTGTACTGTTATTTTTCAAATAGCCAGTTCTACGGTCTTGTTTTATTTTTTATATCACACTGTTTAGCCTACTTCAGCACTGGAGTTCTCAATAACACATTCTTGCTCACTCTGTGCTTCAGTCAAGCTTACAGTCTGGTACATTGCCGATAGATGTGATAGGAGTTTAGTCTTTGGGTTGCAGATATACATACATTCTTGCGTAGGGACGTTTTGTTTCCACATCAACATGTTAGTTATAAAAACACTTCCTTGTCCTAATACACGCACGAGGGAGATTCCGACCAGGGAACCACAACTAGACGCTGACTGCCTTGTTGCAGATGCTGATCCAGATCACAGGCCTTTGCTCACGTATGAGGGTTGATGTCTTCCCAGGGAATCTGAAAGGCAAGCTTAGAGCTTAACATTTTGTGCTGGAAATAGCACTATGATAGCGTTATTCTTATGTTTCACTCTCCTCGTGACTATTTCAATCCTACTGTGTTGTATGGTTCTGGTTATTGCGGCTCACGTCTTATTATCTAAAATGCAGTCGTTTTATTAAATTAATCTATAAAACTTAAACTGCCTTTGTCATTTGTATATGAGATCATACCGTAAATGAGAGAGCTGTTTGGGATCTGAGCGACCACGACTTCCCTGAGAAGTTCTAAAGAAGTCATGCGCTCGGCTGCCCAATCATCCCTTCCCCTTGGGAGAGATGAGGCACTGCTAGTTAGCCGGAGCAAAACCGGATTGAAGGTGACAGAGGTCCTTCTTAGTGGGTAAGACTCAGTCCCCCACACCAGGAACGACCCTGCTACCTAGAAATCCAGTAGTCTCATTTAGGATAATGAGAGCCAACGCGACAGAACAACTGGGTGGGGAGCTACAGAGAGGGTGGTGGTTGAAAGTGGGGTGGCAGACAAAGATGTTGCTGGAGTGGCCCCAGAAAGGTCTGCCACCTCCTGGAAGTGTCCACTGGCAGTGGATTCCAAAGATGATGATGATGTTATGGTCTCCCTCGTGGCACTTCCCTCGCCCTCTGGGCCACTGGGGCCCATGTTGTCGGTGGTCTCAGCACTCAGGGGCCTGTGGCCAGCAGCTTCCCCACTCACCTGTGCCCCATCTCCTTTGCATACCGGTGCTGAAGCACACAAATAGAGAGAGAAGGAGGGGAAGAGAGAGAGAGAGGGAGAGAGAGTGTCATCACATTCTTCACATACACACATAACATGCACAACTGTAGGTAGACATCTCCTAGCCAGGGAATCCTATATGAAATATGTTGGGAAATGGATTATTGGTAAGGGAAGGTAAGTACCTACACTTAGCAATAGGCCACTAACCTTTACTTAGGTCCAGTTAGGTCTCAATAAATTATACCCAGCTCAACCCTTGGTAGTTTGGCAACGAGCAACAAGGCTTAATTTAGGAGACAAATGTATAAAGCATTTAAAAATCACAAAACAGTAAATAAGTAAAACACAAAACACATAAAAAATCCATCAGCAATTTATACAAATAGATTATATTTTTATCTTTAAAATGACACACAAATTATTAAAATCAGATGAGGGGAACGGGAGATATGAATTATTGAAGAATTATTGCTTTCTAGCGCATAGAAGCAACTAGCGCTCAAAGGGTTAAAAAAAAAAGGTCACAATGGAAAGTAAAAAAGTCCAGAGTTAAGGCCACCCATGAGGTAACACTGTCACACTTACTTTTAGAAGTGTTTCTTGATTAAGGAAAGTGGTCCACAGCACCAGCCAAGTGTTCAGAGGCTCTGGTTTGCCTCTTGGGGTCTGGGACTACAACTCCCACAATGCACCTCTTCAATTTATGGATTTGCTCCAAACATCTCCAATCTTCTGGATCCTCTTCCAGAGGTCCTTTTTGGGTCCTTCAAGTGTCCACAACTTGATCCAAGGTCCCAGAAGCTCTGAGTTTCTCATTGGGAGTTGGGACCTCAATTCCCAGAATGTACCTTGTCAGAATCCTCAAATGGCTACTGGACGCTGGTCAGCGGGGCTCTGCTTGCGGGACTTGATGCAGGGCACTCTGAGCAGATCCTTTGTACCTGTAGCACACAGGTAGTCCTACCCTGAAGCAGTAGAAGACGGGCAAAGTCCTTTTAGTGGTGGAGCCCAAGTTTGCAGCTGGTGCAGTCCTTCAGTGTGCAGTGTCCAGGTGCAGGTCAGGGATACAGCAGGGCAGTCCTTCTTCTTCTGGCGTTCTTCCTTGTTTGGATCTGGTAGGGAATGATGTGTGGGTGCAGGACTGCCGGTTTTATCCTTGCTCCTGGATGAAAATCAGGGGGGTCCTGGTTCTCCAATTAAGCACAGGGTCCTTCCACTGTGATGACCACTTCCTGGGAAGTGTGGCAAAAATCAATCCAGGGAGCAACATTCCTCAAAAATCCATCATGGCTGAAACTGATTTTTGGAGGTTTCATTTGGCTGAGCCCACCCACTTGTGTGGCTAAAAATCTTAAACACACCCTTCTCCTACCCTCTCCTAATCTAATCAGGGGGGCACCTAATTGTCTGGGTTTGCAGGATGTGAGGGAGGTGCTGGATTGCTCCAAATGTCCTTCCCTGTCTTTGAAGACCAGTTTGGCAGCCCTCCCCCTTCCTGCCTCTCCATCTGCAGAGGGAAGATATCCTCCCCCAGGCATATCTTTTTGTGTCGAGCAAGGCCACTTCACACCGCATTAAGGCAACCTGGCCAGGCTGCCAGAGGCTGGCCAATCAGAGCAAAGCAGCAAAACACTGCGGGCTGAAGTTGGGAACTTATGAGGTAAAGTTTAAAACTCTTTACCTGAACAAGTTATAGTAAATCCAACAATTGTAAATTGTGGGATTTATTATAGCAATTAATTTGATACCAAACGTGTGGTATCTGTCACTGAAGGGGACTTCATGATTTAAAATAAAGTCTCCCCATTCTAGCCCATGGAGGCCATTCACTATAATGAGGGAAAAACAAATTTGGCTGTTTTACCTCACCAGGGTTTATACAATTATTTTGATAAGGTCCCTGCTTATAGTTCCATGGCACCCAAATATGGGGGCACATAGGGCACACCTTAGGGGTGACATATGTAACAAATAAGGTATTTTGGAAACTACTTTTAATTCCAAAGTCAAATTTGCATGTAACTTTAACTTAAAAGCAGCCAGAAAGGCAGGCCTGCCTTTAAATTGACACTGGGCACCTCAGCAGGGCACCTATGGGGGCATCACTTGTGCTGGGGTCCCTACACCTACATGCTCTACCATATACTAGGGACTTATAGGTAGGTTGACTTAGCCAATTATAATTAGCCTAATTTGCATTCTCATTTTATACAGAGCACAGGCCCTGGGAATGGTTAGCAGTACCCAGGGCGCCATTAGAGTTAGGAAAACACTAGCAAAAAGTGAAAAATTGGGGCAAAAAGTCAGGGGGCCTCACCAATCAGCCCTGTTTTCTCACAAAATACCACAATCCTACGTCCTATCACAACATTTAACTCCTGCCCACCCCTTCATGTCAAATCTCTCACCGTTATCATGAACTGTGTGAGGTACCACAACTGGACCCTTCCATCTATCCACCTGTAAACTTATGTCAGCATGCACATCATGCCCTTTCTAAAGCTGAACAACTATTCTCATCCAGGTCATAAGTCCCCAATCACCATAAGGAACAGCAGTTGGCAGATAACACCATATCATTCATGTTCACATTAAACTCCTGACATGTCCATTGACTTACTACACAGCTCCTGCCAGTGTTGTCACATGGCTATCTGAACCCGCTGTACCAATTTTACACTATGGATACAATTCACAATGAAGACACAACATGTGGCAATCCCAGTCAGGTGCTATCTGAATCTGACAATACATATCTGGAGACCAGCAATGTATGTAATCCTAGAGGCCTGGATGCAATCTCCATACACACATACTCCACATCACACCATACATGCATGTACGGCAACAGCGGCTAGACTAGCACACATGATACACCCACTGACAATCACATAGAACACTGTAACCACAACTAAACATGGGACAACCAACTAATACCTACGAGGCCAACTCATATTCCACCTGACATGCATATACAGAGCCACCACATGTCAACGTGAGTAAACCCACATCACTCATACCAATCCCCACATGTGAATACTACAACCATAGGTCCACACAGCACACTAATCCCACTGAGATTACATGTACATAGGATGCACACACATGGACCCACATGACTGCCATTGCACTTACAACTTATACCACAACTACAACACCTCTATGACAGATAGTACTATAGCAAAACAATAACATCTCATAGTAAGATGTGAACCCATAGCATTTACTGTACAACCATGTCCACATCAGTTAGCAAAGGGCAACAGGGATTGCCCCACTCCACAAGATCTGACCCCAAGTAACCATTGTGACATAATGTAGGCAGAAATTACCACATGATGCACTAGTGTTGGTGGGATATTGACAAATATTGCTTTAACATTGCAATTTGTGTATTGGTAGGACTACCTAATCACTTACCTCCACTGAAACAAAGCCATTGGGACACTAGTGTTTAGTTTACATTTCAATGGCCTGGAAAAGCATGGGTAGGCTACATATACAAGATTAAACATCCATATCCTTCAGTTACCACCTTCGCATACCCCATAATATGCACATGAAGAGACAATGGGGACAGCACCACCAACCCATATGTAGTGTACACATCTACCCATACCTGTTGACTGAATGAGATGCTAGACTCACATGGAGTTAACACCTGTACCAGGACAAAAGCTAACTAGGCACTGTTCCACATATATCTGGCACACTGTATCAAATACACATTACGTACATAGATGGGAGTGGGCTGACACCATAGAGCTGCATACTCATATATTCGGATATACAGACTAGTATATACTAGACATGTAGGAGGAAACTGCAGCCTACAGACCTACATACACCTGGTGGGGTGACAAATGTGGCACTGCCCATTGTGCAGCTCCACATGCAGACATAGATGTACCTAGACATACTTGACCTAAATATACACATACATTAGCATAGGGCCTGATCTCCATCTCTGTGTAATGCAAATAGAGCACAATGTATCCTCAGTTGTCTACATACATGGAGCCCCAATTACAGTGTCTCACCTGCTAAAGTGTGACAGCAAGCACCAAACTATCAGGGCAAATTAAATTAATTAATTAGTACTTACCCCCTTGTGGCTGCTGTGCTGCCCTCAAACGCCCATCCACCCCAGGGTAGACCTCTGCCAAAATGCAGGCCATCGGGGGGGGTCTGATAGGCACCCCTCCCTCATTGGGAGGACATCCCTAGCAGGTCTCAGGTCCTCCTACCGCTTGCGTCAATGGGTGCTACACCGGCTATGGACCCCCAGGGTCCATACTTGCTTGACGATGGCATGCATGATCCCCTTCTTCTGATGGGCGTTTATATGCGTGAGTGACACAGACAAAAACAGAAAGTCATGTACACTGGAAACATACCAAAAGGACTGTTCAGTGCACAACAGGCACAGCAAGTTGCCACTCATTCCCATTCTCTCAGCACACACGCCTTCACATCATGCCATCTGCATACATCAACACCCACACTAGTGCACATGCAGCATGTAACATCACACACAACATCTATCACAAGCGACTATGGAATAGGACACACTTGCTCCTCAGGTGCCCCATAACGCTGTCCATACAGGGGTAGGATATCATCCACCAGCATCTCTAGTTCTTCTAGGGTGAAGGCAGGGGCCCTATCACTTGCAGGATGTGGCATGATGGCTCCCACAGGCAGTATACAGCAGCTCATGTTGTGGAGGTCTTGCTGGCAACAGTGTCAGAAGTCAAGTGAGCAATACAGCAGAAAATAATGGTCTTGACTGTCACTTACAGGCCCGCCAGCCGTCATCACCATTGGCCTAAGTCCACCAAAGGCAGCCATGTTATCCAAGGGCAAGTTGCACAGCGGACTCAGGTCACTTCTACCTGTCCAGTACAGTAGGTCAGGCGTCTGCCACTTGGTCACATTTCTTCGATGCTTGTGTTTACTCATCTGTGTCATACACCTATTCCACGCCAAAAGCAGTATACACATATGTGTTGCCATCATGTATGAGCAACATATTGGTCAAATTGTCACCTAATGACATGATTAGGGAGTATATATGGTGACAACTGTGTATAGCGGCTCTGAGGTACAAAGGCCACAGGTAGATATGGGTAGCTTACAATAGTTATGTCTACATATGTTAGGTGTCAGGTGATATGCATTGTGTAATATATGTGTGAATACAGCATTGCTCATTGTATACCCCCTCCTTTCAACATGGTAATGCCGCCATGAGAAGAGTGAGGCACCCGCCAGTGTACTGTCCACTAGTAGACCTCGAAACCATGGAGGACAGGCATCTCATACAGATATTTTGTCTGAATCAGCAGACCATAATAGAACTTTGTACTTAGCTGGAGCCAGGTCTGATGCATGGAAATCATAGTCCCTATGGCATACTTGCCATCATTCAAGTCTTGTCAGTGCTACTCTTCCTGGCTATAGGGTCCTTTCAGAATGCAGTGGCTTTAATAGCTGCAATGTCTCAGCCCATGTTCAGTCTTGTGTTGAAGGATGTACTGTCTACATTATTGAAACACCTGGACAGCTACATCAGGTTTCCCCATTGAGATGATGTGGCATTTGTGAAGGCAGATTTTTGTGAGATGGGACACATTCCTCATGTGGTAGGAGCCATTGATGGCAGCCATGTAGCCCTGGTCCCTCCCAGTGTCAATGAAGAGGTGTATAGGAACAGGAAGAACTACCACTCAATCAACGTGCAGGTGGTGTGTCTGGCAGACCAGTTGTAGGAAGTTGTCTCTGTATGTACTATTTCAAAGTAAGAAATAGCATGCACAGAGTCCAAGGGTTCCCCTTAGAGGTAAGATGGTGGCAAAAAGAGATAATTCTAATGCTCTATTTTGTGGTAGTGTGGTCGAGCAGTAGGCTTATCAGAGGGTAGTGTTAAGCATTTGTTGTACACACACAGGCAATAAATGAGGAACACACACTCAAAGACAATTCCAGGCCAATAGGTTTTTATATAGAAAAATATATTTTCTTAGTTTATTTTAAGAACCACAGGTTCAAGATTTACAAACAATACTTTAAATGAAAGGTACTTCACTTAGGAACTTTAGGAACTTTGAATTAGCAAAATAGCATATACAGTTTTCACACAAATGGCAATAAGCTATTTTAAAACTAGACAGTGCAATTTTCAACAGTTCCTGGGGGAGGTAAGTGTTTCTTAGTTTTGCAGGTAAGTAAACCACCTACAGGGTTCAAAGTTGGGTCCAAGGTAGCCCACCGTTGGGGGTTTAGGGCAACCCCAAAGTTACCACACCAGCAGCTCAGAGCCGGTCAGGTGCAGAGGTCAAAGTGGTGCCCAAAACACATAGGCTTCAATGGAGAAAGGGGTGCCCCGGTTCCAGTCTGCCAGCAGGTAAGTACCTGCGTCTTCGGAGGGCAGACCAGGGGGGTTTTGTAGGGCACCAGGGGTGACACAAGTCAGCACAAAAGGTACACCCTCAGCGGCACGGGGGCGGCCGGATGCAGTGTGCAAACAGACGTCGGGTTTGCAATGAAATCCAATGGGAGACCAAGGGGTCTCTTCAGCGATGCAGGCAGGCAAGGGGGGTCTCCTCAGGGTAGTCACCACCTGGGCAAGGGAGAGGGCCGCCTGGGGGTCGCTCCTGCACTGGAGGTCTGATCCTTCAGGTCCTGGGGGCTGCGGGTGCAGTGTCCTTACCAGGCGTCGGGTCTTTGAAGCAGGCAGTCGCGGTCAGGGGGAGCCTCTGGATTCCCTCTGCAGGCGTCGCTGTGGGGGCCCTGGGGGGTCAACTCTGGCTACTCACGGGCTCGCAGTCGCCAGCGAGTCCTCCCTGTAGTGTTTGTTCTCCACTAGTCGAGCCGGGGGCGTTGGGTGCAGAGTGCAAAGTCTCACGCTTCCGGCGGGAAATGTGTGTTGTTTTAAAGTTGCTTCTTTGTCGCAAAGTTGCAGTCTTTGTGGAACAGAGCCGCTGTCCTCGAGAGTTCTTGGTCCTTCTAGATGCAGGGTAGTCCTCTGAGGCTTCAGAGGTCGCTGGACCCTGTGGAACGCGTCGCTGGAGCAGTGTCCTTAGAAGTGGGGAGACAGGCCGGTAGAGCTGGGGCCAAAGCAGTTGGTGTCTCCGTCTTCTCTGCAGGTTTTTCAGCTCAGCAGTCCTTCTTCGTCTTAGGTTGTAGGAATCTGGGGGGTTAGTAGCCAATGGCTACTAGCCCTGAGGGTGGCTACACCCTCTTTGTGCCTCCTCCCTGAGGGGAGGGGGGACACATTCCTATCCCTATTGGGGGAATCCTCCATCTGCCAGATGGAGGATTTCTAAAAGTCAGAGTCACCTCAGCTCAGGACACCTTAGGGGCTGTCCTGACTGGCCAGTGACTCCTCCTTGTTTTTCTCATTATCTCCTCCGGCCTTGCCACCAAAAGTGGGGCCGTGGCCGAAGGGGGCGTGCAACTCCACTAGCTGGAGTGCCCTGGGGTGCTGTAACAAAGGGGGTGAGCCTTTGAGGCTCACCGCCAGGTGTTACAGTTCCTGCAGGGGGAGGTGAGAAACATCTCCACCCAGTACAGGCTTTGTTACTAGCCACAGAGTGACAAAGGCACTCTCCCCATGTGGCCAGCAACATGTCTGGTGTGTGGCAGTCTGCTAAAACCAGTCAGCCTCAAGGGTAGTCGGTTAAGGTTTCAGGGGACATCTCTAAGGTGCCCTCTGGGGTGTATGTTACAATAAAATGTACACTGGCATCAGTGTGCATTTATTGTGCTGAGAAGTTTGATACCAAACTTCACAGTTTTCAGTGTAGCCATTATGGTGCTGTGGAGATGGTGCATGACAGACTCCCAGACCATATATTCTTATGGCTACTCTGCACTTCCAATGTCTAAGGTTTTGCTTAGACACTGTAGGGGCACAGTGCTCATGCACTTATGCCCTCACCTATGGTATAGTGCACCCTGCCTTAGGGCTGTAAGGCCTGCTAGAGGGGTGACTTATCTATACCTGTAGGCAGTGTGAGGTTGGCATGGCACCCTGAGGGGAGTGCCATGTCGACTTAGTCTTTTTATCCCCACTAGCACACACAAGCTGGTAAGCAGTGTGTCTGTGCTGAGTAAGGGGTCCCCAGGGTGGCATAAGACATGCTGCAGCCCTTAGAGACCTTCCCTGGCATCAGGGCCCTTGGTACCAGAGGTACCAGTTACAAGGGACTTACCTGGATGCCAGGGTGTGCCAATTGTGGAAACAAAAGTACAGGTTAGGGAAAGAACACTGGTGCTGGGGCCTGATTAGCAGGCCTCAGCACACTTTCAAATCATAACTTGGCATCAGCAAAGGCAAAAAGTCAGGGGGTAACCATGCCAAGGAGGCATTTCCTTACACCAGTACATCTCACAAGTCACAACCAGGTTTCCTGGATCTGTGCATGATTCCTACATCATGCGGAACAGCAATGTCCCACATCTGATGGCACGACTGCAAACAGAGAAGGCCTGGCTGCTTGATAAGTTAGTATTGATGTGTGTGTCTGTGAGTTTTGTCTCCTGTCATTACAATCTACCCAGTCCCACATACAACATTGGAGTTGTTATCCCTTTGTGTACACAGGTGATTCCAGCTATTCAAATCATCCTTGGCTGTTGACACCAGTGAGGGAGGTACCTCAGCCAGGCCAGGTGAACTTCATTACAATGAGGCCCACTGGCAGGCAAGGCATATAATCAAGCATACATTTGGGCACCAGAAGGCAAGACTCAGGTGCCTGGGCCTATTTGGTGGAGCCCTCCTCTACTTGCCCCAAAAGGTATGCCAAACTATTATTGTCTGCTGCATGCTCCACAACCTAGCCTTAAAACATTAGATACCATTGAAAACAGATAAGGGGGAGGCATCTGGTCCTGCGGCTGGGGATAGAGACATGGCAATTGATGAATAGGCTGACGAAGAAGGAGGCGTTGACTTGAGGGCAGATATAATCAATCAGTACTTCAACTGACATACAGGTATGTGAAGTGGAGAATATGATGTGTTGAATGATCACAAATTGTGGAAGATGGCTGCCTTACAGCTCCCTTCTAGCTTCATCAGTGGTAGTGTCATGTGCTCCATTGTCTAGGTGTGAGTTGTGGATGCACACTGAAAGTCGGTAAAGTGTACAGTATAATAAGTACACCTATTTCATGTATAGTTACATCACATCCTGACATGCACTTCTGTAATGGTCCAATGAATACTGAGGTTTGTTTCTTACTTTCTCCTGTCCTCTTTTCCTTCTATTCACTGATATAACCATGTGCTGTTTTGCTCTGCAACCCATGTGTGATGTATTCATTGTCAACAGGCACTGGTATTTGCTGACAAACTTGTGAGTAGACCCAGCCACATAGCTGATAATATGCATGTAGGTACAGTGTGTTGTATATTGTTAGTACTTCCTTCACAAAAGTGGGGTTGTGACTGCTTCATCCTTTACTTGTATCAGTGGGGCTGAGGGGATATACAATGGTGTATTATGTGTCAGTTGTAGTACATGGCTCATGTGTGCTGTTAGCATCATGTCCTGTGGCATCATAATGGGTGGTGTACCAAGTGGTTAATTTGGGACCTAGCTGTGTTTGTATACTGAAGTTGCAGCCCAAGTTGCAGGTCTCTGTATACTGACAAAGGTGAGTGGTAGCCCTACAGTTCTGGGGCCTAATTTAGAGTATGGTTTAAGTATTGTGTTCCTCAGTGATTTTATTTGTGTGTTCCATGGTATAAGTGCATATGTAGTTATGGTATGGTAATGTGAAGGTCCTGTAACTGGTAATGTATAGTTCCTATCAGGGTGACCCTGCTTGGTAGTAAGTCTAACTTGGCAATTACTATTATTACCTGTAAGTGTGCTTAGTATACCACCATGCCTTCCATCCTGATGGCACTCTCTGTTGTGCTCTATTTACAGACTGGAATACTGACTATTCCCTGGTGTTACTCTGGATTTCACACTCACTTACATCTGGCCTGTGATATTTCTGTAGTACTGTGTCTCCTGCTAAATGTGCCTCCCACTGCTGTCCATTACACCAGCTGTTCGATGTAGGGGGGCATGCCAAGACCACAGTTGCAACCATTGATCTGTGTTCAATGGTGATTCATTGTGCATATATTCATAGTGATGTTAAAAAGGTGCATAAATGTATATAAAAGTGATGAATGAGTTCATGGTAGGTGGATTCATCAGGGTAGCTGCTACAGCAGTTGGTTGCACAGGTCCAGTGTTCATGGGAAGATGGAGGTCTGTTTCCGAACAGCCAACAGGGTGTATCAGTGACACACAAGGGAGACAAATCAGGAGCGGTTCACTTCCTGGCAGCTGGTTTGGTCTTAGCATCTGCTCCAGTCGGATGTCTGGATGGATGTCCACATTTGTGGGGATTTCTTCAGCTACAGAGGGAGGGGTGTCTGAGGCCTGTGGTTCCCCTGGCAGGGCTTCCATTCCACTAGCTGCCGCAGATGTCGATGGGCTACATGTAAGGGTGCTAGTGGTAGGGGCCTAATGCTATCTGGAGATACCAATAAGGCTGGTGTTGATGTCCCTCAGCACCCCTTTAATGGAAGCCATAATGGCATTATGTGCCTTCCAATGCTGCATGAGTTCCTGGTGGTATTCCCTCTGCAGACCTTTTCCCCCAGCATGGTAAATATTCTGGCCCATCCTGTCCTAGGAAGATTGGTATGCTCCCAGGACTTTGGAGATGGTTTCCTGGTCAGTGGTGTGCCTTTGAGGCCCTATCCTCTGGCCCACAGCTTCCCTCCCATGCACCCTACCCCCAGGTGCTGTTTCACCTGGTACAGTGTACCCACTCCCAGTATTAGCAGGACCATCATTGTCTGGGGTGTCAAAGGTTCGACTCAGATTGCTGTACTGTAGGGCACACAATTGATTGAGCAGTCCTTGGGACACAGGGTTGGGGGCAAATGGTTGGCTGTGATGTTGATACCCCAGGGGTAAGAAGGGTTGATGTGGGCAGGGAAAGGCTGGGACTTGTTAACTGACCAGGTCTCCAAGATGCACGAGGTTGGTCATCACTGTCCAGACATCCTGGCATGTTGTCCACACTAGGGGCCATCATCCTTAGGGGGACTGGCAGTCTCTGGCATCCTCTCCATGGGGGCTATCGCTTGGCTACCTGTGAAGGAAGTGAGACACAGGGTACAGGTTAGATTGTGTGTTTGGTAACATCTTTGTGAGATGCAGACAGTGGCTTAGCTAGATTCCCTTCAATGACATTGACATTGACAGCTGCTGCACATCATACCTTTGTTGTACATACTACTCATTGACTTGGTTTCCATTGTCCATGCTGGGAGCTGTCAGACAAGTGTGGTATAGTTTGCACTGCAGATGGGTCCTGGTTTAGTTTGATATTTGACATGACTGTTCAGCTCTATTACATAGTGAATGGTCAGGCTTGCTAAATGTCACACAATAGCTGCACAATGGTATGTATGTGAGTATGCAAAGGTAATAGTCCAGTATCTGGATGTTGTGCATGTCCATCGACTCTGCCATGTTACCTTCCTACCCAGGTGAGTCTATTTCTGGGTTTGGATATTGGATCTGTGGCCATTTGGAATGGTCACTGAGCTGTAGCTGTAGTTTGCTTTGGATACTATTGTGAGTGTGTCATTGCATTGCTGTCATTGTCATCTACTGTTCCTTGCTGGTACAATCTAGATGGTGTTGCTAGTACTTTAGTTGTACATGCATTACATGTGACATAATGTGCGCATTCCAGGTTTTCACAATAATGGGTTAGTGCATTCTGGGTGTTGTAGTGATATGGTTGGTCAGTAGTTTATGTGCCATTGGCAAGGGCTGTGAGGGCAGTTGTAGTGAGTGGAGGTGTGGCATGCAGGAGAGGGGCCTTAGGTGAATAGATGGGAGGGTACCGATTCTTTCCCACCCTCCTGTGTCTTGGCATGGTCGGAATGTTGTCAGTTTTTTGGCGGACTTCACAGTATGACTCTTAATATGACAGTCTGATTACCACGAACATAGTGGTCTTTTGGAGGCCGCCACTGCGGCGGCCCTCAGAAAAGACTGCCAAAGTCTTAATGAGGCCCAAAATGTTTTGGGTAGAAACATTTTCTACTTGATATATTCTCCTGTCAGTATCTTGCCAAACAAATTTACATGAAGTGTGTGCTCTAGAACAAAAGGTATTCCAGAGACTGGCAAGCACCTTTACACTCCATATACCATAATTTTGCGAACATTCATAGAATTTCACAAACGTTAGTGAAATTCCACTCTATTTCACACACCTCTGTTCGTAATAAGGCCCTTCACACATGAAAAAAGACTGCTCATTTGGAGTTTTGAAATTGCATGGACAATATTTTAAATTGAAGACAATGCAATGGCAGCATTCTATAGTGGATTTTAACTTTGTAAAAAATTGATATACCTTCCAAAGGTCGTCTCCAAGACCATCGCATAAAAGGTAAAAAATAATAAAGCATTATCCAAACATAATAAAGGCAACCACACACAGGTACTAGAGGAATGTGTTTCTTATGAAATAAAGAACTAACTCTCATTGTGCTTCGCGAATTTCACAAAGGATGACCCGCTAATTACCTGGTACCAGTCTGTTACTTTACTTACAGTATTTTAAAATATAGATTGAGGAGACTAGAGTTAGTTTTGCCACTTTTAAAATGAATGCTATTTGAACATTTCACGAAAAATAAAAGCTTGAAATCCAAAGGCTGAAAAGTATTGGCAGCTTGAGGCATTCAAGGCTTTGACTCCCTGGTAATTAAGGCCCTCATTCTGACCTTGGCGGGCGGCGGAGGCCGCCCACCAAAGTCCCGCCGTCAGGTTACCGTTCCGCGGTCGAAAGACCGCGGCGGTAATTCTGACTTTCCCGCTGGGCTGGCGGGCGGTCTCCTTCAGACCGCCAGCCAGCCCAGCGGGAAAGAGGCTTCCACGATGAAGCCGGCTCGGAATCGAGCCGGCGGAGTGGAAGCTGTGCGACGGGTGCAGTTGCACCCGTCGCGTATTTCACTGTCTGCGCAGCAGACAGTGAAATACATGTAGGGGCCCTCTTACGGGGGCCCCTGCAATGCCCATGCCAGTGGCATGGGCACTGCAGGGGCCCCCAGGGGCCCCGCGACCCCCCCTACCGCCATCCGGATCTCGGCGGTCCGACCGCCGGGATCTGGATGGCGGTAGGGGGGGTCGGAATCCCCGCGGCGGTGCAGCAAGCTGCGCCGCCGCGGAGGATTCAATGGGGCCGCGGTACACTGGCGGGACCCCGCCAGTGGTGCCGGTCCGACCGCGGCTTTACCGCCGCGGTCGGAATCCCCATTGGAGCACCGCCGGCTTGTCGGCGGTGCTCCCGCGGTCCTCCGCCCTGGCGGTCAAAGACCGCCAGGGTCAGAATGAGGGCCTAAGTGTCTCCAATAATTCTGTCTCAGCTACTTCATTGCCTGTCAATCTTTTCACCTCTTTAGGGGCATCGATGCATGATTTCAACTAAACTATTATTTTTCTTCCATCCCGTTTGCCCACGCCACATTTGCGAATATCTTGTAAAAATGCACCAATTGCAGAAAATGTAGGCTACATCATTTTGGCTCCTGGATCAAACATACGTAATGAACTATTAGCGCTCTGACATTGCATGAGCCAGTCGTGAAATGGTCACTACAAGAACTGCATTCTAGTTCCTGCGGTACAGCATTCATGATGGGAAATGTAAAACTACAGATATTGTATTGTTTTGTAGGTTAGCATTTAAATAGCGCTTTCTCAGTTGCAAATATTACTGTAGTCACTAATAAAATGTGTGGCTCTCTTTTTTACAGCCCATGAGCTGGCGTCACTCAGCTCATTGAACCCCAATCACTTTAAAGGCACACACCTACAGCTCGGCTCATTTTGGACTTCAACAGCTGCATTTTATTTAAAAATAGATGTAAGCAGGCAAAACAATATCACATATAGAACAATAATTAAAACACGCGTAGGGCAATCATGAGTAAATCACAAGTTATAAAACAGTCACTTTTGTGTCTTTCAAGTAGGGTATTTTAGTTCACAATTTCTAGGCTTCACTCACTAACCAATTACACAGTTGTGTGGAAGTCTCACCACGCATGGACTGCAAGTGCTGTGACAGGCTTGCAAGTTATCCTGTTCCGTTACTTCATTGCTTTTACATCTTCCCTTGTATCTATCTCAAGGCCCACTAGTTAAAGGCTACCCTCTCTGACCGACATTATAACCTGAGGCGTTATTACCACCCGTGACATGTTTGTGCTTGCATTGCCATTGTTCCCCTTTCTCACAACGGTGGAGTTGTGCATGGGCGTCTTACTTCCCCACCTTGATCCTGATGTGGGAATGACGTGCCTCGTTAATTGGACATTTTTTCTGATTTGTCGCATCAAATGTTGCTTTCGCATTTTATCCTTGCCTTTATTCATCCCCCTTCTAATCTTGAAATTCGTGGGGCTTCCCTATAACTGGTTCCACATGCCTTTGGCCTGACCTTTGTTCCTTCCAACACACATCTCCCCACAGAGGGGATGTTTTGCATCCTTCGTGTGCATGTGGTACCTTGAAGTTAATACATTATGGGCTCTTATCAAGGACGCACTTTATCCAACCAACCGATTGAAAGATCGCATATTAAAATGTTACTTGAACCTCAAACATGCAGCATTCTTTCGAAAAATACTAAACGTGTAATTTGAAAACATTTTTAAATACCGCCAATTGTGTCTAAAGGCTACTTGCCCATGTTCAGTGCTTTTTTGCGTTCCAACCAGGCTCAAACGCAACGAACACCCATCCATAAATATATATAGATATTTGTAATTTGTGTTTGTTTCACAGACCTTGATTATCAGATTGATTATCTATTATGTGTAAAAAATAACAGATATACCTCTGGAACCATTGTATGCTATTGTCAGGAAGGTTTTCTGTTTATACTTACACAGGTTGATGTCTATCTGTTGGAATTCAGCGATTTAGTTAAAGGAACACTTAAGAGTAAACGGAATCTAAAACACGTTTGCAGACTTCGCAACAGGACACTAATATATGGATTTCTTCATCACCACCGTATTACTCTGTGTGATATTGGAAAAAGCACTTCATCCCTGCGCCGTAGTTCCATCATTTGCTAAAACTGAATAGAGCCAAAAGTAGGGGAGTGCATAACTTGTGTAATTCTGTGTGCCGTAGCTGTAATGAGTAATCCAAAAATTTAGTGAGATTATGTGGAAATATAGAAGGAGAAGAATTTTGTATTCAGCAATATTTTCTTAGTGCAAGCACAGGTCACAAATGAAAGCAAGGATGCATTCTGCACTATGAAAATAGTGCTAAATGCAACAGAATACGAACAACAACATGAGCAGCTGCACGCTCTCACCAGCAGGCCACCATCTCTGTGATTTTTGTGTTTACTAGTGGGTCGCAAATTGAGACCTGTCTCATGAATATTAATGAGGTAGGTCAACTTGCTACACATTAGGAAACGCTAAATGAAACTCATAGAGTTTCATACATTCGAATAGCAATTACCTAATTGCGGTTTACAGAGAATTGCAATTAGGTAATCACAATTTGTAATAATGATGCATGTGGTCCCAAATGTACTTTTGCTGTAGCATTTTTTCTTCCTAATTACTCTTAGTTATGAGAGTGAGAGTGGGCGTAATCTCATATTATCTCTAATTCTGCCTCAAAGAGTAATGCAGAATTATCAAAATTACTGCAATTACTCCAGCATAATTAAAATTGCTCTCATGCCTAGCCAAAAGCTTATTTCATTTTAAACACATGCATTTATTCATTTTGAGGCACTGGGGGCCAGATGTAGCAAAGGGTTTTTCCCATTCTGTGTCAATGGGAAAGTGTGTGCGTACATATGGCCCAAAGCTCTCAAACCGTACAAGGAAAACTGTCTGACTCTTGTTACTCCCAAAACGTCCAATCTGCTAAAAGGATCCTAAGAGTATGAAACAACTGGGATATCCAGAGACGTTCACTGATATGTTTTAGGTTTATGGAAAGTGTGATCTATAAGTAGTTACCAATATGCTGAACTCATTGAACAGAGTCATGTAACTCAGTACATAATAAACGTGGCAATAAGGTACAACAAAATCTAAGTCAGACCGTAATAGTAAGCTCCAAGAGGAAGGCAAATTATGGGGCATGACAACCACAAAACATCTTATCAACCAACAATCATGACCAATGTTCTATATATTGCACACTGTTTGCATAGAAAATTAGGATCATCAATAATCAATGATAATTCAAGTCTGATGACCGCCATAGTGAATAGGTGCATAGCTCTACTGAATCAAAATGATCAAGGATCAATCTTTCTAACCTGTAGGAATCTTAACGTGTCTGCAAGCCCTTAACAAACATGGTGCATGGGATTTCCTGTATGGAAAATTACATATAAGCGAGATTCTATCCCCAGCTAAGTTGTGTGGGACTCAGCTCTGAAAGATTCCTTAGTGCAAATGGTACACAACTAAATTTCATTGTTTGTTGAGAACTGAAGCCAAAATCCCTTCAAAATCTTCAATGGCATCCTTTACTCTATATATTAACATTTCATGTGATGATTGTTTTTGTGCAGGAAGGGAAACCTTCCTGCACAAAAAGAATTACAAGAGGTGGTTTCCTCTTTCTATGTGTGCAGAATGCAACACACATAGAAAGAGGGGAAAAAAGGGGAGAAATAAAGATATTTCTCCCCGTTGCGTCACTCTTATGCCACCCCTGAGGTGGCGTAGGAATCTGATACATTCCAAGACTTGTGAATCTGAGAATGTGTCAGATTCCATCTGGTTCCATGGATGTTGCATGGGAACACCCAAACCAACACCCATGGAATGCCCCTTTCACTCAGTGTTTTGCGTGAAGGGTATCCCTAGTCAAAAGGCCATGAAAAGCCACACAAGGTGGCTTTACATGGCCTTGTATATATGGGCTGGCTCACTAAGCCACCCGAGCATTAAAGAAAATGATGTTCCGGTGGTGCAGTGTGCCTCTACGGCCTCATAAATGAGGCCTACGTCTGTAACCACCCTAAAGGAAGAGTTTAATATCTAGATAGGTCTCTTTTAAATGCTGTGGAGGGTTTGAGAACGGCTCAGTTGGATTACTATTTGGGGTGGGTGAGTACCCACCTCAAATAATAATCACAATCCTTGCCAAGGTGAACTTTCAAAGTTACTAAATTAACTAGAGCTAACACTGTGGTAGCACTGACACACAGTGGACAGGCTTAAATTAGAGCAATGTGCAAAGTATTTATGCAGCATCAAAATAATAATAAAGTCAAAATGAAAAACAAAAAAGTTTCAAAAACTGAGTAGTCTAAACTTTAATAAATAAATCAAAATTATGAAAATCCAGTAGGAGAACTGGAGACACGATTTTTAAAAAAAGTAAGTAGCAAAATCCAGTAGGAGAACTGGAGACATGATTTTTAAAAATTTAGGTAGAAATAGCACCAAAAGCACAAATTGTCAGTGATTTTCAATATTCCAGTTAGACCAAGACGTATGTGCAATTTGAGACTGATTGTAACGGAGTGCAGGTTGGATATACCAGCCTGGTTTGCTCTGGTCAATGATTTTACTTTTGACTCAGTCTGCTATGTCCCTATCCACTGCTGTATTACACTTTTATAGTCCCCAGGACCTCAGAGGAGGTAATTAGAGACTCACATGATTCCAGCTAAGGTCAAACGCAGGGTCCAGTCTAGGTCCAATTGCCACTAGTCAACTGGATACGTCAAGGAAAAGTCCTTTTGTAGCTTGCTGTACCTCTGTAGCGTGAACAACAGGTCAGCTTTATCACACTTGTACTGGGTTTGAGAGGAAGCAGGTATAGTCCTTTTATGATCTTAAGTAATTGTTCTGAAGTGGGTGCCTTTGGGTACCATATTTATGCCTGGCTCCAGCTAATGGGTGGAAATGACTACTGGTCATGCATTTAACCAATTAGATAACATTTCTTGGGTCCAACTCCACCCATTTTGGGCATTATCAAGATGGCAAAAGTCTTCAGCCACACTACACTGAGCTTTGAGGGCTGGGGATGTGTGTTTGGAAAGTACACTATATGAATCTTAGTGTCCTCAATCGTCTAACACTAAAAGCCAGTTTAAGGCAACCACTGTACACACAATAAACCCATGCACAGAAGTGCAGCATTTGTCAGCAGCTGGGCAGTGCACCCACAAGAATTGTCTTGTTAGCCTATTCTTCCTTTTTCAAGTGTGGTTCAAGAGTTATATGTGAACAAGGGGTGGTTGAAATATTCTTTTCCCCCAGAAGAATTGGCAGAATTTTGGAGACTCTGTGTTACTCTTGAAATGTAATGTTCTAGCCAAATTCTGCCAATCAAATCAAATCAAATCAAATCATTAACATTTATAAAGCGCGCTACTCACCCGTGCGGGTCTCAAGGCGCTAGGGGGGAAAGGGGGGGTTATCGCTGCTCGAACAGCCAAGTCTTTAGGAGTCTCCGGAAAGCGGAGTGGTCCTGGGTGGTCCTGAGGCTGGTGGGGAGGGAGTTCCAGGTCTTGGCCGCCAGGAAGGAGAAAGATCTCCCACCCGCCGTGGAGCGGCGGGTGCGAGGGACGGCAGCAAGTGCGAGGCCAGCGGAGCGGAGGGGGCGGGTGGGGACGTAGAAGCTGAGGCGTCTGTTGAGGTATTCCGGTCCCTTGTTGTGGAGGGCTTTGTGTGCGTGGGTGAGAAGACGGAAGGTGATCCTTTTGCTGACTGGGAGCCAATGCAGGTGTCTCAGGTGTGCGGAGATGTGGCTGTTGCGGGGTACGTCGAGGATGAGGCGGGCCGAGGCGTTTTGGATGCGTTGCAGGCGGTTTTGGAGTTTGGCGGTGGTCCCGGCGTAGAGGGTGTTGCCGTAGTCCAGGCGACTCGTGACAAGGGCGTGGGTCACGGTTTTTCTGGTGTCGGCGGGGATCCAGCGGAAGATCTTGCGGAGCATGCGGAGAGTGAGGAAGCAGGTGGAGGACACGGCGTTGACTTGCTTGGTCATGGTGAGAAGAGGGTCCAAGATGAAGCCGAGGTTGCGGGCGTGGTCTGCGGGGGTCGGTGCGGTGCCGAGGGCCGTGGGCCACCAGGAGTCGTCCCAGGCGGACGGGGTGTTGCCGAGGATGAGGACTTCCGTTTTTTCAGAGTTCAGCTTTAGGCGGCTGAGCCTCATCCAATCTGCGACGTCCTTCATACCCTCTTGTAGGTTGGTCTTGGCGCTGGCGGGGTCCTTGGTGAGGGAGAGTACAAGTTGGGTGTCGTCGGCGTAGGAGGTGATGATGATGTCGTGCTTGCGTACGATGTCGGCGAGGGGGCTCATGTAGACATTGAAGAGTGTCGGGCTGAGCGATGAGCCTTGAGGTACGCCGCAGATGATCTTGGTGGGTTCTGAGCGAAACGGAGGGAGGTAAACTCTTTGGGAGCGGTTAGCGAGGAAGGAGGCGATCCAGTCCAGGGCCTGGCCTTGGATCCCGGTGGAGCGTAGGCGGGTGATTAGGGTGCGGTGACAGACGGTGTCAAAGGCAGCCGAGAGGTCGAGGAGAATGAGGGCGACTGTTTCACCGTTGTCCATCAGGGTTCTGATGTCGTCTGTGACTGAGATGAGGGCGGTTTCCGTGCTGTGGTTGGTTCGGAATCCGGTTTGTGAAGGGTCGAGCAGGTTGTTGTCTTCCAGGAAGGTGGTCAGCTGTTTGTTGACGGTCTTTTCTATTACCTTGGCTGGGAAAGGTAGAAGAGAGATGGGGCGGAAGTTTTTCAGGTCGCTTGGGTCAGCCGTAGGTTTCTTTAGTAGGGCGTTGACTTCAGCGTGCTTCCAGCATTCGGGGAAGGTAGCAGAAGAAAAAGAAGAGTTGATGACGGTCTGGAGGTGCGGGGCGATGATGTCGTCGGCTTTGTTAAAGATGAAGTGCGGGCAGGGGTCCGAAGGGGCGCCGGAGTGGATAGAGTTCATGATGGATTTGGTTTCTTCCGTGTTGATGTGGGTCCAGTTGTTGAGGGTGATGTCCGGGGAAGCGGGTTCAGTGGTGTATGGTTGGGTCTGGTGTCCGAAGCTGTCGTGGAGGTCGCTGATCTTGCGATGGAAGAAAGTGGCGAGGGATTCGCACAAATCCTGTGAGGGCGTGACGGCGTTGGCGCTGGCGCTGGGGTTGGAGAACTCTTTGACGATGCTGAAGAGTTCTCTGCTGTTGTGGCTGTTTTTGTCTAGTCTGTCGGTGAAAAAGTTCCTTTTGGCAGTGCGGATCAGGTGGTGGTGTTCGCGTGTAGCGTTCTTGAGGGCGGTCATGTTGTCAGCGGTGTGGTCCTTGCGCCAGGCCTTCTCAAGGGCACGACAAGTTTTCTTTGATTCTTTGAGGGTGTCAGAGAACCAGAGAGGTTTTTTGGTGTTGGTCTGTCGATGCGTGCGTTTGAGGGGAGCAAGGTTGTCAGCGCAGTTGGAGATCCAGTTTGTGAGGTTGAGAGCTGCGTCGTTGGGGTCGGTGGTGAGGGTGGGTTGGTTGGCGGCGAGAGCGGAGAAGAGTTGCTCTTCAGGGATCTTGTTCCACTGTCGACGAGGGATGGGTTGAGTGCGGAGGTGGGAGGTCTCGCGTCGGAATGTGAAGTGGACGCAGCTGTGGTCGGTCCAGTGTAGGGCAGAGGTGTGGCTGAAGAAGACGTGTTTGCTGGCGGAGAAGATAGGGTCGAGCGTGTGTCCGGCGATGTGGGTGGCGGTGTTCACCAGTTGTTTGAGGCCGAGGTTGGCGAGGTTGTCGAGCAGGGTGGTGGTGTTGGGGTCGTTGTTTTGTTCCAGATGGAAGTTGAGGTCGCCTAGGAGGATGTAGTCCGGTGAGGCGAGGGCGTGCGGGGAGATGAAGTCGGCGATGGCGTCGCTGAAAGAGGCGCGAGGTCCGGGAGGACGGTAGACGAGGGATCCTCTGAGGGTGGTCCTTGGGTCGGTGCGAATCTGAAAATGCAGGTGTTCAGCGGCGAGGGGGGGGTCTTCGGTGGAGGTGGTGACGCTGATGGAGTCTTTGAAGATGATGGCGACACCTCCTCCTACTTGGTTGGTGCGGTCTTTTCTGGAGATCTTGTAGCCTTCGGGGATGGCGGTAGCGATGTCTGGAGCAGAGGAGGCGTTCATCCATGTCTCCGTGATGAAGGCGACGTCCGGGGCTGTGGAGTCCAGGAGGTCCCAAAGTTCAACGGCGTGCTTGTGGACGGAACGAGCGTTGACCAGGATGCACTTGAGGTGGTTGATGGCGCGTGGGCTTGTGGTCGTGGTAGTTGCGTGGTGGAAGATGCGTTTGCAGGAGTTGCAGGCGAAGGGTCCATGGGAGCGTTTGGGGTGAGCTAGGAAGCAGGTTTTGGAGCGCCCTGGGTTGAGGGTGTGGAGGGTGGTGGGGTCGTAGCGGATCAGCGGGGCTTGGGGGAGCTGGGGACCAGGGGTCGTGGCGCTGGGCGCGGGCCAGGCGCGGACGGGCGCAGACGGGCTTGCCTCTGGCGCGCCTCCGGCGCGCCAGCGGCGTGTCCGCTGCGCGCGCCCGCTGCGCAGACGCGCAGCGGCCGCCATAAGAGGTAGGAGGGGGGGGGAGGGGTCAGCTGGGGGCGAATGGGAGCTGGGGGGCGGGGGCGTGCAGGAGGCCGCGGCGGGAAAGCGCGAGGGAGGGGGGGGGACAGGTAGAGTGAGAGGAGCTGGGGGAGGGGGTTTAGGGTGGAGGAGGGTGAGTGTTAGGAGGTTTGGAGATTAGGGAGAGAGATAGGAGTAGGGTTGTGAAGATAGGGGAGGGGGGGTTGTAGAGGTGGGTGAGGGAGAGAGGTAGAGTGAGAGGATAGGGAGATAGGTAGTAGAGGGGGTGGCGGGAGGGGGGGAGAGATAGAGAAATAGATAGAGAAAATAGATAGAGAAGTCGATAGATAGGGAAATAGATAGATAGACAGATAGGTAGGTAGGAGGAGGTGGAGAGTGGGGGAGTTAGATAGTGAGATAGGGAGCTAGAGAGATAGGAAGATAGGAGGAGTGAGGGAGGTAGATAGCGAACGGGTTAGCTAGGGGTGAGAGAGGGGGAGGCGAGTGAGGGAGGGGGATGAGGAAGGAGCAGGAGGGCAGGCTCGGGGGAAGAAGACGGAGGAGGTAGAAGAGCCGAAGACAGGAGAACAGAAGACAGAAGAACAGAAGACAGAAGAACAGAAGACAGAAGAACAGAAGACCGGAAGAGCAGAAGACAGAAGAACAGAAGAACAGAAGACAGAAGCACAGAAGATCGGAAGAGCAGAAGAACAGAGAAGAACAGAGAAGAACACAGAAGAACACAGAAGAACACAGAAGAACACAGAAGAACCGAGAAGAAGAACACAGAAGCACAGAGAAGAACAGAGAAGAAGAACACAGAAGACCGGAAGAACACAGAAGAACAGAAGGGAAGAACAGAAGAACAGAAGGGAAGAACAGAAGAACACAGAAGAAGATTGCAGAGGGGGAGCGAGGAGGAAGAGACAGAGAGGAGGAAAAGAAGCAGGAGCAGGAGAGAAGGTGAGTGGCGCGGGGCAGGGCGAGGGGCTGGGAGGAGGGGGGTACTTACAGTTAGGTGGGTCTCAGGAACACAGGAACTCGGGAACTTGGAGGAGCTGCAGCGGCAGGGGGAGCGACCTACCCTTCAGTAATACCTACCAATCAGCATGTGGCAGAATATTTTCTTACACACGCCTCCAGAATGGTAAGTTGGCAAGCATGAGTGAGGTTGGTGCCCCCAGCATGATCTCCAGTTGTTAGGAGGGCATCCAGTGGGATTTCTCTAACATGAGAGCTCATGGGCAGCCTCAACCATGCACGGTCAGAAGGCTGCCACTCAAACAGAATATATACTCTAGCAGCAGCAAAATCAGCTCAAATAGCTGCACTATCTGGTGAGCTGCATGGTAACATTCATGCAGATTTTTCCACACAGAACATGCTTGTACCACTCAATCACAGCGTGAGCAGCATGGAATGACAATTTTCGTCCATTGGTGGGACTCCGCAGAATCTTGCAGAGTTTTTATGAAACTCCATCGAGTTCCAAGGAGTCAAATTATGTGATTTCTGCCCAACCCTAGTGTCAAAAAGGATGTCCACAGCCCCAACCCTGCATATTTAGTGAGTTCAGAAAGTCATTTTTGCCCATGCAGGTCAGCCTATTCTTAGCTTCTGGGATACATTTTACACCTATTCACATCTATTCAAAGCAAGCCAATACAAATGAGTCTCCAGGAGCTTCAGATAGAGAGGATGTTACCTTTTAATATTAATTAAAACATCTATCTTAATCACTGAATTGGATTTTAGTAAGTATTAAAATAGTTTTTAATTGTTTACATAGCTGGTCCCATTGTCAAGATACAGTAGTAGTATTTTAATTTTTACTCTGGTTTTCTACCTGGTAAAGCTAGCCCTACGACAGTGAACATAGCTTTTGAGTGCAAGTCACTGTGTGGACCTGTTAAACTTTAATTTCTACTTGTCCTACTATTAAATGCCAGGCAGCCTACCTTGGGGCCTTCAATACAAAGATAAATTTGGTTTGTTTGATCTACAATTGTATACTACACAAATTCAGATGGAGGCTGTGTAACAGTACTCTCACAAGTAAATCGGTTAAATTAAGAAGTTAATTCACAGACAGGCATAAAGTGTTTTTTCTACTTTGATTGAGTATATATTGTCCTATGACAGTTAACATCACTCCATAAACAATCTATTTCAGACAATGTGCTCCGTGCCCAGTGAAAAGACAGACGACATGCTTGTGCAATCTGAAAATACATGTGACAACTGAATGAAAATTAATCAATCACAATTGGGAAATCCTGGCTACCAGTGTACATATATGCTTCAGTTGGGCAGGCACAAACTGTTTTAACTTCGTAAAGTAATGCAGTACAAATTAAATTATAAAATTCATCGACAGGCAGTTTCTCAGTCACCAAGAGCCTATAACCTAAGGGTTTCTCTCTTCTCTTTAGAGGAGTGCACCCTGATTCTAACCAAGGCGGTCATTACAACATTGGCGGTAAAAGGACTTACCGCCGTGCAGAAGACCGCCAACACACTGCCGTGGCTGAGGAATTCCGCCACAGCTATTATGACCCACATCTCTGAATCTGACAAAAGTCAGAAAACCACACAAGTCCGCCACACCAAAGGTCAGTGATAAACTGGCAAAAACAAAACCGACACCGTCACGCCAACAGAAATACACCCACACTATCACGACACACGAATCCACGCGGCGGTCTTTCAACCGCGATATTCCATTGGCGGGACACACCGCCGCGCTCAAAATACACACACTCTTACAAAACACAGCCACATTGGACAATTCTAAATACACACACCTGATACACATACACACACCACTCCCACACACCAATTACAATATAAAACACACACCCACATCACCCACAAACCCCCATGACAAAAAATTCAGAAAGAAGGCCAGAGAGAGACACCACCAGCACACAACACCATCACCCACAAAACTTCCACGCACCTCACACAACACACCACTACATATCACCACACTTATCACCACACACTCCACCCTACACATCACCTACACCACCCCATGGCACGGCAAAGACACCCCAGGTTCTCGGAGGAGGAGCTCAGGGTCATGGTGGAGGAAATCGTCCAGGTAGAGCCACAGCTATTCAGATCACAGGTGCAGCACACCTCCATAGCTAGGAAGATGGAGCTATGGCGAAGAATCGTGGACAGGGTCAACGCAGTGGGACAGCACTCAAGAAATCTGGAGGACATCAGGAAGAGGTGGAACGACCTTCGGGGGAAGGTGCGTTCCGTGGTCTCAAGACACCACCTGGCGGTTCAGCGGACTGGTGGCGGACCCCCACCTACTCCCCCACAACTAACAACATGGGAGGAGCAGG